>NC_136526.1:8321122-8571122 GCF_053919585.1 Euprymna scolopes
AATGCTGACTCGGCATGTTAGTCATGCCTGAATGGCGGAACCAGACTACGTCACATTGGCAGTGAAGATAAAAACAATATTTATTTATTGCCAGTTTAATTGTATTAATCTACAGTTTTACCTAAGCTATATAAATAAAACCTCCCTGATAAAATAGTCTCTGAGATGGGCGTGTTTGTTGACGACACTACACTCTATAACAGGCACGAAGGGGGAAACAAATGAACACATATCCAAGGCAATGGCAGAAACCCTAAAGGAAGACTTCCAGTCTGTAGTGAAATGGGAACAAAAATGGATGGTCACATTCCATGCTACTAATATTTAACTGATAAACTCTTAAACTACTGGTCACATAACACTGAAATTAGCAGGAAATAACATGTTAGCATTTAATATCTCTATTACTTTGTGTGTGTGAGTTCTTTCCTCATAGGTTCCGAAACGGCTGAGCCTATCTTTTGCAAATTCCACACAATTTATATTTCTGGCAGTGTTCTTAGATATGATTTGTACAGAAAATCTTCCGATAATTATCGACAATCGAAAAAATCCGATCTTAAAAATCGTCTTTTTTCTCTTATAGATAAAAATAATTATTACAGGGGAATATTTTACGTTAAACCGGCCGCCTATAAGAGAAGAAAGATCTTCAAGCCTAAATATCAGCTGACGTGATATTGTAAACAAACACGGACGGAATTTTATGAACGACATTATCATTATTATTTAAAAACATCTGTTTGTGAATTATTCCATTGGGCAAATTATTCCTCGTAATATATAATAATCAATAGAGGATTGATTCTATAATAATACATACGAAATTTGCATGAATTAAAATATCATGTTTAAGCATATTGTATGACCAGGCAAAACTGAGCGTCCGGCTAGTTATATATATATATAAATAAAACAGTATATATTTATGCCCGTGTGTAAATATTTAATCGATAAACTCTTAAACTACTGGTCACATAACACTGAAAATAACAAGAAATAGTAATCATGAACCAAGGATGGTTTATAACAAGTAAAATCTTTGTTTGGATGGATGAATAATGCATACAGATATATATAGGTAAGTCAAACTTCAAAATCCAAATGTGCGAGGCACGAAAATAGTCATAACTTCCTTAATTTTAATTTGAAAAAATTTTAACAAATCTTTTCTTAGCTTATCAAGCTCTTTCTATGTATGGCATTATTGAAATATTTTAAGCCATTTCACTTTTTTCATGTGTATTGCTAATAAAACAGTAGATGTATATATGTGTGTGTGTGTCTGTATGCAAATATTTAACCGATAAACTCTTAAACTACTGCTCATATAACACTGAAAATAACAGGAAAGTGTAATCATACACTAAAGATGGTTTATAACAAGTAACATCTTTGTTTGAGAGGATGAATAACGCGTACAGAAATATGTTTTAAATGCAAAATGTTCATTTCAACTTATTGACATATTTATATTACTTTTATGCATGTGCAAATTCATTTATATCTTGAAGTGGTTTAGTTTTAAATCTTTGTTATCTATCTGTCGATAGTTCAAATGATATTGAACATGGCTGGAGCGCTGAATGCTTTGGTTTCGATTCTAGCTGATGGCACCCAAATCATTTTCTTTATAACTTTCGAAATCAGCATTATAGATATACTACTAGTCTACCCGTTGGCCCTTAAAGGGTAAGATGAAAAATGTTCAAAATAAAAAGTGATTTTGAGATTATATTGTCTTTTATTGACTTGAGAAAACATTTTTTTAAAGTAATGAGTGAGAAAAAAATAAAACTCAGCAAGCCTCCAGAGCACTACTGCAAGCACTAAGTAAAATTAAGGAGGCTCTACTAAAAGCACTACTAAAACCAAGTTTCTACCCCCCGCCCTCGTTAATGAGAAAATATTTTTTAAGTAAGGCCTAAAAGAAAAATCGTCAGAATCCACAGGAGCTTTACTAAAAGCAGTAAATATGGTTATAAATATGATTATAGTTATGTATTGTATATTTATATTTAAATCAGTTTTTTTTTTTTAAGTCAACATTTATTTGTAAGGAAAACCCATTAAAATAAGTTAAAAAAAAAATATTGTTGACCTTGTGTATACTTTGAATAGCAGCAGCAATGGCTTTTAATATCGGACTTAAAGCAAGGCAGCCATGAAATAAGTAAGCAGACAAACTTTTTGAAACCGGAAGTCACAAACCAGATGGATGGTTTAAACGCACAAACAGACAAGCTGAACTGAGTTTTATAATTATAGATAATAATCAACAGAGAATTGGCTCTGTAATAATAAATAACAAATTCTGCATGAATTAATATATATTTAAGCGTATTTTATAACCGGGTAAAACTACCCCCCCACCACCACCCTGCTAGTAATAAATGAAAGGACACATGAAAAGAGAAACAGAATCTCTACTGACAGCTGCACAGAATAACATGATTAGAACTAATTACAATAAATCTAAAATAGATAAAACACAGGAAAACAGCAAATGTAGACTCTGTGGTCAGAGAGACAAAAAAGTAAACCACATAATAAATGAATGCAACAAACCAACCCAAATGCATGGAGAAGGCAGTGCAATGGGAGCTATGCAGACGACTGCACCTAGAACATACGGACAAATGGTTCAAACACAAATCAGAGACAGTACTGAAAAACGAAAACTGCAAAATGGACGTACAAATAGATAAATTCATCCAAAGCAAGAAGACCGGACATTATAATAATTAACAAGGAGAAAAGAAACTACCAAATCGTAGATTTTGTCGTCCCATCAGTCCACAGGGTGAAGATCAAAGAAAGAAAAAAGCAAATCCTGACTTGACAAAATAGACTTCGTAATCTAGTGGGGGATGCTCTTTTCTCTTCCTTGCAACCTCTTTCCCACAGAAAAGATGTTGTGAGCCTGCTGTCTCTGCGTTATTAATATTTTCATGACAAGTGCTCATCCGAGCTCCAATCTATGGTCCCCCCTCGCCAAACTTTCATGAAAAGCACTTATCTAGCTGAAACCACTATCAATAATTTCCCCCACTCTATCTGTGCCTAAACCTAAATGTAGATTCCATGAACAAAGTTTCTTTCTTAGAACTGCACGAGTGTGGAACTCTGTTCTGTTTGCCTGCTTTCCATACTATTTTTTCTCGATTTTGATACAATTATGGATTCTGTACTATTTTTTCCGATTCCGATACAATTACCGATTCCGTACTATGTTTTCCTGATGACCGCAAAAACACATGTTAAATGTGCTGATATTTTCTCAAACATATTGAACACACATGTGGGAGGTGATCTATAGATTTTAGTTTTACCGGCCGTTTAAAATCAATAAACATTTGTTATTCTATTATTTCTACAAGCGGTGAAAGATTTTGTTTTAAACAAAATCAAATAAAAAAGATAATTAAAGAAAATCATTTTCAGAATCGGAAAATAGGCACAAGTTTTTCTGATACCGATTCTGAGGCCGCGAAAAGTCCCGATTTTTCCGATTCCCAATTTAGATTCTGATTAATCTTCCCAACACTAATAATAATACTCGTGTTCATCATAATTGTCGTCATCATTATTATCATCATCATTATCGTCATCATCATTATCGTCATCATTATTATCCTCATCATCGTTATCATCAGCATCATTATCGTCAGCATCATTATTGTCATCATCATTATTGTCATCAGCATTATCCTCAGCATCATTATCGGCATCATCATCATCATTATCATCATCATTATCATCATCATCATTATTGTCATCATCATTATCCTCAGCATCATTATCGGCATCATCATCATCATTATCATCATCATTATCATCATCATTATTGTTATCATTATTGTCGTCATCATTATTATTATCCTCGTCATCATTATCGTCATCATTATCGTCATTATCATTATCATCAGCATCATTTTCTTCATCATCATTATCGTCAGCATCATTATTATCAGCATAATTTTCTTCATCATCATTATCGTCATCATCATTACTATCAGCATAATTTTCTTCATCATCATTATCATCGTCATTATTGTTATCATTATTTTCGTCATCATGATTGTTATCCTCAGCATTATTATCGTCATTATTATTGTCAGCATCATTATCATCATCATCATTATCATCATCATAATCGTCAGCATCGTTATCATCAGCATCATTCTCTTCATCATCATTATTGTCATCATCATTATCGTCAACATCATTATCGGCCTCATCATCGTCATCATTATTGTAATGATCATTATCGTTATTATCTTCATCATCATTATCGTCAATATCATTATCGTCAGCATCATTATCATCAGCATCATTTTCTTCATCATCATTATCCTCACCATCATTTTCTTCATCATCATTATCCTCATCATCAATATCCTCATCATCATCGTCATCCTTATTATCATCAGCATCATTATAATCATTATCGTCATCATTATTTTTATCATTATTGTCGTCATCATCATTATCTTCATCATCATTATCAGCCGCAGCCACAGCATCAAAGCGACCAGATTTTTATCTCCAACTCCCCAGATTGTATATATATATATATATATATATATATATATATATATATATATATATATATATATGATCATTTCAGATTTTAATTAGGTTTTCATGGAGTGAATCTGGTATTATGGTGAAAGAATCTAGTTAAGTTAATAACATGTTAGCTAGGTCCATACTACACCCCTCCCCCGCCCAGCTCCCTTTTTGGCCTTGTGCCACATTTTGCGTAAATTTTTTTTTTCCCAAATAAATATTCACCCCCCCCATATTAAATCAAAAAAATATTGCAACATTAATAATCATTCTCATCATCATGATCATCATCATCGTCAGCATCATCGTTAGCAGCAGCTTTTATCTTTACATCATCAACGTTCTGATCCCCTTCTGGCATCAATTAAAATGAATGGCTCTCGTCTTGGGGAGGCCTCATGTTTTGACAAGCTTCTGGGCTTGACCTTTACTCCTGATCTTAAATGGAACACGTACATCAAATCTGTTGCTAAGGCTGCTGGAAAAATGGTGGGATCTTTCTATCGATCCAGTAGATATCTCACTGCTGATGCAATTATCTATCTATATAAGAGCCAGGTACGTCCAAGGATGGAGTACTGTTGCCACATTTGGGCAGGAGCTGCTAGAACGGACTTGTCCTGCTTGATAGAGTTCAAAATAGACTTTGAAGCCTTGTGGGGGGGGTTCTTTTCTCTTCCCTGCAACCTCTTCCTCACAGAAAAGATGTTGCGAGTTTGTCTCTGCTGTATCGTTATTTTCATGCCAAGTGTTCGACTGAGCTTCAATCTATGGTCCCCCCTTGCCAAACTTTCACAAGAAACACTCGTCTAGCTGTAAACACTATCAATAATTTCCCCCACTCTTTATCTGTGCCTAAACCTAAACGTAGATTCCATGAACAAAGCTTCTTTCTTAGAACTGCACACCTATGGAATTGTCTTCCGTTTTCTTGCTTTCCAGCTGACTACAATATGGTTGTCTTCAAGTCCAACGTAAACAAGTTCTTGATGAGCCGTTCCACTTAAGTTAACAAATTTACCGAATTTCCATTACTAACAATAACTATATTGTCCAATTGACTACTGTACACTCTTTAACCCTTGTCCTCGAGTGGTGTCTGGGCCTTGATAAGTGGTTATACCTATGTAAAAAAAAAACAAAAAAAACATCAAAGCGACCAGATGGATTCGAGAGATATGAAGGGAGAGTCAGTAAAATAAGTTATTCAAAATGTGGTCACACATATATATTTTTTTTCAAGTGGATTGTTTTCAAACGACCAAAATGGCTGGTCGGCATAATATCAGCCGGATGCAGACGATTCGAACACAAAAGTAGACACTGTCTAATCAACACACCAATATTAATGCGTAACAAACAGCTGGACACACTCTAAAGAAAATTCCTTTTTTTTTTTTCCTTTTTTACTGATGTGTCACCATTACAAATCAAGGCTCGGGGGTGTGTATGTATGTATGTATGTATGTATGTATGTATGTATGTATGTATGTGTGTGTGTGTGGTGGTGGTGGTGGTGGGGGCATAGGATTGGCATGCATCCCAATCCCATCTTGGCTTTCAGGCCAAGATCAAAGTGCAGTATCTGGTCTGATGCTTCACTTAAGTAATTAGTCCCTGGTCAATGGGGAGGCCTCATGTTTTGACAAGCTTCTGGGTTTGACCTTTACTCATGATCTGAAATGGAACACAACACATTAAATCCGTTGCCAAGGTCGCTGGAAAAATGGTGGGATCCTTCTATCGATCCAGTAGATATCTCACTGCTGATGCAATTCTCTATTTTTATAAGAGCCTGGTACGTCCAAGGATTGAGTACTGTTGCCACATTTGGGCAGGAGCTGCTAGAAAGGACTCATCCTGCCTTGATAGAGTTCAAAGTAGACTTCGTAGCCTTGTAGGGGATGCCCTTTTCTCTTCCCTGCAACCTCTTTCTCACAGAAGAGATGTTGCAAGTTTGTCTCTGCTTTGTCGTTATTTTCATGGCAAGTGCTCGTCTGAGCTCTAATCTATGGTTCCCCCCCCCTCGCCAAACTTTCACAAGAAACACTTGTCTAGCTGAAAACACTATCAATAATCCCCCCCCCACTCTTTATCTGTGTCTAAACCTAAACATAGATTCCATGAGCAAAACTTCTTTCTTAGAACTGCACACCTAATGGAATTATGTTCCGTTTTCCTGCTTTCCAGCTGACTACGATATGGTGAACTTCAAGTCTAATGTAAACAAGTTCTTGATGAGCCATTCCACTTAAGTTAACAACTTCACCGAATTTCCATTACTAATGATTACTATATTGTCCAATTGACTACTGTACACTCTTTAACCCTTATCTTCGAGTGGCCTCTGGGCTTTGATAAGTGGTGATTCCTATGTTAAAAAAAAAAAAAAGAAGACCTTCATACTGAGACAATTAGTGTTTATTTGAATACTGCCAGAGCGCCTGCTTTTGGAGGAGCTGGTTTTCCCCCACATTAAAAAACGACCTTGTGTCTAATTTGCTTTCGTGGAGAAACAAATAAATACCATCTGTTCCAGAGCTACACTTTGGATTTTTTGTTCTCAGTTAGTGGAGGAGAAATCCTTTACGACTGAGACAATTTTTATTTTTTGTTCCTTTTCTTCATATTAAAAAACGACTCTGGTGTTTAACTCTGCCCTCGTGGGGAGACAAAGTAAGTAGGAACATAGTGCTCATTCAGTTGGGCACTTATGGCGGGGAAATACAGAAAAGTCGGGTATGTTTTACAATCCATAGAGGTACGAAAATGTCGTCAAAAAACAAATATATAATAAATTAATGTTACCAAAGATAAGTTACTTTTCTACTTAACTGAATAAGTTTTTAGTGATTTTATTTAATGTAAAGTGTTTATTCGGTTTGGAAAACAAGTAATATTAAGCACTACCAAAGAATAAGAAACATGGCCGCGATTTCTTTGAAGACTTGATAATCACTTCAAAATAAGAAATAAAACAAAATGGTACTAGAAACCCATCCAATAAATGTTTCAGCTCGAACCTGTACCATGAAGGAGGAAAAGAACATGAAAAAAAAAAATGTTACGTCTTTGTCGTTGCATCCATCGCCAAACCAGAAGTAGCGAAGGTTTAAATTAAGGCCAGTCAATCGAAAATAACTTTTGAAAATATCGAATAAAAAAGCGACCCCACCTTGTAGAAAAGTGCCCAATTAGGGTGAAGGAATAAATGTTTTTAGCCAATTTTTCAATATATATCGTCCGAAGGCACAAGCTTCAAAACAATACTGATCTTGTGAAAATCCGTCGTCTCTGTCAAAAGTTTTGGGCCGACATACAAACATGCATACGTACATACATACATACATTTAAACAGACAGGTGATATTTATATTATAGATTTTTAAGTGATTATCGAGACTTCAAAGATGTAAAGAGACATTGCGGCCATTTTTTCTTGTTCTCAGGTAGTGCTTGATATTACTTGGTTTTCAAACTGAATAAACATTTTACATTAAATAAAAACGCTAAAAACTTATCCAGTTAGGTAAAAAAAAGTCGGGTTTTTTTTACAATCCACAAAGGTACGAAAAAGTTGTCAAAAAACAAATATATAACAAATAAATGTTTATCAAAAGCAAGACAAGTTACTTTTCTACCTAAATGGATAAGTTTTTTAGCGTTTTCATTTAGTGTAAAATATTTATTCGGTTTGAAAAACAAGTAATATTAAGCGCTACCAAAGAACAAGAAAAAATGGCCGCAATGTATCTTTACGTCTTTGAAGCCTCGATAATCACTTCAAAATAAGAAATAAAGCAAAATGGTGGTAGAAATCCACCCAGTAAATGCCATGGTAACATATCTTGGGTGGGTTTGTAGCACCATTTTGTTTTATTTCTTATTTAGAAGTGATTATCGAGTCTTCAAAGACATTGTGACCATGTTTTCTTGTTCTTCAGTAGCACTCAATATTACTTGATGCAGTCAGCTAGGAAGAGGATTAATGGTGAGACATTCTAGGAAAGAAACTTTGTTCATGAAAGTTAAAAACTTTTAGTCTGCTTTTTTTTCCTCTCATTTATTGCGAAGGAGTTTTTTAGTTCTCTCTTACTCAGTCAGAAAGTGGGATTGAGTAGTCAGTGCCTCTGATGGAGGGCACCATGTACTGCAAAAAGTGCCTAGGCAGCTCTGTTGGCATTCTCTGTTAAAGGCGCCTCAGGCAGTTAGCAATAAACAAAAAAAAAAAAATAGTCCACCCTGTGCTTAAATGGGATCACCAAGATGAAAAAACTTCTGGACAACTTCAATAGCCTTGCCATCCAAATATATTTTCTCCGCATATAAGTTTTCACTCATCTCAATTCTATCCTGCTAGAGGTTTATCCATTAGGGGCACATGGGAATTTGAAATTCACAAGCGATCCCCAGCCGCATGTATATCCTTTTTGAAGGAGGTTGGAGTTGCCTCCTGTTTGCAGCAGATTCTCCGCAGACGCAGGGGCAGGACGACCGGTAGGCCACCAGTTACTGAGGCAGACACCACCCTGGATTTCACCAGAGCCCTGTTAGCTGAGCTGCGGGTCCAGATACCGTTGGATGCCAAGCCAATCTGCCTTGGGAGGCCCTACCAGGAACCGAAGTTCACGACGGCATAATCCTGACACTATTCATTTCACTACCCTACCATGATGAGGAGGGGTTGGGCTTATCACTGGAACCGTGAATGGCTGGATCATGCCATCGACTCTGCTGCCGACCAACGGGGGTGGATAGCTTTGACGCGAGATGTGTCCCTGCTGTTTTAACAGCTTCGGCGACCTCAGCTTGCCAAATTGTAGAGCCATGGTAATCTCAGGAAGACAGAAGACAAGTAAAGACGATAGTTTCCCCATTGCTTTCCGCCTTGATTCGGGGGCGTATCTCTACCAGCGAGTTCAAAGCGCTCCCAGATACCAACCTAGAAATTTCTACAACTCTGCGTGGTACATACAGTGCCTAGCCTTCCCAAATGGTCACCCATCTGGTACTGGCCAGGCTCATCATTGCTTAACTTCAGTGATCAGGGTCAAAAACGGAGCCTCAAAGCTAATAGGTCCCGCACTATCGTCCAAGCTCCAACCTCTGTCCCATCACCACAATGTCACATCCCTGTGCCTGTTTTAATAGAATTTGCTTTGAATTAGCCATAGCATTTATGCTCCACTCAACGTACCTATCTCCAACCAACCTGACAAAAAACAAAATCCCATCCCTAAACTGTTAAGGGCCATAGTTGCTGGAAAACCTTCTACTCTAATAAGTTTCTTCTCTTGGACTGCTAGACTGTGGAGTTCCCTTCCCTGTTTCCTGCTTCTCTGACTGTACTAACTTGCAGAAATTTACATAAAGAGAATGCATTTGCAGAATAAATGTACCCAAAATGGTTTGCTTGATTCAAAAAGTATTTTTTTAGTGAGAGCTGCTCCTCACCCTGGCCGGTCAAAGACGATCGACAATGACCAAGTGGAAATTGTAGTTGAACAAGATTGCCGTTTGACAACCAGACAACTCACATGCATTCTCAATATTTTCTAATCGAGCTTAGAAAATTAATTGCATTAATATTCGCTTTAAGCAAAATCCCACCCCTTCGCCAGAAAGACTTCTGCTCTCATAGTTTCTTTCCTCAAACCGCTAGACTTTGAAATTTAGGCCCAGTTTCCTGCTTCTCTAGATGTAATAATTTTCCGAAGTTTAAATGTAATGTGAATAGATATCTTGCTGCTCAACTCCCTTTGGTCGCCTGTTAGATATAATCCCAAATTGTCGCTCCTTACGTTCTACGTAGCAGTATGCCTTGTTTGGGATGAGAAAAAGTATTAAAAAATTATTTTAAAAAAGTAAAAACAATAAAAAACAATAAAAAACAAAACAAAAAAAATAATACAAAGTCTGCCTAGTGGAATGGGGACACAAATGGATGGTAACATTTAATGCTAGTAAGACTGAGCTGCTCTCCTTTAACAATTACAAGACGCCTCTCCAACCCCCGATATCCATGACAAATAACACCCTACCTGAAAATTTTCCTTTAAAGTGCTTGGTTTAACATCTGGAATATGAACTGGAACAAATACATTGTGGACATTGCAAAGGCTGCTGCAAAGAAGGTGGCGCTAGAAGTCTACTCACACCTGAGAGTAACCTGTACCTCTATAAGGCCACTATTCGGCCATGCATGGAGTATTGTTGCTTGTACATCTACCACTAGTTTTTCGTTCTTGGATAGGGTCCAAAAAAGAGTTTTCAATCTAATAGGTCCCACTTTGTCAACTAAGCTCCAGCCCCTGTCCCATCGCCACAATGTTGCATCTCTGTGCCTGTTTTACAAATATTTTAATGGAATGTGTTCTGATGAACTCATTGCACTAGTGCCCCTTAACGTACATATCCCTGACAAATCTGTTTAGCAACAAAATCTCACCCCTTCACTGTTGAGGTCCCTAAATGCCAGAAAACTTTCTACTCTAATAGTTTCTTCCCTTGAGTAGCTAAACTTTGGAATTCCCTTCCTGCCACCTGTTTCTCTGACTGTACTGATATGTGAAAGTTTAAATGTAATGTAAACCAACATCTTAATCTTTCCTTAACTCCTTAACTTCCTTAACCTGCATTACAAGAATTCGAATCGTGGGGGTGAGGGTGGGTCTGTAGTTCATAAAGAAAGATCAATCTTCAGGAGTCAGTAAGATATTTTTTTTTAGTGACCCCTGGAGATTGAACCTTCTTTATGAACTACAGACCTGTTCGAACATGCTTTTCCACACATATACATACCACACGTCCACACGCACATACGCACACACACAAACGCATGCATATACACATCCTCATACACACACTCACATTCATGCGTATACACAAACACACACACGCACACACACACACACACACACACACACACACACACACACACACACACACACACACCCGAGCTGTGACGTCACTTCCTTTAAAGTGAAAGCCAGACATGCGCAGTCAGAACACTAACTCCAGTATAAAAGTCAACAAAACCTGTTAACTTCCCCTTTTTCGTCCAGACCAGCGTTCGAGCTGCTTAGTCGACGAACCGACCGCATGCTCTAACGTCACTCTATCTCCCTTTCGTCTTGGTCCATCAATACAGACATGTGCGCGACGCTCTACTGAGCTTAACCCTCTCTTTCTACAGGCCGGCTTGCCACTTTGCGTTTCTCTATTGCATTCCCCCTTTCCTTCCACACGCATAGTCGTCAACGGCCGAATGAACACGTGTACACCCAAGACTTTCATTTCTCAACAGAAAATAAACGACATGTTTATTTTATTCCAGCATTTGAGTTCTTTGTTTCCGTTATTCAATTCGCTTCATTATTTTTTCTTGTAGCGAGTTAGGGCATTTCATATCCTGGTCCGCAACAGACCCATCCTCAACCTCACGATTTGAATTCTTGTAATGCAGAGTTAACTCTCTTTTTCCTAGTAGAGAAAAAGAAAAATGTTTTCAACACCCGAGGAATCTTTGCTGTTGAGAACATGCTTCTTTTTTTTTATACTAAGGAAAGGAGGTTGGCTCTGTAGTACAAGAACCCGAACCGTGAGTTTGGGGATGGATCCGTAGATCATAAAGATTTGCCCCCCCCCCTTGCATTATATTTAAAAAAAAAAACACATGGGTATCGATCCTCTGTTTCGTAAAACATTCTTTTCACTGCTATTAACAATTGGTATAGATATTCCGAAAAACTGAGTCATAAAAAATATCTTAGTGACCCCTGAAGATTGAACCGTCTTTATGATCTACGGATCCACCTTCAAACCCACGATTCGAATTCTTGTAATGCAGAGCCACCTCTTTTTTACTTAGTAGAGGAAAAGAAGTATGTTTTCAACACCTGAAGAAGGTCGCAGGTTGCAGCGACCGAAACGTTACGCTAATAACACCCAAAATGAGAATAATAGTCGGATTAATCAACATAACACAAGAATTCACATATGTTTGAAAAAAAATATATTAACAAAACAAATCTTAATATTTTGGCCAAAAATGTAAGTAAGCAGTTTTGAAGAATAACGGAAGTATTGTATCCATTTTGTGCTTCCATAGCTCAATTGACAGACGCGGGCGCCACCTGTCGGCGTGTTTGCAAGTTAGGGTCTGGTTTTATGTACAATTACCGGAAATCTGAATAGTATGTTCGAAAAAAAATATATTAACAAAAAATAGCTTAATATTTTGGCCCAAAATATAAGTAAGCAGTTTTGAAGAATAGCGAAAGTATTATGTCCGTTTTATGCTTCCATACTTCCATTGACAGACGCGTTTTATCGTTTGTCTTTTAAGACGGTCTTGCTTCAAGACGTTACGATATCCACGAGTGACTACCGGTAACTACCGGTGTCAAGCAACCAAATAAGGGACTATCCGTGATGACGTCAGCAGATTAAATTATTTTTGCCCACCGGCCATCTTGTCTTTTAAGACGGTCTTGGTTTTATGCACAATTACCGGAAATCTAAATAGTTTACTTCGTGGAACATCAGACTCACGGTTTCAGGTTCGATTTCTGGTCATGGCATCAACTTTATTTGTTTTTTTTTTTATTTTTCTTTAACACAGGAATCACCATTTATCAAGACCCGTAATTATGTTCGAACGTTCTTTTTCATAATTTTTGGAAACTTTTTTAACATAAATAATTTTATCTGTAAATAATAAAAAAAAATAGCACCAAATTTGCTTGTGTTATGTTGATTAATTGGACTATTATTCTCATCTTGAGTGTCATTAGCACAACGTTTCGGTTGCTGCAATCTGCGACCTTCTTCGGGCGTTGAAAACATACTCCTTTTTCTCTAGTAAGGAAAAGAGGCCTGGCTTTGCATTACAAGAATTCGAACCGTGGGTTTGAGGGTTTGGGTTTGAAACATTGTGCTAATAACACTTAAGATGAGAATAACAGTTCGATTAATAAACGCATAACACAAGCGTTCACATCTCATCTCAAAAATTGAGAATAACATTTTGGGTTTGAGGGTGGGTCCGTAGTTCATACAGAAGGTTCAATCTTCAGGAGTCAGTAAGATATTTTTTTAGTGACCCCTGAAGATTGAACCTTTTTTATGAACTACGGAGCCACCTTCAACCCCACGATTCGAATTCTTGTAATGCAGAATTAACCCTCTTTTCTTTCGTAGAGAAAAAGAAGCATGTTTTCAACATCCGGAGAAGGTTGCAGGTTGCAGCGACCAAAACGTTGTGCTAATAACACTTAATGTATTTATTTGCTTCCCCACCAAAGAAAATTAGACTCAAGGCCGTTTTTAATGAAGGGTAAAAACCAGCTTCCCTATAAGTAGGTAAAAAAAGGGGCACTCTGGTTACCAAAAATAATAATTGTCCCAGTATAGAGAGTTTCCCCTCCATTGACTGGGACAAATTACCTTAAGTGCAGCATCTGCAGAACAGATACTACACTTTGATCCCAACCCGAAGAACACTTAAGATGAGAATAACAGTCCGATTAATAAACACATAACACAAGCGTTCACATCTCATCTACAATTATATTGAAAACATTGCCAGGGCCGCTGCGAAAAAGGTAGGCTCTCTCTACCATGCTAGAAAACTACTGACACCTGAAAGTATCCTGTACATCTATAAGGCCACCATTCGCCCATATATGGAGTATTGTTGTCACATTTGGGCTGGTGCATCTGCTGCTAGTCTCTCGCTCCTAGACAAGGTTCAAAAGAGAGTCGCCAATCTGATAAGCCCTGAACTGGCATCTAAGCTTCAACCTCTGTCTCATCGACGAAATGTTGCATCCCTCTGCCTGTTCTACAAGTATTTTAGTGGTGAATGCTCTGACGAACTGCAGACACTTGTGCCCCCACGACGTAGACACACTCGACAAACCCGACGGGCAGCTAAATCCCACCCCCACACAGTAGAGATCCCTAGATGTAAAAGATCTTTCTACTCCAGTAGTTTCTTCCCCAGAACCGCTAGACTCTGGAATTCCATTCCAGGTCCCTGCTTCCCTAACTGTACTGACATGCAGAAGTTCAAGTGTAACGTGAACCGACATCTTGCTGCCCAAATCCCAACATAGTGCCCCAGCAGTTGCTGCCCCTGATAGTAGCCCCCTACACCAAAGTTGCAATGTGCCTTGTTTGGGGCGAAAATGTAATTAAAAAAAAAAAAAAAATCTCAAAAAATGAGAATAACACCAAGTTTTTATCATTTTTATCATATTTACTGAGGATTGTTATAGGAAACGCCCATCATTTATAGGTTTATACTTATTGTTTGACTGATTTAGAGCGAAAGTAATCTTCCATTTCAGTGGTTAATGATTGACGGATAAAAAAAACCTTGACCATTAATTCAAAACAATTTCATTTCACTTAAACTCAAGATTTTCTTTATTGTTTTAAACTTTTACTCACGTTCACTCCAAACAAGGTGTATTGCCATCTGGACTTAAGGGGCTCCTATTTAGGAGCATATCTATACAGAGTTGAACGATAAAATTGTCACCCTAGAAAAGACGACATGATTCCATTTCCGTTTGATGAAAACCGGTTTTTCTTTTTTTGTTGCAGACCATCTACTATCTGGCCAGTTGTGTACAAATTCCAAGAGTGATAGGAGCCTTTTATCATGTCTGAAAGTGACACATTGTTAAACGAGCGAGATTGGAGATGCGCCACTATACAACTCATGCTGTCTACCATGGATCCAAGTTATGGCAACAGGACCATTGCCAGCACCCTCAAAATGCATCACTGAATTGACACGAATAATAGAAATGCATCCAGGATGATGAAATCAAAGTTTCCGGCCACGGTTATTGTCTTTGGTGTGGTTTCAAGTGAGGGCCACATCATGCCACCTCACATCTTCGAAGTCAGCTTGAAACTCAACACCAAAGTGTATCTGGATGTGCTGAAGAGTGTGGTGAACTCTAACAGTGTCCAAATGAATAGCAATTGTCTGATATGAAGGGCTTCCCCAACATTAATCAAAGCTAATTGCCTTTCTGAATGTCCTGCGCAGGGGGCCAGGTGTTGTTGTATTTATTTGCTTCCCCACTGAGCAAATTAGGCAGAAGGCCGTTTTTAATGTGGAGAGAGAGGGGGAGGGGGAAGGGAAAAAGGGGACCAGCTCCCGAGAGGTGGGAAATGGGAGATGGATAGTGATTTGCACACTGGTATGTAGGGTTGCCCCTACATGGACCAGAAGATTGCCACAAGGGCAATGGTTTTTGATTGCAGCATCTGCCAAAACAGATACTACACTTTGATGTTGGCCAAAAGGCCACAAAGGTCCCCCTCGCCGGGAGGGTGTGTGTGGAGGGGGAGGGGGTCAGGCGTGTGCCTTCGCTCCGTTCAGTTTCACTTTTATACGAAAAAGATAAACAAACACTGGGAACCAAGGATTTTTTTAAAACTCGATCAAAATAAAGATAGAGATGATGTCCGTTTTCGAATCTGAGATATTATAATCTAAGGAGTATAAGGAAAGTTCTCCAAAATAGTAACCTTGTCGAAAAGCCCGGTGACAAAAAGCCTTTCGTGGACATACGAAAACATGCGCACCCATTCTTTTTTTTTTTTTTTTACACAGTGATCACCACTTATCAAGGCCCGGAAGCCACTCAGGGATAAGGGTTATTGCAAGTACATTACGCTAGTGTGGAGATTTGCTGAAGTGTTTACTTAAGGGGGCGGTTCATTAGGAATTTGTTAATGTTGGACTTGAAGACATCCAAGTTGTAGTCCGGAGGGAAGCAGGCAGACGGAACAGAGTTCCACAGGCGTGCAGTTCTAAGAAAGAAGCTTTGTTCATGGAATCCGCGTTTTGATTTAAGCACAGATATAGAGTGGGGGAAATTTTTCACAGTGGATTCAGCCAGACGGGTGTTTTTCGTGAAAGATTGGCGAGGGGGGACCAGAGATTGGAGTTCAGACGAGCACCTGCCATGGAAATAACGATAAAACAAGGATAGGCTCTATTCTGCATGAGTCTCTCACAACTTTCCCAAGTCACCACTTACCAAGGCCCGGAAGCCACTCAGGGATAAGGGTTATTGCGTGTACAGTAATCAATGAGATAGTATCGTAGTAATATATGTTAATACAGCATAATCATGTTGACACACCGGTTCCCGTCAGATCACCGAAGTTAAGCAACATTGAGCCTAGTCATTACTAAAATGGGTGACCAATTGGGGAATTCCAGGTGCTGTATGTAGGAGGACGTTGACACCTCCCTGCAAAACATTGCAAAAACCTAACGTCGTCATCTCCCCTAACGGCTATATACATGCGACTGGGGACCACTTGCGAATTTCATACTCCCATGAAACTTCCTCCTTTGGAGGAAGCCGGTTAAACCCTGAATAGGGTTGGTGCTGACTGCACATGCACACAATCGTTAGTATTGGAAATTTGATAAAGTGTCTTACTTAAGGGGGCAGTTCATCAGGAATTTGTTTATGTTGGACTTGAAGATATCCAGGTTGTAGTCAGGCGGGAAACAGGCAAACTGAAGAGAGTTCCACAGGTGTGCACTTCTAAGAAAGAAGCTTTATTCATGGAATCTACGTTTTGGTTTTGGGGAATGTCTAGTTAAGACGAAGAAGCTGTTCACAAAGTCTCCTTTTCTTTGCCTGGGACCTCGACAAAATATGTCAGGTAACTGTCTTATCCGTAAGATGACCTGTGAACATCACTCCTTCCTTCCCGGAATAGAAGCAGCAACTGATATTTTTTCTTTCGAAAATGGCGCACGTGGAGATTTTGGCACGCAAAGAGAGGCTCGCGCAATCAGCAAGCAGGACGAAATCACGTGACATAGAAGAGGGGGAGGAAGAACAAAACAAAGAGAGGGGGAAGGAAGAAGAAGAGAAAGAAAGAAAGGGACAAAATAAAATAGTGGAAATAATTTACACACTTGGGCTTTTTCATTTTTTTTGGCATGTGTTCTCCCATGCTAAGAATGGCTTTCTATTCAGAAAGCCATTCTTAATACGCACTATATTCTAGATAAGTACATCTTTTTTGTCTTCAGTCAACAAAGAAGAAATACTTTTAGACTGAGGCAATTTTAACTTTTGTCCCAATCCAAGTATTGCTTTTTGGGGAAGCGGGATTCTCCTCACGTTAAGCACTGACCGTGAGTCTAACTCTGCCCTCGTGGGGAGGCAAATAGAGACAATCAAGATCTCAGTGTAGTATCTGTTCTGATGCTACACTTCACCTTTTCTGTCCTCGGTCAGTGGAGGAGAAATCCATTATGACTGAGACAAAGCCCGTTCCACAGCAGACATCCTAACTGTGATCTCTGAACGTATATACCATTCACTGGACAACGCGGGGGAGGGCAGAGCGGTAGCTCTAGATATATCTAAGGCTTTTGACAGGGTATGGCATGAGGGTCTCCTCAGTAAAATCAGATCATACGGTATCACTGGTAGAATACTTAACATAATTAAATCCTTCTTAGATAAGAGAAAAATCCAGGTTGTCCTCGACGGTCGTACATCTAAACAATATGATATAAATGCGGGGGTGCCCCAGGGTTCTATCCTTGGACCTCTATTGTTCCTGATATTCATAAATGACCTCCCCGACAACATTGCCTCTGAGATGGGTATATATGCTGATGACACTACACTCTATGACAGGCACGACAGGAAGACGAATGAACACATTTCTAAAGAAATGGCAGAAACACTAGAGGAAGACCTCCAATCTGTAGTGGAATGGGGACAAAAGTGGTTGGTCGCGTTCAATGCTGCCAAGACTAAACTAGTTTCATTCAATAATTAAAAGAAACCCTCTCTACCACCCATAGCAATGGTCAACGACTCTTTATCTGAGAGTCCATCTTTCAAACTCCTTGGCCTAACGTTCACAGGAAACATGAGTTGGAACAATTACATTGAAGGCATTGCCAGGGCCGCTGCAAGAAAGGTGGGCTCTCTCTACCGTGCTAGAAATCTACTAACACCCGAAAGTATCCTGTACCTCTATAAGGCCACCATTCGCCCATGTATGGAGTATTGCTGCCACATCTGGGCTGGTGCATCTGCTACTAGTCTCTCGCTCCTTGACAAGGTTCAAAAGAGAGTCGCAAACCTGATAGGCCCTGAACTGGCATCTAAGCTTCAGCCTCTGTCCCATCGACGAAATGTTGCATCCCTCTGCCTTTTCTACAAGTATTTTAGTGGTGAATGCTCTGACGAACTGCAATCACTTGTGCCCCCACGACGTGTGCACCCTCGACAAACCCGACAGGCTACTAAATCCCACCCCCACACTGTAGAGATCCCTAGATGTAAAAGATCTTTTTACTCCAATAGTTTCTTCCCCAGAACCGCTAGACTCTGGAATTCCATCCCAGGTCCCTGCTTCCCCAACAGTACTGACGTGCAGAAGTTAAAGTGTAACGTGAACCGACACCTTGCTGCCCAAATCCCTACATAGTACCCCAGTAGTTGTTGCCCCTGATAGTAGCCCCCTACACCAAAGTGGCAATTTGCCTTGTTTGGGGTGAAAATGTAAAAAAAAAAAAAAAAAAAAAAAATTTTGTTCCTAATCAGAGTGCCCCTTTTTGGGGAGCTAGATTTTACCCCACATTAAAAACCGGTCTTGTGCCTAATTCTGGCTTCGTGGGGAGACAAGGGAGGAATAATTACAAAAATGAAGACAACGACGACGACGATCATGATGATGATGGTGGAGATTATCATCATCACCACCACCACCACCACCACCACCACCACCACCACCACCATCATCATCATCATCATCATCATCATCAAAGAGAATAGTTTTAATAAATAAAAAAATTATCTTTTTGTCTTCAAGTCACAAAAAAATCAATAAAATTTTCAAATTAAACATAAAACAAACTAAAATAAAAAAAACAATTGTAAAAGTTTTACTAGTTTTTAAATGTGTTATGAAAACGCAGATATTTTTTTATCTCTTATAAAGTCATAAAATTTGAAATATCAAAAATAAAAATTAAAGTAAAAAAAGGTAAAATAAAAACAAACAAAAACAATAAATAAATAAATAAATAAAAATTGCCAAAGGGAAATAACTCGTTTCGTTTTTCGTTTCAATTCAAAGTTCCGACTCTTCATTCGTCCACAAAAAAACGCATCATCCCAAAAAATGACGACGGAACTTGACGAAAGTTTAGACAAAAGCAACATCAAATGCGTTCTAGTCGGAGACAGCGCCGTCGGAAAATCGGGTTTAGCTGCCAGGATTACCAACAATACATTTCCCACGGATTATTCACCCACGTTGTTCGATAACTATGCCGGTAAGTACATTATTACCTATAACAAAGGCGCGGAGAGAGTTTGTTTGCGTTTCGGCGTTTCACTCTGTTCCGGTTTTTGTAACCAACAGTGTTCTTTTTTTATTTATTTGAATTCGATTTTTTTTATTTCTTTATTTTTACTTGATAAAAAAAAAATGTCTAAAAATATTTTTTTTCTAAATAAACCGATATTTACATGTATTTTAAATAGTTTTACCTTCTAGACGTGGAGCACTTTCGGACAAGACTGGCTACAGGAGATATGTACAGTTTTATTTATATCCGAAAAACTTTTGTTTTCTATTGTGTATGCGTGTGTATACACACACACACACATATATATATATATATATATATATATATATATACACACACACACATTTTATTTTCAGAAGTTTAGACAAACCATCGGTACCGTCGGTTTCAAACCTGATGATAGGGAACCATTTTAGGTCCCAATATCAAGCTCTCCTCAGCCGATCTATCTCATCTCTCTCTCTCTCTCTCTCTCTCTCTCTCTCTCTCTCTATATATATATATATATATATATATATATATATACACACACACACACATTTTATTTTCAGAAGTTTAGACAAACCATCGGTACCGTCGGTTTCAAACCTGATGATAGGGAACCATTTTAGGTCCCAATATCAAGCTCTCCTCAGCCGATCTATCTCATCTCTCTCTCTCTCTCTCTCTCTCTCTCTCTCTCTCTCTCTCTCTCTATATATATATATATATATATATATATATATATATATATAGAAAATAAAAAAGGAACAAACCGTATTATGTGTTCACCAACGTTTCGTCTTTATTTCGAGACTTTGGTGAACACATAATACGGTTTGTTCCTTTTTTATTTTCTCTATTTTGTCGGAATACTATTTCCATTATTTTCATATATATATATATATATATAATTACTGAACTTATTTTCTTTGTCTTCATTTCTTATTTATTTTCCAGACTAGAAATGTTTTTTTTTTTTTTTTTTGTCTTAAA
The DNA here is from genome assembly GCF_053919585.1 of Euprymna scolopes. NCBI lineage: Eukaryota > Metazoa > Mollusca > Cephalopoda > Sepiida > Sepiolidae > Euprymna > Euprymna scolopes. The sequence continues at coordinate 8,342,054 of NC_136526.1, forward strand.
ATATTTTATTAAAATTGATATTAAAAAAAATTAAAAATAATAATTTCAAAATCTAGTGTCACTTATAAACTTGGATTTATTATTGTTTGTCAAACAAATCAACGTTTGAATTTCGGCTTTATTCAACTTTTTTTTCTTTTTTTTTTTTTTACCTGTACAAAAAGGAAAAAGTACTTGTAACACTTTATTGGACCGCGCTGGAATGATAACGCTATTATTTAGAAAGCCATTCTTAACATGTGGAGGGGAGAGTGTTTTGTTACGTTTCTGTACTTTCACCTAACAATTTAATAAACAACAACAAACAAAGATATAAAACTTTAATTTAACTTTAAGGTACTCGTGCAGTCGTGCACGTGCATGCACTTATTAATCCGTGCTGAAATAATAACGTTATTATTTAAAAAGCCATTCTTAACATGGGGAGGGTGTTTTGTACCTATTCTGTACTTTAATCTTACAACTGAATAAAAAAAAAAATATATAAAACTTTAATTAAACGTGGAAATACGATTTAAAAATAGCGCGGATCCGGATCACTCTCTGCATTAGCACCAACTTTTAAATACTATTTAAAAATAGCGCGGTTTAATAAGTGCACACCACTGCACCACTACTGCACCTAAGTCAATATATATATATATATATATATATATATTATTAAAAAAGAAAAAATAATCTGAAAACTTACCTGGATGGTAAAAACAAAACAAAAATCCTGAAAACTTTCAGGTATATAAAAAGAAAAAGGTTAAATTTTTACGACGTGCCCCACTGCCCCAGCGTATTATAAGCACCCTAACCTCCCCATGTAAAGAACGGCTTTCGAGGTTGGTGTTTATTCCGAAAGCCGTTCTTAACATGGGGGGGTGTTTATAATCGTGGCTCCCGTAATATGACGATGGTCACGTTATAATACGCTGGGCTGTGGCAGGGGCACGTCGTAAAAATTGACTGAAAAATTTTTTCTTTGTACTTGCAAAATAATAATAAAATACCGGCTATCTTGAACTTTTCAGCTTTATGATGGCTGCCATCTTAACAGAATAAAATTCGTTCTCGTTTTATAGCAATTATTCAATTACTTATTTAATATCCTAACAATAATATAATAAATATAAACTACAGCAATGTTTGGGTAATTAAATGAATAATTGAAGCAAATAAAACCATAATTAAATTGAAATAATGTTCATATTTACTTGCTTCCCCACGAGGGCAGAGTTAGACACAAGGTCAGTTTTTAATGTGAGGAAAATCCATCTCTCCAAAAAGGGCACTCGTGATAAAGAACAAAAATAAAAATTCTCGGTCATGAAGGATCTCCCCTCCTCCACTGACCGAAAACAAAAGGCGAAGTGTAGCAAGCACTGTAGCAAGCATCAGAACAGATACTACACTGTGATCTTGACTCGAGTTGTTCCAATGGCAGCTATCTTAAAGCTGAAAAGTTCAAGATAATCTTTTGCCTTAATATTCCTTTTTTTTTTTATTTCTTAAAATTAAAAATATGAAAATTTTAAATATTTTCTTTGTTCAACACTTCAACACGTTATTTTATTTATCTTATTTTTTTTTTGTCCTCTTGTGAGGGGAGGGGGTGGTCCTATCCTTACTTCCCCCCCCCCCCACGAGGCCAAAGTTTTACACCCAACGGTTCCTATTTACTTGCTTCCCGCGAGGGCAGCCCGGCAGAGCTAGACACAAGGTCGGTTTTTAATGTGGGGAAAATCCAGCTCCGCAAAAAAAAAAAAAAAGAAAAAAAAAAAGGGGGAGCACTCTGGGGTAGGAACAAAAATTAAAATTGTCTCAGTCTTGAAAGATTTCTCCGCCGCTGATCAAGGACAGAAAAGGTGAAGTGTAGTATTAGAACAGATGCTACACTTTGTTCCGAGCTAAAATTATTCGGAATTATACCTATTTTTTTTTTTTTTTTTTTTTTTTTTTTAAGGGATGTAACTGTTTTGGAGGACGTACACGAGTACACGACACGAGTGAGGCCGGGAGGCCCCTACGAATCGGCTCCGTTGGTGGACGCAGTTCGTTCGAGGGAGCGTTCTTTATTTCCAAAAGGAAAGAAGTTTGGTGTGTGTGTGTGTGTGTGTGTTTATTTTGCTTTATTATTTTATTTTATTTATTTTATTTTTTTTTTGTTTGCTTGGGTTTTTTGGGAGGGGTGTGTGGAGATTATAGTTATTGAATAGAAATAATTATTAAAACAAAAACAGTCGTTTTCTCGTCGGTTAGTTTTTTGTTTTTTTTTTTAATCAAGAAAATAAAAGGTACTCAAAGGTTTTTGCTTGTTTTTGTTTATCGCCACAAGTGCTCATCTGGACTTGCCTCAATTTTCCTATAACTATAACCCCCCCCCCAAAAGAAAACAACAAAATAATCAAGCAAAAAAAAAAAACAAAAAAAAAAAAAACACACGCCAAACTTCTGTTCTTTTCAGAATAAAGAACGCTCCCTCGAACGAACTACGTACAATATCGAAGCCGATGCGTCAGCCAAAATGAATACAATATCGTCGCATTTTTACATTCTTTTGGGAGTGGGAGAGGAAGTGCTTGTTGAAATGGTTGACATCGATTAAAAAATATATATTTAAGCAAGTACAATATTACGTACTTCATTGTCATATCGAAAATAGTAATATATGCAAAAATTATGAAAATTCATCGAGTAGAAAGTTATTTGTAGTTAAAAGTAATTTTTACGGAAAATTGGGTAAAATTGCATTTTTCTTAGATGTTATGAAGTAGATGGTGAAGAGTTCACACGCAAGGGACATAAACTCGGGACATATATTTTAGATTAAACCGTAATGGCTTCCAACATTTGTGGCCTATAGCGATAGGAGTTTTTTTTTTACTAAAAACGCAATAGCAGTTTGAGTGCCTCGCGATAAATTTGCGTAACTTTTGGATATATTTAACAAAATCGATATGTCGACTCTTAACAAGGCCGATAGCCATTAGTCGCATGCTCTCGTGTAATGAATGAATGCGTGAATGTAGGATTGACATGAAATTCTTAAAGATAAATTAAAATGACCGAAAAATTGACTGAAATGACTTAAATAATAAATGTGTTACAAACCGACCGATGGACGATGGAGTGACTTGCATGCGACTAAAAATGCCTTAGCATGTAAGAGTTTCCCCTTCCATTGCCAAGGAAAAGTCACAAATGTAAGTACGGCATGTAGTAAGAACAGATACTACACTTTTAGATATTAAATCTTTTATTCAGGCACAAAATGAACATAATTAAAAAAGCTTAGTCACAAGGCCAACTCAAAAGGGGGGGGGCAGATGGGGGTCGTTGGTCACTCTAGAACTAAACAAAAGTTTCTCTTAGCTAGAATCTTCTTTCACCATAATACTGCATTCGCCCTTTCATACTTGGGGACGTCCTACTTGGCACCCAATTTGTTTAAAACATTTTTTATTTCCGTGTAAAAACAAAAAAGATAACAATGATGATAATTCATTTGTGTCGAGGGCGGGGGGGGGAGAAAAAATACAAAAGTGGTTTGTAGGACCCTCCTAACCCCGTCTAGTTGATAGACCGTCCGTTCCACTTTGGTTTGTAAAGGAACCTGAGCTCCTGCAGGCCGGATGCTCTATAGATGGGACGAAATGAAGAAACAAAATTTTGTGGGTGAGGGATGGGGAGTTAGTGATTGATTTCTTTCTCTCCAAGATAGGTGAAATTTAGAGTGAGGGGTGAAAAGAAAAATTGCAGATAGGAGGGGTGGGGATCTTGGAGGCTTCCTAGTTGAGGAGGGATGAAGCATTCACTCTGCTAGCTAAGAGGCTGCAAATGGATTACGCTTGACGGAACTGCGTGTTCCACACCTAGGCGGGGAACACGTATTCAAACTTGGCTCCTTTTCGTACACACAGACTTGCTACATGTATCCATCTTCTGTCAAATGCTGCACGATGCAGCCTTCTTCTCTTTGATCTTAACCAAAAAGGCCAAGTACAAAAGCGTTATGGACAGACGGACCGACGGAGTGACTTGTAGAGTCACTTGCACGCGACTAAAAAGCACCTTTTTTTTTTTTTTTTTTTTTTTTTTTTTTTTTACTTTAACGGCAACTCAACTCAACACTCACCGTTAAATTGATGACTTATAGAGGTTTCCAGGTATGCTGAAAACGAATATCACATTTAAATTTGGGGCAGACAAAGTTTTCTGGATGTTAAGACCTTTACTATCAAATGTAATCCCTTGTGTTTTCACTGGCGGCCATGTTTTTTCCCAACCGAATGTGTATGCGGTTAACAAGACCCTCTCCCCCCCATGTTAAGAATGGTGGCAACCACTGAAATTCATTAAGTAATAATACATTGGAAAAAAAAATGTCTTCATATCCAGAAAACTATTTGTTTGTCTCAATTTTGAATGTGATATTCGTTTTCAGCATACCCGAAAACCCGAAAAGTCGTCAATTTAAAGATGAGTGTTCAGTTAAAGTAAACGTTTACAAAACTTTGTTACATTTTAAGGGTTTAGTAAAGATTGGCAGTCATTTACAAAGTCATTTGGCGGAGTTGACGTCAAACAAATTTTTGGGTACAGATGCCTGAAACGGTATATAACTAGCTGGCTGCCCTGCATTGCCCGGTCGTAAAATACGCTTAAATATGATATTTTGATTAATGCAGATTTCATATTTATTATTATACTAGCGAGGGGTACCCGGCGTTGCCCGGTTGTTTGGAGGTGTGTGTGGTTTTGGGTAAATCAAAACTCCGGGGGAGGAGGGGTTAAAATAAAAAAAAAAAAAATGTTTTCGTAGGTAAGTATGAGGATCGAACACGAACCGTTGAGGCAAAGTTGTAAATTACAGTGTGAAAAAAAAAAAGAGTGTGACAGTTTTAACCATTGGGCCACCGCGAGATGCTAACGGAAAGACGTTTGAATTTATTTAATTACTTGGATTTTGCAGGTGCACGTTTTAATGACTTAATGAGGTCAACTTTTGACTGTGTGGTAGCATTTCATTTAGTGCAGGAATGCTTTATTTTTTTAATTTTTTTTTTTTCCCCTCCAAGACGTTGGGGGTAGGGGAAACATTATAGGAAAAGGCCTAACCTACATGCGGCGAGAGAAAGCTGTTGAATATTTATCTTCCCGAAGTCGAGCAAATTAAAGAGACAGGGGAGCTCCGTTGTTAAATCTGAGATATTATGATTTACATGTGATTTAAAAAGTTGTTAGGCGACCGACCGCTTCTCTGAAAAAAAAGCCTTTCTTGGACATACACAAAAAGCGAACATACATTTTCGCTTTTATATACATAGACTAGTGTGTGTTAAGCAAAAAAACAAAAAAAAAGTATGCGAAGGCAAAAAAAAAAAAGAAAGTTATAAAAAAATCTGACGTCTTAACGTTACTCCATGAAGCGACTGGAAGTTGGGAACGTTAAAATTAGGCAAAGACAATCCAACTGATACGATGATTTGCAAAAATGGCTCGCAAAAAATCGACCCCTCATTTTGAAGCTCAACGTTTCGGATGCAAGACGTTGAGCTTCAAAACGATACCGATCTTGTGAAAATCTGTCGCCTTTGTCAAGCGTTTTAGGCAGACATACATGATGATTCCAATGTCTTGTCAAACGAGTTCCACTCCCTCAGACACTGAGCCCAAGTGCCTGACGGAGCATCTATACAAAGATGATGTTACAGAGTTTAGCTTTGTATGACAGCTAAGTCTCTCTCTCGGTTCAAAATGCTGAGAACCAGCAAGAGCAAGATAGCCAGCAACAAGTTAAACTGCAGACCAGCTTAATGTGGGTACTGGTCTCCTGCTTTATGTTTTTTTGAAATCAGATTTGCTTCTCCTAGAAAGGTTGCCTTCACCACGGCTTATGAGAGCCCTCTCCACCCCAACACCTATATATATACGCACAAATATACACAGTGATAGTTGGCCATTGACCATGAAAAAGGGTTCATTCGCCCTTTGGAAGGTCTTGTTTTTAATCCTTCAGGGAGACTAGCCACCCTCCTCACCAAACAAGTCTGGTGGGGGAACCAGTTTAGTCGCCGGTGACCCGACTGTGAGGCAGGTAGTACTGGATTGCATGGTACCAGTAGCATATGATATGACCTGACTATAAATTCATACATACATATATTTAAACAGACAGGTGAGATTTATATTATAGACTAGTGGGGGTACCCGGCGTTGCCCGGGTGTTTGGAGGTGTGTGTGGTGTTAAATAAAAAAGAACAGGGGGGGGGGGAATCGAACCCGAAGCCCTGAGGCGAAGTTTGAAAATAAAATCGGCCAGCCGGAATGAGTTAATGAAAGATGTTTGAATTTATTTAAGAACGAAATTGACAGGTGCGCGACTGGAAGTCGTTGAGCGTTACGACGACGACGTAGGTTTGTTTGTTATAAACAAAGTAAAAAAGAAAACAACGTTAACACTTAAGCGGAAAAAAAAAACAAAAAAAAACTAACGTAAGGCAAACGAACGATGAAAGCAGAAAAATGAACACGTGAAAAATGGCTTAAATAAGCCTGTTTCGATATTAAAATTTAAAAAATCGGTGGGTACCCGGGTGTTTTTGGGTGTCGCTAATAATAAGCGAAGTAAAAATAAAAAAAAACACTGATTCAATATTTAAATTTAAAAAATCGAAAAAAAAACAAACCATCTCACAGCACGATTCGAACCCAAAACGTTTAGATAATGAACCAAGGCCTTAAGCAACTGAGCTAACACGACATACATGAAATTTGTTCGGTTTTTCAACTATTTAAAGTAAATCAGCTCATGACGTCATCTGACGCATGCGTAGAATCGGTCATTGTCACGAGAGGACCGTTTTTGTTGACCCCCCTCCCCCTCCCCCACCCCACCTGTCGAAAATTGTCGATTTCGGGGTGAAAAAGTTAACGTTTTTGGCCAATTTTGCGATATTTTTCGAGCAAAGGATGGAGCTTCGATGTGATACCGAGTTTGTGAATTTTCGTCGCGTCTGTCGAAAGTTTTTAGCTGACATCCAAACATACACACATACATACATTTTCGCTTTTATATATATATAGATTATGTTGGACCCAATATATAGTAATGATTTGAAAAAATTAAAAAAAGAAATGACTCGTGCGCCACCACCAAGAATCCAAAATAAAACGTTTAGCTTACGATTTACTTTTTCTTGGACGTTAATGCCTGAGCTATGAAGACACGTTTGCTGCAAGGCTAAAGATTAAAACCTGAACCAATAACTATTACGTTATGCATGCATATTTGTAATGCCATTGTTCGACCGTTACCTGGCAAATTCCATTTTAAAAAAAATTTTCACACTTTTGCACCGATTTTCATCAGCTAAAGCCCAAATATAAAGTTTTGCATAGGTTTGAATATCCTATATATTAAGTTTCATGTTTGTAGACCAAAAGCTGGCAAAGGAGTTTGGTAAGCAAAATTTTTTAAACAAATATGTATCCATAAATATATATAGAAAGAGATTGTGTTTACTATAACCTTTTTACGCAAATATAAGTCTTGTACAATATCTGCATGAATATAATTACATGTTAACTAGATATAATCATCTATATATATAAAAGTGAAAATGTATGTATGTGTGTTCGCTTTTTCTGTGTGTCTACAAAAGGCTTTTTCAGAGAAGCGGTCGGTCGGTTCACAAGTTTTTAAAACTTTTTATATCACATATAAATCGTAATATCTCACAGTTAACAACGAAGCTCGCCTGTCTATTTAATTTGCGCGATTTCGGGAAGATAAATATTCAACATTTGTCGCTCGCCGCATGTGGGTTAGTCTTTTTCCTATAACATCTTGGGGGGGAAAAAAAAAAGCGTTCAACAGTAAATGAAATCCCGCAGTAAAACTTGACCTCATTAACTCATTAAAACGAGCACCTGCTAAATCCAAGTAATTAAATAAATTCAAACGTGTTTCCGTTAGCATGTTGTGGTGGAGCAATGATTAATGTCGCACGTTTTTTTTTTTTTTTTTTTTTTTTCACACTTTAATTTACAACTTTGTCTCAAGGGTTCGGGTTCGGGTTCGATCCTCATACTTATTTATTTTTTCTAACCCCCCCCCCCCCGGAGTTTCCACACACACCTCCAAACACCCGGGCAACGCCGGGTACCCCTCGCTAGTCCCATAAGAAAACCGAAAAAAATAACGGAATTAAAATGAATGTTTAAAAGAATATGCAAATTAGTTAGATTTTTTTTATTTATTTTTTTTTTTATGAAGATTTAGGATTTGCTATAAGAATAAGCAAAAATATTCCAAGTACCTGAATTTCAAATAATTCCAGCTTTTTATATCATAATTTTGCATAGCGAAATTAAAAAAAAAAGCAAATAAAATTTAATGATAGTTTAAAATAAACTATGGAGGCCTGGATAGGACTAAATAAACTTCATTTACCCATGTATTTTTAACGTTTGCTTTGATGATTAAGTGGAGGGTTTAATTTTTTTTTCTTTTTTTTTTTTCCCCAAAGCGATATATTTGTTGCCTACATAAGCTCCGAAGTTAAGCAACAATAAGGCTGGCCAGTACCAGATGGGTGACCATTTTATGGAATGCTAGGCATCGTATGTGTTGAAAACAACTCCTGCATCTAGTATCATGCTTGGTCCATCATAGATGAATTTACAAGAAATTATTGTATTTTTAGCAAAATGCACAGTTATTTACCAATTTTCTCTTTTTGGTATCAGTTCTTCAAAGCATTTCCTATTTAATGGTATCTAGAAGTATAAGCCATGTTTAGTTTCAAAACAATTTCCGATGGTTCGTTGTTCTACACAAGTCCTGGGAAGTAACTGGTTTGCAGTAGACAGTTCTCGAGTTGGGATCCATAGAGCAAAAGATTGTTTCAGTGTTGACACGAAGAAAACATATGCGAAATTGCTACAGAAAGGTTCAATATTTATGGAACAATTCTGGTTTCTGATTGGTTGTTAGCAGAACATGAATCAATTCGATTTGTCAGTTCCTAGCAGCATCGTTTATAAATAGAATCTCCCGACTATACGAGATCCATACCCTATTATCGTTCAAAAATATTGTAACAATATTAGCAATATTGGGCTCACTAAAAGAAAATTATTAATTTATTTTTCAAAATTTAAAAGTAGTGTTTTTCGAAAAAAAATAATTAAAATATACAATTATTTTTTTTTTTTTTTTTTTTGCTGATCTGAATTTATTAACACATTCAACAAATTTCACACTTCAAAAACACAAAAGAGGAAAAATAAAACGTATTCAAAATTCGGATTTTTCAACCTTAAAATTTGGTATGTGCGCAGTTGTTTTTTGTTGGTTTGTTTGTTTCATCTACAATCCTCACTCTCCCGACAATACAATATATTTTGTTCAGTTTCGGCTGATTATTTTAGGCATATTTGCATCCACTAATAAAAAAGAGGGTTTTCTTGGCAAAAATAATATATATAAATATCGATTATGGAAAAAAAAACAAAAAAAAAACACCATTATAAAGTTCATTCTTCACTTAATAATCAGTGAAAATTTCATATTGATTGGTTAATTACTTGAAAGAGAGATTCTGTCAAAAATACCTACTCCCTCCTTCCGTTTTGGCCGTGCCTATCTATATAAAAGGCAAAATGAGTGTGAGCGTTTGTGTATGTACGCAAAAGGCTTTTCAGATCGGGGTTCCGCTGTCGGTTAAATTCCGCAAGAAGTTTTCCTATTATATTTGAGATTTGCAAATGGACACAATTTCATTTTTTTTTTTTTTTTTTTTTTTTTTTTTGGTAGTTAAAAAAAATTCCTACCGTGCCATCGTCTTATTTGTCTTTTTTGTATAACTAGCGGGGGTACCCGGCGTTGCCTGGGTGTTTGTGGTGTTAAATAAAAAAGAACCCGAGGGGGTAGGATCGCACCCGAAGCCCTGAGGCGAAGTTTGAAAATAAAATTGGCCAGCCAGAATGAGTTAATGAAAGATGTTTGAATTTATTTAAGTAAGAATCAAATTGACAGGTGTGCGCCCAGAAGTCGTCGAGCGTTACGACGACGACATAGGTTTATTTGTTATAAGCGAAGTAAAAAAAGAAAACAACGTTAACACTTAAGCAGGAAAAAAAAACACAAAAAAACTAACGTAAGGCAAACGAACGATGAAAACAGAAAATGAACACGTGAAAAATGGCTTAAATAAGCCTGTTTCGATATTAAAATTAAAAAAATCAGTGGATACCCGGGTGTTTTTGGGCGTATGGTGGGGTGGGGGGATAAGTGAGGTAAAAAAAAAAACACAGAAAAACGAACGTTACGTGAAAAATGGCTTAAATAACACTGGTTCAATATTTTAAATTTAAAAAACTCGATAAAAAAAAAAAGAAGATATCTCACACCACGATTCGAACCTAAAACATTTAGATAATGAACTGACCTAACGTTTGTTCAGTTTTTCAACTATTTAAAGTAAATCAGGTCATGACGTCATCTGACGCATGAGTAGAACCGGTCGAGAGGGCCGTTTTTTGTTGACCCCCCCCCCATCGAAAATTGTCGATTTCGGGGTGAAAAAAATGAACGTTTTTGGCCAATTTTTCGATATTCTTTGAGCGAAGGATGGAGCTTCAATATGATACAAAGTTTGTGAATTTTTGTTGTGTCTGTCAAAAGTTTTTAGCAGACACACAAACATACACACATATATACATACATACATACATTTTTGCTTTTATATATATAGACTAGCAGGGCTACCCGGCATTGCTCGGGACCGTATAAACAATGAAAAAACAAAAGCAGATATTGAACATATGTTTTATTCTTAGGGGAGAGGAATCTTTCATCTCAAGTTTTAGCGTTACAAACAAACATTTGTCTTTTATATATATAGATAATGACAGGTTTTTTTTTGGGGCCCCCCTTGAAGAAAACTGATCAGTTGACCCACTTCTAGTGTCCGTTTGACGTGAAATTTCGATATTTGTCATCCGGATGATGGGGCTTCAATATGATACCAAATTTGTCAAGTTTGGTTCCGTCTTTCAAAAGTTTTAGCGTTACAAACAAACAAACATACATACATACACACAGACGTTTGGCTTTTATATATATATAGACTAGCAGGGCTACCCGGCGTTGCTCGGGACCGTATAAACAATGAAAAAACAAAAGCAGATATTGAACATATGTTTTATTCTTAGGGGAGAGGAATCTTTCATCTCAAGTTTTAGCGTTACAAACAAACATTTGTCTTTTATATATAGAGATAATGACAGGTTTTTTTGGGGCCCCCCCTCGAAGATAACTGATCAGTTGACCAACTTCTAGTGTCCGTTTGACGTGAAATTTCGATATTTGTCATCCGGGTGATGGGACTTCGATATGATACCAAATTTGTCAAGTTTGGTTCCGTCTTTCAAAAGTTTTAGCGTTACAAACAAACAAACATACATACATACACACAGACGTTTGGCTTTTATATATATAGACTAGCAGGGCTACCCGGCGTTGCTCGGGACCGTATAAACAATGAAAAAACAAAAGCAGATATTGAACATATGTTTTATTCTTAGGGGAGAGGAATCTTTCATCTCAAGTTTTAGCGTTACAAACAAACATTTGTCTTTTATATATAGAGATAATGACAGGTTTTTTTGGGGCCCCCCCTCGAAGATAACTGATCAGTTGACCAACTTCTAGTGTCCGTTTGACGTGAAATTTCGATATTTGTCATCCGGGTGATGGGACTTCGATATGATACCAAATTTGTCAAGTTTGGTTCCGTCTTTCAAAAGTTTTAGCGTTACAAACAAACATACATACATACACACAGACGTTTGGCTTTTATATATATAGAAGATAAAGTGAAACTATTTGAACAGAAAGCGGGAAGCTTACCTGACCTCTGGTCAGGTTTAAAAGCAACGTTCATCTCTGCACATGCCTAGTGACTTCTATGATTCTTGAGTTAATTACCAACTCATTGAATTCACTATCCTTTTTGGCCTCATGGTTAGTGAGGAAGAGTAATTACCCTACGTTTTTGAGTTCAATTCCGCCTCTTTCTCTATCTTTTTTTATTTATTTTTTTTATTTCGTCCTTGTGTCAATATCCTCCACCCAGGCAAAAGTTAATCACCAACTCATTGAATTCACTATCTTCTTTGGCTTAATGGTTAGCATGGAAAACTAATTACCCACCTCTCTCTCTATCCTTTTTTTTATTTTAACCACGTGGAAGCCATTCTTAACATTGCTTCGTCCTTGTGTCAATATCCTCCACCCAGGCAATGCTGGGTACTCCCCGCTAGTATATACACTTTTAATGGGAATTCCAATAAAAGACGATTATTTTGGAAATATTCTTTATTTGGTACTTTTTTTTTTTTTTTTTTTTTTTTTTTTTTTTTTTTTTAATCGAAAATTACAAAACAAAAAAAATTTATAAAAGTTACCAACACCTGATTTTTGAAAAACAGTCCGTAATATATTTTTAAAAGTAAAAAAACAAAAACAAAACCCCAGCTCATAAACCTATTTTTATTATAAAGGTTATAACTTTATTATAAAAGTTCAAACAAAGACTTGTTTGAATAAAACTTCTATTTTTAGATTTGCTTAAAAAAAAGCCGTGAATAAACATACTTTTATTATAAAGGTTATAACTTTATTATAAAGTTCAAATAAAACTTCTGTTTTTAGATTTGCTTAAAAAAAGAAAAAAAACGCTGCATTATATACAGTGTTGGTCATCCATACCTTAAAATTTGTCTGATATCATTTCTGCCGAATAGCTTTGTAAACAAAGATGTACCAATCTATATATATATATATATATAAAAGTGAAAATGTGTGTGTTTGTATGTCTGCCAAAAACTTTTGATAGAGGCGACGGATTTTCGCCAGATTGGTATCATTTTCAAGCTCAAACCTTATGACGACAAATATCGAAAAATTGGCTAAAAACATTAATTCCTTCACCCTCAACGGCTCGCTTTTCTACAGGGAGGAGTGGAAAAAAGTCTTTCTTCATGACAAGATAGCTTCTACGCATGCGCAACAGACATTCTACGTGCGCAAAAGACATTGTCCCTTGCATTTGTTTAAATATTATAAAAACCGACCTACATTCGCCCACGCGTTCATAGCACAATGGTTAAAGTGACAGCGTCAGTATCTTAAGATTGCAGGTTCAATCTGAGGTATGAGATAAATTTTTTTCGATTTTTAAATTTTCTTTTTTTTGCTTTTTGCTGTTTTTTGTATTTTTTATTTTTCCGAACACGTTCATTTTTAAAAAGATTTTTGTTCGTTTTTTGGTTTTTGTTTTTCCGATTTTTTTTTTTTTTTTTTTTTTTTTTTTTTTAGAAGCTTTAGGTTTGTTCGGTGTTTTTTTGTTTTGTTGTTTTTTTGCTAGTATATATATAAAAGGTAAAATGTGTGTGTGTGTGTGTGTGTGTGTGTGTGCATTTGTTGCGTATGTGCGGCAAAGGCTTTTCCGAGGTGGGGCGCTCGGGGCAGTTACTCTTTCTTAAAACCTTTTTACATGCTACCTAGATGATAATATCTACGATTTACGAAACGAGGTTGTGTGTATCTTTTATTTGGGCGACTTTTACACCCTATTTTTGCGATATTTTTTTACTCTCTGCGTGTTTCTTTGGCTTTTCTGTATAAAAAAGCGAAACAGTGTTCTCGGCCTTTTGTGGCAAGACATCCATAAAAAAACAATGAGGTTTAATCAATGTGGGGGGAAACCCCATATATCAGACAATTGCTATTCATTTGGACACTCTTCTTTTTATGGGTAGCTGGTTTTCCCCAACATATGCAGAAACTGGCTTGCAGCCAAAGTTAAGTGCGTTTCATTCCCCTATGGCGTGATGTTTGATCACATTACATTTATGCACCTGCCACGTAACTTTTTAATCGTTTAATTTCACCCATTCTCAGTTCTCTGCATGGTGGTAAGTTATCAGGCTATTGACCTGAAGGGTTTGGGTTCGAGCCTACCTAACTACCTACCAGATCTTTTTTTTTCTTTTACACCTCCAAACACCCTGGGCAACGCCGGGTACTCCCGCTAGTCTATTATATAAAAGGCAGAATGTGTGTTTGTATGTCTGCCAAAAACTTTCGACATGCGTGACAGATCTTGATGAGATCAGTATCATTTTGAAGCTTGACGTCTCAGATGACCAATATTGAAAAATTGGCCCAAAACATTAATTCCTTCACCGTCAACTCAGCCGTTTTTTTTTTTTTTACAAGTAGGGGGTCACTTTTTTCGTTGACATTTTTGGAGTCATTTCGATTGACTACCCTTAATTCCGATGCTCGCGACTTCCGGTTGCACGATGGACGCATCAACTAAGACATTACATTTTTATTTTAACCTCTTCCTCCTTTGCATTACGTGTTCGAGCCTGACTTTTTTTTTTTTTTTTTTTTTTTTTTTTTTTTTTTTTAAACCCCTCTCTCCACCCAGGCAGTCTTGTTTTGATTCACTCCCACCGCTACAACCACTTTTAGCCCCCCCCCCTTCTCCCTGGGTTTCCTTAATACACCACCTCGACACACCCGGGCAATGCCGAGGACCCCCACTAGCCTTAACTAAAGCCCATTTTAATGAAGTAGTTCTTAGTAAAATAGTTACCTCCCTTAGAACAATGACTTAAGCTTCCAAATAACCATTGCTTGGTCTAGAACAGCGGTTCTCAACCTTTTTTGACCCATGGACCCCTTTTCCCTTCTTTTTTTTCTTGGTGGACCCCCTTATAATTTTTGGTCATAAAACAATATTCTATTTCTCAATATAATTTTTTGAGCTTTTAATAAACAAATAAATATTATATAATTAACCTTTATTTTTAAATGAAAACTAATTTAATGCAAATAAAGTATTTTACAATTATAATAATGAAAACTTGTAATAATGAAAAGCCTTCATGTCGGACAATTGCTATTCATTTGAGAGTTCCCCCTTTTTCGGGGGTCCTGGATATGACCTAAAACTATATTCGATGGTGAGGCCCCACCTTGCGGACCTTGGGGAGTGTGGAACCACCCTTTAATTGCCATTGCTCGCAGGTCCACTCTGACCCGGAGTGGTAGTACCTGTTAGGGTCCCAACTATGGGTTAAATAGAATCTGACTTAAAAAAAAAAAAAAAATATATACTCCATTAAAAATCGCTCCTCAAAATAACTAGATTCGGCATTAAATAACCTGAAAAAGGTTGATATGCCATAAAACAACCAACCAACCAACCCTTTTTCGGGGGAGCTTAGTTTCCCCAACATCGCTGGCAAACAAATAAATGAAACGGCGGAAAGCTGAACTGGCCATCAGCCAATGTTCGCTTCTGCACCTGCTAGCAAGTCAACTTTGTGGTTGACGTCGCTAAATTTCAACACTTTTCACTTCCTATGGCTTCGTAGCGTAGCGGTAAGATCTCGAGTTTTCATTCACTTTCTTCGGGTTCGTCATGGGTTTGAGTTTCCCTCCCTACTAACACTTTTTTTCTTTTTACACCTCCAAACACCCAGGCAACGCCGGGTACCCTCGCCAGTAGTATTATTGTCTTCAAAAAGCCTATAAATTTTCGTGTAGTTTTGTCTTATAGAACCAAAGATATGAGCATTTCAATATTCAATTTGGCTACGAGTATAATTATATCCATAGGTAGATATTTTACCAAATACTCTGGCCTTGATGGAGAGGAAACTAAAACTTGCTGCCATGGTTTCAAATGATCTGAAATAACAGCAAGGGGAGACTTGATTCCAATATTTCTCATATGTAACCCCCCACCCCACCCCACCTCTTTTGGAAATAGGGTACGATTATGAATATCTCCAGTATCAAATAATCTTTATACATGCTGAAATTTACTTCATGTATGAAAACCAAAGAGGGGAGATATAACTTGTGAGAAATATTTGGAATCAAGTCTCCCCTTGGTGTTATTTTAGATCATTTGAAACCATAGCAGCAAGTTTTAGTCTCCCCTACATCAAGGCCAGAGATTTTGGGGAAATATAAGATATTTTGTAATTCATATGCAAAACTAGGAAAACAAATGACTATGAGTGAAACATTGGAATTAAAAGGTGCAGTATCTTTCCACCCTCAAAATGTCCTTTAAAATTACAGCTATTGTAGGTTCTTGAGGGTGCTGAAAATGAAAATAGCATTTTAAATTCCAGTAGTTTCCAAGATCTGAAGAAATCATAGTCTCAAAAAGTGGGGAATCATTTTTTTATATTAATTTAATGTAAAATGAACACCCACTTCATAGCCACCTTTTGAGGTGGCGGGGGGGGGGGGATTGTAATTTTTTTTTTTTTTTTTTTTTTTTTTTTTTTTAGTCGTGTTTATTTCGTAATTATGGCCTGGCAGACCAACACAAAACCTACCTTTAAAAAAAACTTGTTTTCTACAGGTTTTTGGGTGTACTGAAAACGAACATCGCCTTTAAATTTTCCGCTAATAAGTCTTTTCCCGGGTATAACCAATGTAATTCTTCGTTATAAGTGTTGTACGCGCAAGTGCGCATATTTTTGCTTATAACCCGGAAAAATACTTATATGCAGAAAATGTAAATGTGATATTCGTTTTCAGCACACCTGAAAACCTACAGAAAACAAGTTTAAGATAGGCTTTTTGTTGGTCTACCACGCCACAATAAATACTAACCCTAAAAAAAATAACAGACCCCCTCCCTTAAAAGGTGTCCATAAAGTGGGAGCTCATTTTACATTAAATTAATTTAGAAAAGTGATTTCCCACTTTTTGAAACTATAATTTCTTCATATTTTGGAAACTACTCGTTTCCTGGAATTTTACGTTGTCATTTTCATTTTCAGTACCCTTGAAAACCTGTAATGGTGGTGATTTTAAAGGATTTTTTGAAGGTGGAAAGATACTGCACCTTTATCGAAATATTTAATGGCTGTAAGACAATACCAAAAATAGGGTCTAGATGATGGATGATTCCCTTAATGTGCGACCATAAGGGCAAATATTACATAGCCCACTACACAATTTGGATCATTATCTTTCCAACGAGCCTTCATTTGTTAAATTCTGATCAATAATCGCTGAGATTTGGCACTTACAAAATTGCCAAAAAAAGTGGTTTATCTATACTGGATTCAAACACCTTATATATGAAATTTCATGTCTGTAGACCAAAAACTCTAGGAGGAGTTTGGTAGGCAAAATTTGTTAAACATAAATATATACGTATACATAAATATATATGGAAACAATGTGTTTACTATAAACTTTTTACGCAAATATGATGCAAGTATAAATCATGTAGAATATCTGCATGAATATAATTACAGGTAATAGTTAACTAAAGATGATTATCCCATAAGAAGTAACTAATAAGGAATTAATTAAAATGAATGCTAAAAAGAATATGCAAATTAGCTAGATCTTTTGCTAGTGAATGCAATTCCAAAACCCATATATAATAAAGTTGTATTTTCTTTTTAAATAAATAGAAAAATGGTATTTAATATGAATATCAATACACACAAAAGAAAAACGAATTTATAGGAGTATAGATAATATGGTTTAAATTTTATGAGAATTGGTAATAAAGAATGTATATTTTCAAACCAATAATATGTCCAAATTTGATAATTATGTTTCAGTTTGAAGAAATATGGTATAATAAAATTATGGGGTGTTCATTCACACCTGACCTCCATAGAATGGAAATCATGTCACAAAGTTTAACAAGGTTTTTTTTTAATATAGATCCACAGAATACTGTGATAAGTGTTTCAGTGTGAACAGGTTTGGTATAATAAATTATGGGGTTTATCTATTTTATTTTTACTTTCATCATATTTTGCTTTGGTTTTGATACCCCCAAATTTACAACCCTTCCTTTTCATAACCTATCATACTTTCATAAATCAGAGTCCATTTTCTGTAGGCTGTTTTTGAACCCAGTCAACGATGGGTACTTTTGCTAGTGTGTGTATATCTATATATAATCTCTCATGTTTCCATATAAAGATTGCTAAGTTGATTTTTGTGTCCTTGTTAAAAGCGTGTCATATTTTAGGCTTGACCAAATATCACACATACTTGTTGAGAACTATGTGAGAATCTCTTATGAAAAGCCCCTCCTTCCCCGGGTGAAACTTGGTATTATAATTGGTTCTATGTTCATCTTGAAGGACTCTTAATTTTGAAGAGCCACCTCTCCCTATAGAATACGAAATAAAATAAGGATTGACCCATCAAATCAAAGACCTTTTCTATCAACATTAAAAAAATAATAAACTTTTTTCTTTTTTTTTTTTCACTCCAAACAAGGCAGATGACTGTGAATTAAACAGCCATAGTAATAATAGAGGCGTTCTAAGTGGGTGGTTGCGCGGCAAGATGTTTGTTCACATTACATTTACTTCTTGAATTAAATTGCACCAAACATTTTTTTACTCTTGTTCACTCCTAACAAGGCATATCGTCGCTTGAATGTTAGGGGCTACTATTTGGGACCATGCCTAGGAAAGATTAAAAAGATGTTGGTTTACATTACATTTAAACTTCTGCATATCAGTACATTCAAGGTAGCATGGAGGGAATTCCAAAGTCTAGCTGTTTGAGGGAAGAAACTATTAGAGTAGAAAGCTTTCTGGCATTTAGGGACCTCAACAGTGAAGGGGTGAGATTTTGTTGCTAAGCGGGTTTGTCGAGGGTATGTATGTTGAAGGGGCACAAATGCAACAAATTCATCAGAGCACATTCCATTAAAATATTTGGAAAACAGACACAGAGATGCAATATTGCAGCGATGAGACAGGGGTTGGAGCTTAGTTGACAAAGTGGGATATATTAGATTGAAAACTCTTTTTTTGAACCCTATCCAAGAGCGAGAGGCTAGTGGTAGATGCATCAGCGCAGATGTGGCAACAATATTCCATTCTTTGGGTGAATGGTGGCCTTGTAGAGGTACAGGATACTCTCGGGTGTGATTGACCCCTGAGGCACTCCCGCATTAATTTTATGCTGCTTGGATGTACGTCTATCAATGACAACCTGGATGGTCCTATTGCCTAAGAAGGATCTTTTTATATTTAGTATACATTCAATTATACTGTATGATTTAATTTTCATTCGTTACAATTTGTGATAGAGAGTGAGTGAAGCTATGAGTTGTGCTGCCCGCTGCATCTGTGTAAGTAGAGAATCCAAGCCAGTTTTTGTGGTGGACATTAAAGTCACCAAATACGTGTACTTGTGCACTAGTGTCGAGGGACAGTGCCGTGTCTATGCTGTCAGATACTTTGTTTATTATGGTGCAGTCCTGAGTCGAGGGAGAGCGGTAGAGAAAATAATAGTAGCTAATATTGTGTTGCATGTTTAGTCTAAGGCACATAAAGGCTTGATCATCTGTTTCTAGGTTTGTTTCTCTAGTCAAGGGAAGGGTATTACGAATGTAAACTCCAAGTCCGTGCATATGTCTGTCAGAGTCCTTATGGCAGAGTGGGAGATATCCAGGCATGTTAAAGTGGTTAGAGGGAATGGAGGAGTGTAGGTTAGCAGCCCCTTTCAGAGATGACTGTTAAAAAGTCTGCAGTAGAACAACGTTGACTAAATCCGTACTGTTTGTCGGAGAGAAGACTTGCTTTTGAGAGATGGTGGACTAGTGCTTGATTAATTAAGGTCTTCAAGATTTTAGCAAAGAGGGGACAGAGACTGATAGGACAATAATTGAAAGGGTCGGTCCTTTCACCAGAATTCTTGGTTGTTTTGCTTTACGGTGTGCCCCTTTCTTTCTGAGATACTTAGGGATAGCTCTGCTCTTGATGAGAAATCAACTCTAAAACTTTTTGGCCTTTCTTTCTCATCAAATCTTACTTGGCGTTCGTATGTCAAATCCATTGCTCTTTCACTGGCGGCCACATATGAAAATGTTTCATACTAGCATAGCATTATTTTTTTTTTTTCCTTTTATAAAACTCAATCATGTTCTGCACCCCACCCCCACCCAAAAAAACGAAAGCATTTTTCCTCTATGAAACAACTAAACCAAATAAAGCACTATGACTAATTATTTGAATAACATCTTTTTTTCAAAATGAACAGATTCGCCATTAATAAACATGAAAAAGGTTATATATATATATATATATATACTAGCAAAAGTACCCGTCGTTGACTGGGTTCAAAAACAACCTACAGAAAATGGACTCTGATTTATGAAAGTATGATAGGTTATGAAAAAGAAGGGTTGTAAAGAGATAGCTTCGAATTTGGGGGTATCAAAACCAAAGCAAAATATGATGAAAGTAAAAATAAAATAGATAAACCCCATAATTTATTATACCATACCTGTTCACACTGAAACACTTATCACAATATTCTGTGGATCTATATTAAAAAAACCTTGTTAAACTTTGTGACATATTTCCATTCTATAGAGGTCAGGTGCGAACGAACACCCCATAATTTTATTATACCATATTTCTTCAAACTGAAACATAATTATCATAGTTAATATCAGCTGACATGACATAAACAAACACAGACCACATTTTATGAACAACATTGTATTATTATATAATTATTATTTGCGAATTGATCCACCGGGCAATTTATTCCTTGTAATGTATAATAATCAATAGAAGATTGATTCTATGATAATACATACATATAATGATCTTAGCGCTAGACTCTCCCTTTTAGACATCATCATAAAAAAGAGTCTTTAATCTCCATATAGATTCCGCATCATCAGACAATCTCCAACCTCTGTCCCATGGCCACAATATTGCATCACTCTGCCTGTTTTGCAAGTACTGTTATAAAATGTGCTCTGATGAACTCATACTCCCAACAAGCAGCAAAATTCCACCTCTTCACTGTTGAGGTCCCTAAATGCTGGAAAGCGTAATTTCTTCATTGCCAGATTTTGGAATTCTCTCCCAGTTTCTTGCTTGCTGGACTGTACTGACATGCATTTTTTTTTTTTTTAATTTATTTATTTTTTTTTTTTTAATGCAAATTCATCCACCAGGCAAATTATTCCTCATAATCTATAAATATAAAAGCGAAAATGTATGTATGTATGTGTGTTGATTTTTTTCTGTATGTCTACAAAAGGCTTTTTTCAGAAGCGGTCGGTCGCTTCACATCTTAAAACTTTTTATATCACATATAAATCGTAATATCTCAGAGTTAACAATGAAGCTCGCCTGTCTATTTAATGTGCTCGATTTTGGGAAGATAAATATTCAACATTTGTCGCTCGCCGCATGTGGGTTAGTCTTTTTCCTATAACATCTTGGGAAGCGTTCCCGCCCCGCAGTCAAGCTTGACCTCATTAACTCATTAAAACGGGCACCTGCCAAATCCAAGTAATTAAATAAATTCAAACGTGTTTCCGTTAGCATCTCGCGGTCGGGCAATGGTTAACGTCGCACGTTTTTTTTTTTTGTTTTTTTTTTTCACACTTGAATTTACAACTTTGCTTTAACGGTTCGGGTTCGATCCTCATACTTACTTTTTTTTTACCCCCCCCCCCCCCCCCCGGAGTTTCCACACACACCTCCAAACACCCGGGCAACGCCGGGTACCCCTCGCTAGCCTATAAGATAAATCTCGCCTGTCTGTTTAAATGTATATATGTATGTATGCTTAAAACTTTCGACAGAGGTGACGGATTTTTACGAGATCGATATCGTTTTGGTGCTCGACCCTTTAGGCGACAAATATTGAAAAATTGGCTAAAAACATTAATTTGCAACGGCAAAGACGTCACATTTTTTTTTTTCACGTTCTTTTCCTCCTTTGCGGTACGGGTTCGAGCCTTCCTGTCTACTACCACTTGTTTTTGCTCAACACACACCTCCAAACACCCAGGCAACGCCAGGCACCCAGGCTAGTCTATAATATAAATCTCACCTGTCTGTTTAAATGTATGTATGTATGTAGGGCGAATGAACTCTTTTTCTGGGTCAACGGCCAACTAGCACCGTGTATATTTGTGTGTGTGTCTATGTGTATTGGGGTAGAGAGGGCCGTGGTGAAGGCAACCTTTCTAGGAGAAGCAAATCTCTGATTTAAAAACCATAAAGCGGAAGACCAGTACCCGCATTAAGCTGGTCTGCAGTTTAATTTGTTGCTGGCTATCTTGCTCTTGCTTGTTGCTGGATCTCAACATTTTGAACTGAGAGAGAGACTTAGCTGTCGTACAAAGCTAAGACTCGGTAACCTCATCTTTGTATAGATACTCCCTCAGACATTTGGGCTCATGGATTTTAAATGTCTGAGGGAGTGGCACTCGCCTGACAAGACGTTACAATCATCATGTATGTATGTATGTATGTCTGCCTAAAACTTTCGACAGAAGTGACGGATTTTCACAAGATCTATTTTGAAGTTCAACCCTTCGGACGACAAATACCAAAAAAATGGCTAAAAACATTAATTCCTTCAACCTCAACTGGCCACTTTTCTACAGGGAGAGGTCGCTTTTTTCATTGATATTTTCGATTGACTATAGCCTTTAAAGATTTTGGAGTCTATCTCTATTGTGATGCGGAAACCTTCTTTGTGCCGGCAGAAAGAAACATCTAACACATTGTTTCTCTTTGGGGAACTGTGAATCTTTTCTCCCGTTTTTTTTTTTTTTTTTTTTATCCCTCGTTATGCCATTATTTCAATCGTTTTTTAAACGTTAATAAACTTTATTTTAGTGTCCCCGTAATTTTTGGCACAATTCAATAGTTCCCCATCAGAACTCTTTACTTTCGACATAATATTATTATTTTTACGCTATCGATTTTCTCCTGATGAGATGATAGCTGAAAGAGCTCTCAAGAGACTTCCGCCCATTATATTTAAAACTTCATTTAAATTCTGTACCCCCTAAACATTTTATATATATATATATATATATATATATATATATATATATATATATATATAATGAAAATTAAAAAAATTTTTTTCTTTTTCTGATCCAAATAATGTAAATAACATTTGTGTTTAAATATTTTTTAAAAAAATTTGTTAACTAAATTTGTTTTTACATTTTTTTTTTTTTTTTTTCTAGCAAATGGAATTAATGACCTGTGAGTGAACGGATATTTTTGTTTTTCTACAGTTGTGGTTACCAAATATGATTTTTTTTGTTGAATGTTTTATTGTATTATTTTTTTTATGTGAATTTATAAGATTTGTTTTAATGTTTTTGTTTTTTTTATTTTTTTTTTGTTGATTGTTTGTTTGGAATGTCCTTTTCACTTATATATATTACTTCAAGTTTTCACGTTTAATATTCGTTGTCAGTAGAAACCTTTGTAACATTTTAAATTATTATTAATCTAGATAGAAAAAAAAATAAAACAAGTAACACTATGAAAAAAAAAAAAATATATATATATATTCTATCTTTGATCCAACCAGTTATCTCCCCTACATTAGTTTAAATTTATTAGATGAAAAAACATGTATTTAGTCTTCTATAATAGAAATCCCACCTGTCTGTTTAAATGTATGTTTGTATGTCTGCCTAAAACTTTTGACAGACATATCGGAACGTGACGAAACCGATATTGTTTAAACCTCAAACTTTCAGATGACAAATATCGGAAAATTGGCCAAAAACATTAATTCCTTCGCTCTCAACGAGGCAGTTTACTACAAGGAGGGGTCGCTTTTTTTTGCCGAAAGTTTTTGAAAGTTTTTCTACTCCAATAATTTTTCTTTTCGATTGACTAGACTTAATTTTGCGGTTCATCACTTCCGGTTTAGCGATGGATGCAACAGCAAAGATATCACTTTTTTTTTTTTTTTTTTCAACACACACTTTCAAACACCTGGGCAACGCTGACCACCCAGGCTAGTCAAAAATAAGGGAAAACAAAACCATCTATCTACTTTGTGTGTGTGTGTGTTCCTTATAGGTTCTAAAACAGCTGAGCCTATCTTTTGCGAATTTCACACAAAGGTAATTTATATGTCTGCAGTGTTCTTAGATATGTTTTGTACAGAAACCTCCACCTGTTAAGAACGGCTTCCGTAGTTGGAGATTTTTATTCTGGAAGCCATTCTTAACATAGGGAGGCTTAGAGGGTGTATACTACACTGGATTAAGTCGTAAAAAAATACCTTACTGAAGGCCGTTTAAAACGTAATAAGACAAAAAGAAAAGTAGACTTAAAAAAATTTTTAATTCAATTTTCACCCCAAACAAGGCACCGTGCCAATTTGAAGTAGGGGCTACTATCGGGCACGTAAGTTGCAGGGATATTATGAAGGGAGATGAGCAGCAAGATGTCTGTTCAGTGTTCACATTGCACTTGAACTTCTGCATGTCAGTACAGTTGAGAAAACAGAATCCCGGAAGGGAGTTCCAAAGTCTAGCAGTTCTGGGGAAGAAACTATTAGAGTAGAAAGGCCTTCTTACACCTAGGGATCTCTATTGTGAAGGGGTGGGATTTTGCTGCTTGTCGGATTTGTTGGGGGTATTTACGTCAAGGGGGTACAAGTGCTTGTAGTTCGTCATAGCATTCACCATTAAAGTACTTGTAGAACAGGCAGAGGGATTCAACATTTTGTCGATGGGACGGAGGCTGAAGCTTAGATGACAGTTCAGGACCTATCAGGTTGGCGACTCTCTTTTGAACTCTATCCAGGAAGGAGAGACTAGTAGCAAATGCACCAGCCCAAATGTGACAACGATACTCGATACTCGAGACATGGGTGAATAGTGGTCTTGTAGAGATTATCAATTTTGTTTAGGTGTTAAACGACTCTGGCTTACGTCGTACAAAAATACCAAAATAACTTCATAGACAGAAAAAAATAAATAAATAAATAAAATTAAAAAAAAAAAAAAAAAATATATATTTGTTCGGGGGGGGGGTTTATACTACGCTGGGGCGGGTTGTAAAAAAAATATCCTCTTTCCTTTTTTTTATTCTTTCAATTTTTTGACCATCTAGAAATTTAACTACTGGTAACCTTAAAATTGTTCTAATCTAATATATAAAAGGCTATATGCCTGTCTGTCCGTCTCCATATTTTCAAACTCTATCTCCACCGAAACTAAGTCACAGAGTGACACTAGGGGCCCTCAAATGATTGGATTTTTTATGGACCGTTCCTTCATGGGTCTTTAGCCGGTTGAAAGTTTTTACGGGGTCAAAAATTGAAAAAAATCGTTATACATTTTGTACATTCATCTTAGTTTATTTTTAATTTTTAATAAGTTCATCTACCTGTCACGTTGGTACAATGGTAACGTCACCAGTTTTGAATGCTATAGTTTCAGTTTCGATTCTAGCTGATGGCACCCAAATACTTTTTTTTTTTTTTTTACTTTTGAAATCACGACTCTATAATAATATATACAAAATCTGGGCAAATTAAAATATCATATTTAGGTGTATCTTATGCCCGGGCAAATCCCCCCCCCCTCACTGCTATAAATTATCAAATTAAATTTTTTTGTTATGTAATAATTAACAATAACTTTTGTCCATTTATTTAAAAACCAAAACTTAAATACAATGGTTTTTTTTTTTTTTTTTTTTTTTTTTTTTAACAGCATGTAAGAAAGTATATTGTGGAGTATCTTTTTTTTTTTTTTTTTTTTTTGTATTGCATTTTTTTTTCCTGTTTTAGTTCTGATGGAAAAATGTTGTGAAGTATTGACATCATATATAAAATATTATTGTGTACTTATATTAGTTAGTCTGTTATTGTAACTCTATTGTGATTTTTAACAGCTAAATTTCATTTGAATATATTGTTTTGGGAATGTGAAATTTTTAGCCGTGAACGATTTGATCTTGTGTTTTTGATGACAATCGATTCAAGAAGTTTTGTCACATCATCAGGAACATTATTTTGTAAAGTTATTTGAAAAATTAAAAACGCCAAATAATGTTATGTAATTAGTTTTGAATTTTTTAGATGAGGGCTGATTGTTTATATTACTTTTATTTCTCGGACTATTGTTCTCGTCTTTAGTGTTATTTGTGCAACGTTTCAGTCTGCTTGCCAAACTTTCACGAGAAACACTCGTCTAGCTGAAAACGACTATCAATAATTTCCCCCACTCTTTATCTGTGCCTAAACCTAAACGTAGATTCCATGAACAAAGTTTCTTTCTTAGAAGTGCACACATGTGGAACTCTCTTCCATTTGCCTGCTTTCCGGCTGACTATGGTTGTCGTCAAGTCTAATGTAAACAAATTCTTGAGGAGCCGTTCCCCTTAAGTAATCCAATTTATCAAATTTCCACTAACAATTACGACATTGTCCCATTGACTACTGTATGCTTATTAAACCTTATCCTTGAGTGGCCTCTGAGTCTTGATAAGTGTTGACTCCTTTGTTAAAGGTAATATCTTTTTCCCAAAAGGAGAGGGACCAAAGAATGTCCCTAAAAAAGGAAAAACATTGAAACGGTGTAAGGCGGAAATGAATGTGGGAACGGTACAACTATAAAGCAGAAAATTGTTTTTGGCTTTCTCAAAATTTACATCGGATTCTTCGGACTACTGTTCTCATCTTGAGTGTGATTTTTACAATGTTTCTGTTGTTGAAAGTACGGTTAGAATGTTTCGGTTGTTGAAAGTACGGTTAGAAGAACATCGAAAAGCCGTAGTACGTGGAAAGACTGAAAAGTCAGGTATAGCTGACCATATCTGGAAAGAAAAGGGAAACCATCTACCATTATGGCACGAAGTAAAAATTAAAGACAGATAGGGGTCCTGGATATGACCTAAAACTAAATCCGATGGTGAGGCCCCAGCTTGCGGGCTTTGGGGAGTGTGGAGCCACCCTTTAATTGCCATTGCTCCCAGGTCCACCTTGACCCGGAGTGGTAGTACCTGTTAGGGTCCCAACTATGGGTTAAATAGAATCTCACTTACAAAAAAAAAATATACTCCATTAAAAATCGTTCCTCAAAATAGCTAGATTCGGCATTAAATAACCTGAAAAAGGTTGATATGCCGTAAAACAACCAACCAACCAACCAAAGACAGATAGGAACGGTGGAGAGTAAGACGACTGAAAGGAACAGCACATATGCTGGGAAATAACCAACTGCTAAGTAGACCTAGTATAGAATTCGATACGATATGGGAACCAGTAATTATAAACAACAGATAATATATACAAGTAATAAGTATAGAGATAGATATACGTTAATATATGGTAATAATTAGTAATAAAATAGTGATATTTATAACTAGAAATAAAAAGTAGGTTTAAGGCTCCTAAAATGCGTACTAGAATTGTCCGCAAGGATCTGTGGCGCAGTGGTTAGAGTACTGGGAAGAATCAGTTGTAAAAAAAAAAAAAAAAAAAAAAAAAAGGTTCAATCCTCAGTGTGGGCGACCGAAAAATACATTTGCGAATTACTTAGTCATGGCTGACGGAATAAGAGCACAAAGTAAATAAAGGGTTCCGCTCGAAATTCCGTCCAAATTCCCGAGTTCGACAGAAACATTTCAGAGATACACCTGAAGAAAGTTATATCGACCGAAACGTTGTGAAAATCACACTGCAGTCCGACGAATAATGATACATATAAATACATTTAATTGTGATCTAAAAAGTTTGCCTGTATTTACACTAGTTGATCTAATTGTTCGGAAAATGACGGCCATTGAGCTCTGAATAGATTGTTTGAATTGGAATAAAATGAGATTTTAAAGCCAATCAAAAAGAAAAAAAAAAAGAAAAAAAAAACACTCTTCTAGTTACAACCACTATATATGATTTTCCCCACTCTCTATCTGTGCCTAAATGCAGATTCCATGAACTGCCAGCCTTTGGCACACTGTTCTGCTGGCATGCTTCCTGCCCTTCAAATCTAATGTAAATAAGATGAATAGTTTGCTCGTGCCATGAGGGTTCTACCGAGGCCGCCGAGATATATTATTAACATTAATGTTAATATATCTCGGCGGTCTCGGTTCTACCCCTCGTAATTAATACCAGAATTAATGCAGAATGAAGAGAAAAAGAATTGAATAATAATAATAATCATAAATTATTTATTTAATAAAAAATATTACAGGGTGGAACGATTAAATTGTTTCCCTAGGAAAGATGACATGATTCCATTTCCATTTGATGAAAACCGTTTTTTTTTTTGTTTTTTTTTTGTTGCAGACCATCTACTAGTTGGCCAGTTGTGTACAAATCCCAAGAGCGATAGGAGCCTTCTATCATGTCTGAACGTGACACATTGTTCAACGAGCGAGATCGGAAATGCGTCGCTGTACAACTCATGCTCTCTACCTCTACTGAGCCAAGTTATGACAACAGGACCATTGCCAGCACCCTAAAAATGCATTGCTAGATTACAACAAATAGCAGGGATGTGCCCAGGGTGATGAAAACAAAGTTTCCAGCCACGGTTATGGTCTTTGGTGTGGTTTCAAGTGAGAGCCACATCATGACCCCTCACATATCTTAACTCGGCTTGAAAGTCAACACCAAAGTGTACCTGGATGTGCTGAAGCGTGTGATGATCCCCTGATGCAATCAGGTGGCTGCTGGCAAACTAGGTGTGGCAGCAGGACTCTGCACCGGCCCACAAGTCCAAAGAGACCCAGGGTTGGCTTCAGGAGTTCTACGACTTAGTACTCTTCTCTCACTGACCCTCCCCCCTCCTCCTCCGACCTGAACCCATTGGACTATTTCGTTTGGTCATACGTCGAGAACATCACCAACATGACCTCCCACAACACCAAGCCAGCCTGATTGCCGCCATCTGCCAAATATTCGCCGAGCTCTCACTAGTGCTTGTGGAAAAGGCATGCTCGGAGTTCTCAACCGGTATTGAGGTAGTGGTTGAGGCTGAAGGTGGCTACATTGAATAGGTGTCAGTTCTACTACATAATCAAGTTACCTGAATTGATTTTTTTTTTCAATAAAAGTTTTAAAATAAAGCTGTAGTGTTGTTTTCTTTAGGGTGACAATTTTATCGTTCCACTGTGTAATAACATGTCTGTATATGAATTTACAGATTAAAGCTAAGTAAATATTGATTATTGAAAATCTTTTTCTTTTTTTTTTTTTTTCGTTTTATTCTTTTCAGTTACTGTTATTATACAAAACGAGCCATATGTACTGAGTATATTTGACACACCTGGACAGGTAAGTCTGACTTTTAATGATGCACCCGCTATCCTCACCCCCACCCTCCTCGCCACCTCCATGTTTCTTTTCCATCGAGCATAACATTAGAGAAAGAAGAATATTGAAATTTATTATAAAATCAGTCCACCAATTCATAATCTGCATCGTATTCGGTCTAATGTCTGTTTTAAATACTGGCATGTATTGGACGACTTTTCTGAACTAACTTATCTCTGACCCCCAAAATGCAAAGGTCCTGGATATGACCTTAAACTATATCCGATGGTGAGGCCCCCAGCTTGCGGGCTTAGGGGAGAGTGGAGCCACCCTTTAATTGCCATTGCTCCCTGGTCCACTCTGACACGGAGTGGTAGTACTTGTTAGGGTCCCAACTATGTGTTAAATAGAAACTGACTTAAAAAAACCCAAATATACTCTATTAAAAAATCGTTCTTCAAAATCACTGGATTCGGCATTAAAATAACCTGAAACGGGTTGATATGCCGTAAAACAAAAACAACCAACCAAAATGCAAAAGTTATTTGGAAACGCATTCCCCTACAGCAAGAATGAAGAATAAGAACACAAAAGTGTTTATTTTTTATTTTTTTTATTTTTAGCTTAAAAGTTTTGTAACATGGGCGTTATGTCATTTGAGTTTGGTCCTTCATAAAAATAAATGTTTGGTCCTTCATAAAAATAAATGTTTGGTCCTTCATAAAAATAAATGTTTGGTCCTTCATAAAAATAAATCTTTGGTTCTTCATAAAAAGAAAATTGGAAATAAATAAATAAAAATTTGGTTCTGCATTTATTTATTTGTTTTTAACAAAGACATTCATTAGCGTTACTTCCGTCAATACTTACAAAGTCCCTCATTGACACCTGTCCATTCTAGCCTAGCATCTGTTTCTTTTTCTTCCAACCACATGCTGGTCACAGCCGGCCCATTCTCGTCTTCAACTCCATTCTCTTCGATGCACACTTTCCTTCTGCCCCGAGCACATGGTGTATTTTTCTCTTTTTTTTTTTTCTCTTTTTTTCACACATACTTCCTAATTTGCATATCCGCTTTTTTTTTTTTTTCGGCTACTGCTGCTGCTAATTTCTTTGCAAGCCAGCCATCCTGTGCTGCTGCTGATATGCACTTTGTTACAGTTTGTTTAGTCAAAATTTTGATAGAATTGTTAGTGGCCGAGCAGAAACAGTAAGTTATTTGTTTATCTACCTGTTTAGTTAATTATCTGTGCATCTATCTGTTCATCTATCGATCCATATATCTTCTCTATCACCAATAGCAATGGCCATGAGCACATTGCCTGAAAGTACTTTTAAACTCCTCGGCCTAACGTTTGCAGGGAACATGAACTGGAATATATATATTAAGAGCATTTCCAAGGCTGCTACAAAGAAGGTGGGCTCTCCCTACCGTGCTAGAAATGATGAGATCAGGTCCACATGCTTTTGAAGTGTCAAGATTTTTTATGATGGCATGCACTTGAGATGGGGTGATTTCCAGATCGTCTAGTGTGGCGTCTGTCCGCAAAGGAAAGTCAGGGAGGGGGTGGTTTGCAGGGTCCAGTGTGGAGTTGGAAGCGAACCGACTGGCAAGCATGTTAGCCTTCTCAGTTTCTGAGCAAACAACCTCATGATTGTTGGATAGTGGGGGAATTGTTGATTGCCCATTATTTACTACACTGTTGTAGATTTTCCAGAAGTCACGGGTTCCTAATTTCTGTGTTTCGATGCGTTTTTTGGTGGTTTCAGTAAATTCTCTCTTAGCTGTCGCTATTTCTTTCTTACAATTATTTCTGGCTTCTATATACTTCTGCCTGTTTGAACTGAACTTATGTCGGTTAAATTTGTGGTACGCATGATGCCTTTGCGCGATGGCAGCTGCACAACTAGAAGTAAACCGTTGGAGAGAGTGGGACTTGCTATAAAACTTCCGTGTGGGAATATGTGCTTCAATTGCTGTTTTGAACCATCCAGTGGTCTCATGTGCGCACTGTTCAGCAGGAAGTGAGAAGATATTTCACCATGGGGCATCTCTGATGAGATCCCTGATGGCTTCCCAGTCAGCCTTTTTATAATATCACGTTGTTTTGAGTAATGGCTCATTCGTTTTAGCTCTACAGTTTAGTGCAATTTCAACTATTATCACTACTCTCATGATCAGCATTTCCAAGTGGGCTGTGGGCATTCGTAACGCAATCATCGGGGACTGTGGTCAGAAATAGATCTAACAGTGATGCGTGTTGTTCTTGCTGGTCAGGGAAACGGGTTGGAAACGTAACTGTCTGTGATAGGGAATGAAATATAGAGAAACTATGTGTTGTGCTACCATCTGCGTCTGTAAGTAGAAAATCCAAGCCAGTTGCTGTGGTGGACATTGAAGTCACCAAATACATGCACTTGTGTGCTAGTGTCGAGGGAAAGTGCTGTATCTATGCTGTCAGAGACTTTGTTTATTAAGGTACAGTCCTGGGTCGAGGGAGAGCGGTAGAGAAAATAAAAGTAGCTAATGTTATGTTGCATGTTAAGTCTAAAGCACATAAAGGCTTGATCGTCAGATTCTAGCTTTATTTCTCTAGTCAAGGGGAGGGTATTTCGAATATAGACTCCAAGCTCGTGCATATGTGTCAGAGTCCTTACGGCAGAGTGGAAGATATCTGGTCATATTAAAGTAGTTAGAGGGGATAAACGAGGCATAAAAAAAATGACTAAGTTCAGCATTTGCACCCCCCCCCCCATTTAGCCCCAAAAGTCTCCAGGGAGATGTCAAATCCTGGTGAAAATGAACAAACGGTGCAGTTTTAGACCTTAATATATGTAAATTTAGGTTCTGTGCCATGCAAAAAAAGAAATGACTAAGTCCATCATTTGCCCCCACAATATTTAGCCCCAAAAGTCCCCAAAACCTTAACATATTTAAATTTGAGTTCAGCACCATGCAAAACTGCTAAATAGACATACATAGAAAATTTTGGACAAATATGATAAAATAGCCCCAAAAATGGAGTGTTTTTATTAGCCCTAAAAGAGCCCCTGAGGCACACCCAAGAGTCATTGTGAAGTATAGACAAACAAAATTATATAGAAATCAGTTAGTTACAACTTTTCAGAAAGTTTTATAAAAATCCAAGTCATCAAATTTTTTTTTTTTTAATAAGTACAAAAGTGTCAATTTTAGCCATTTTAACCCAAAAGGCACCCTTAGGGGTGGGGGCAACCAAAGTTTTCCCGGAAAATTCATTCTGTTACTTTTTTACTCATATCATGTTTAATGTTTGTAAAAAATTCCAAGGCATAGTTATTGAGAAAAGTGTGGACGGACAAGGGTGAATTTACAGATCCACTCTCCATTTGTCGGGGGACCAAAAAGTTTTTGTCAGTTATTCATTTAGATGAATAGAAATGAAATTTAGGCACTTCTGCATTACGTGAATTTTTTTTTTTTTTCTTCACTAAACTGTCGTCAGGTAGTGGTTCTCTCCATTCAAATTGCTTATTAATTTAAAAATTAAAACTATAATCTATTGTTAATCCTTCAACAGGTGCAACAAAAAAAAAAAAAAAATTAAAACTATATTCTGTTACGTTAACAATTTTACTTAATTCGAAAAATGTTTCCGGGGGTGGGGGGGTAATCTAATGTTGCTTTAATTGAAAAAATTGTTTTATTAAAATTATATTTTCTTACGCAAACTTTTCAATAAATGCTTTTACAATTATATTTTGATAAAGTTTTATACAATAAATGTTTTAGTTTCTGAATATGATTGGAAGAAAAAAAAAAATCAGTGTTGCTGTTGCTTTAATTAAAAAAAATTGTTGTATTAAAATTATACTTTCTTACACAGACTTTTCAAGGAATGTTTTTTTTTACAATTATATTTTGATAAATTTTTATACAATAAATGTTTTCGTTTTCAAATATTTTTGTGTTTGGGAAAAAAATTCTTGTTTGTTATTTATTTGCCATGTTATCTGACCAAGAACAAATGGGAGTTATCTCCCCCTAACAATGGCACCGATATATTTTTATACAATACATTTTTAGGTTTGGAGGAAAAAAAAAATTTGTTTGTTATTTATTTACTGTGTTATTTGACCAAGAAGTTAGTTAACACCTCCCCCCCCTCAACATTTGCATCATCTATGTAATGCAGAAGTGCCGACATTTAATCTATCTAAATTCTTTGCATGGAGAATTAAATTTAATTTATATTATTTGTATTGATCAAACTATTGTTCTCATCTTGAGTGTTATTTGTGTAACGTTCCTGTCGGATTAGCCTTCGACCGTCCTCAGGCATGTTGATTGTTATTTGAAAAAGAAAGGAGAAAAGTTGCTAGTTCCATAGATATTTTCGTATTCTTAAAGTTAATCTATTTTCTGACTATGGTTTCATATTTGTGAAAAATTGGTTGACATAAGGGAGGCAACTCTAATAAAGATCAACGGGGTTATCTCCCTTCCATTGCGGTCCTGGATATGACCTAAAACTATATCCGATGGTGAGGCCCCACCTTGCGGGCCTTGAGGAGTGTGGAGCCACCCTTTAATTGCCATTGCTCCCAGGTCCACTCTGACCCGGAGTGGTAGTACCTGTTAGGGTCCCAACTATGGGTTGAATAGAACCTGACTTTAAAAACAAATATACTCTATTAAAAAAATATATTCCATTAAAAATCGTTCCTCAAAATAACTAGATTCGGCATTAAATAACCTGAAAAAGGTTGATATGCCATAAAACAGAAACAACCAACCAGCCCATCCATTGCCGAAATTTTAAAGGTGTACAACCGACATGCTTGATGATGGTCAAAAGCTAATCCGACCGAAACGTTTCACAAATAACTCAAGATGAGAACAATAGTTTGATCAATACAAATAATATAAACAATGAACCCTCATCTAAAAAATTTAGTACGTGAAATTTAATTTCTTTAAAAAAAATTTTTTTTTTTTTTTCTTTCAGGAAAAATACAACCGTCTCCGGACATTGTCTTATCTAAAATGTGACGTTTTCGCTGTATGCTTTTCTGTAGTCAAGCGGGATACTTACTTACATGTATCGGAAAGTTGGCTACCCGAAATCCGGCGGTACCTTCCGGACACTCCATTCTTGTTGATTGGTACCCAGACGGATTTACGTCAGTCTCCTAGTCCACTCACTAAAAATATCGTGACCACAGCCGAGGGTAGCAAGATGGCTGACCGGTTGGGAGCTCATTGTTACGTAGAATGTTCGGCCCTCATGGATTTAGGCATACAAACAGTGGTTCATAGACTTATTCGGGCGGCACAAGATATAGACCAGCATAGCAACAGATCCGGTAAATGTATCAGGTGTGGATGTCAGATTGTTTAACACAGAAATACAACAGCGGACGGTTTGACGGACTTATTCAGTTCTCCACAGAAGAGTATCATCCATGCCGAAACCCACATGCCTTATGTGTGCGCGCCTTCTCGAGCACCGGTTTGTGTTGAGTGCTTTGTTTTGAAGTTTGGAGGTTCTGTTTTTTGCGTGAAAACGCAGCCTGTATCATTGCTAATAATTTATCTGTTCGGATCCGGGGAGGGGTGGGGTGGGGGGTGGGGGGGTCTCTGGGTCCGAGATTTGGATTTTAATCCAAGCATGGACAACAAAAAAGAATTTTAACTTTTTTTTTTTTTTTTTTTTTAACATCACCGTCAGCATTTTCTGCACATCTTGAACAGTTGGGTCCAGGATTAAAAGAGAAAGGATCTAGTATACTTTCAGCACCCCAGGTTATGTAAGGAATTGAAAGGTATGAGTGAAGTCACTAAAAAAAAAAAAAAACAACGTATTTTCAAATTGAATTAATCTCAGAATAACATTTTCTTCCCATTAAAAAAAAAAAAAAATGAAATATATATTTATTAATATTACTTGTATTGTTCAGACTGCTAACTTTATATTCATAGAACTTTAATATGTAATTTTTTTTTTTTTTTTTTTTTTTTTAGTGTTGGGACGATTAATCCGAATTGGGTATCGGAATCGGAAAAAATTGTACTGATTTTCTGATGCCAAAAACGATTTTTTTTAATCATCTTTTTTATTTGATTTTGTTTAAAGCCAAATCTTCAATTGCTGGTTATAATGATAAAATAATAAATATTTATTGATTTTAAACCCCTAGTGAAGCTAAAATCGATAGATTGTTCGCCCCCCCCCCACCAGTATATTTTTATGTTTAGAAAAATATTTGCACATTTAACAGGTATGTTTTTAGGGTAATCAGAGAAAAAATTGCCACTATATAGTTAAATATTTAGAGATTTGTATAGCATCTGAATCAGCAATTGTATTGGAATCGGTAATTGTATCGGAATCGGAAAAATATTGGAATCGTCCCATCACTAATATTTACTAGTTGCACTTACCCTGGCGTTGCCCAGGAGTAAAATAAAAATGGTTAAATTATTTACAAAGAAACATAAACTAATCTTAGTGACTATAGTTTCGTAATCAAATTATTGTGTAAAAATGGGATTTTTTTTTAATGTTCGTTTTAGCTCAAGTCACTGAATAGAAACAAGTGTGGGGGGGGGAACAACAAAATTATCTAGTATATTTATTTTCAATATAAATTCACAATCTTCATAGGAGAGTACAGGTGTGATCGAAGGGGAATCGAAAGGGTACTTGTATAGTTTAATCAAGACATTACAAAATGAAAATATTGAAAAAAAAGTTACATTGTACATACCTGTTATGGAATGAAGTTCTCTGAAAAAAAATTTCACTTAATTTGATCAAGTAGTTTTTTTTTTTTGTTTTGTTTTCTTTCTTACAGAGGAAAATAAAATTTTAATGAGATTGATCTATCGCCGCCATTTAGCTGTTATAGATACGAGGAAGGGGGTGTGCCTTTAAACAAAAAATTGATTAACAAAGGAAAAAATGTTAAACGATTTTTAAAAAAAGTACACAGAAACTCTGTAAAATAAGTGGAAAAAAACTAAAATATTTATCTAAGTATTTTTTTTTTTTTCTGCTCATGTTTCAAATTTTGACAAACTTTAAGTGGTGATTGGAGTTATCTCCCCTGGCGTTCCCTTCTCCTAAGCGAAAAAGATGGCCACTACCCGATCAATCTCATTAAGATTTGGTTTTTCTCCGTAAAAAAAAAACCCCCAAAAAACTGCTTGATAAAATTAAGCGATTTTTTTTTTTTTTTTTTTTTTTTTCTTCAATATTTTCATTTTTTTTAATGTCTTGATAAACTGTACAAGAAATCAGAATCAAGGGCAGGTAACTCTGTTTTCTTTTTCTTGGATTAAACAATAAATGTATATTTATACTATGTTTTGCCTGATTTGCCTTCCAGGTTTATTGTATGTTTTTTTTTTTTTTCCTTATTTACAACGGTTGAATGAGCGCTAGAATAGACTTGAAACAATTTTAACAATGAATGGTACTTGTACAGTTTAATAAAGACATTAAAAAAATGAAAATATCGAAATCCGTTATGGAATGAAGTTCTTAAAAAAAAAAAAATTTCACTTAATTTCATCAAGTAATTTTTTTTTTTTTTTTTTTTTTTTTTTACAGCAAAAAAAACAATTTGTTATGATACCGAGCAAAAAAGTTCGATTTTTAGAAAGAAAAGCTAGTATTAAAGATGGGGAGGGAGTGTCGGCGCTTTAAACTGACTTATCTTCCCGTGGCATGTTCAAAAAATTAAAAGATGGTGACCTTCAACGCGCTGTCATAAAAACGTGTTTTTCCGCTGTAAAAAAAAATTATTCGATCAAATTAAGGAAAATTTTTTTTTTTTTTTTTTTTTTTTTTTTCAGAGATCTTCAGTCCAAAATGGATACATACAATATAACCTTTTTTTTTTTTTTTTTCGATAAACTGTACAAGTGCCCAATAAATTTATAGAATAAAAGGGTACTTGTACAGTTTAATCAAGACATTAAAAAATGAAAATATTGAAAAAAAATTTATTGTTCGTACTCGTTATGGAATTAAGTTGTCTAGAAAAAAAATTTCACTTAATTTGATGAAGTAGTTTTTTTTTTTTTTTGTTTTTTTTGTTTTAATACAGTGGAAAAACAATTTTTTATGACACTAAGCAAATGTTTCTATTTTTAGACCATGAGGAAGGAAGAGAAGCTATTATTTAAATGGAGAGGGGTAGTGTCGGCACTTTAGACTGAGTTATCTCCCCATGGCGCCCCCCTCCCTGCCTTTCCTCGTGGTCAAAAAATTTAAACATGGCTACCTTCAGCTCGCTGTCATAAAAAATTGTTTTTCCACTGAAAAAAAAAAAAATTATTTGATCAGATTAAGTGAATTTTTTTTTTTCTGGAGAACTTTATTCCATAACACGTTATTCCATAATGTGTACGTATAATATAACTTTTTGATATTTTAATTTTTTAATATCTTGATTAAACTGTAAAAAGTACCATTTAAAAGTTAAATCCTTTTGAATAAATTGTACTTTGATATATATTTTTTTAATCGTGAATGAACATGTGGAAAATCCCAATGTAATTGAACGATAAACTGAATAAGGCTGGAGGGCATATCGGTCGAAAAATAAATGTCTGTGCTGATGAGAATGGTCGCGCAGAGAAAAAAAAAATGATGGGGACGATGACACTTTGTTTAAAAAATCCAGGTAAAAAGCTAACTGTTTATGGAACCTCTTGCGAATAGAAAACAACCAAAATTAATCATTAACTTTTTTTTTTTTTCTGTCTTCATAATTCTCTGTGTTTCCCAGCCTGTGAACTAGGATCGAAGTGTTACTATCTGTATCAAGTCAAAGGAGGAGAAATCTGTTTCGATTTAGACAATTTTTCATATTTATCGCGATCTCAAATGCCCTTTTTTTTTTTTTTTTTTTTTTTTTGGAAGAGAACTCAATATTGTCCGTCACTCACATTAAAAACCAACCTTGTGTCTACCTTTGCCCCAATTGGGAGGGAGGGGGAAAGAAAATAGAAACTGCCTTCATGTGCATACAAGATGTGCCAACATTTCATTTCTAAATTTGGGTCTCACTAAAAAAAA
This sequence comes from Euprymna scolopes, assembly GCF_053919585.1. Lineage (NCBI taxonomy): Eukaryota > Metazoa > Mollusca > Cephalopoda > Sepiida > Sepiolidae > Euprymna > Euprymna scolopes. The sequence continues at coordinate 8,380,265 of NC_136526.1, forward strand.
AAAATGCATTTAAAAAAAAGAAAAAATTGAACGCAAAGTTTACCATTCTTGAAAGTGAATGGAAACTGGGAGTTAATTTTGGGGGTCAGTCGTTAAAAATAAGGCTCTAAATTATTTTACAATTATTGAATTTATTTCTTAGTAGTAAATGGACGTTAATTACGAAGAAGTGATTTTTCTATGTTTCTTTGTGCGGATTCTTCTTTATATATAAGGTTGTTGCAAAAATAATGTCGTTTCCTGACATTCAACTTCAAAAGATCATAATTCCTTTCATAATAAACTTTATCAATCGAAATAAGAACCATTAGAATCAACACAATTTTTTTGCCAACGTGAAACAAGTTTATTTATCCAATTAGCATAGAAATCCGGAGTTCTGGAAACGATGAAGTCATTAAAGACGGATTCAGCATCATCTCGACTTTTGAAGCATTTTTCTGTTGAGATGCTTTAAAAAGTGATAATCTGTGGGCGAGAGGTCCGGTGAATATGGCGGATGAGGCAGAATCTCGTAGTCCAATTCGTTCGGCTTCTGCGGGGTCAGTTGAGCAACATGCGGGCGAGCGTTGTTATGGAGGAGAATTGATCCCTTTATATTGACCAATCTCGGGCACATACAAAAGGATGAAACACTAGTGTCTGTAGGTATTTAATAATTATAATAGTAAATTATATATATATGTATAATATATATCTATAAAAGTGAACGTGTCTGTGTGTCTACATTTCCCTACGCAATAACTCTCTCTCTCTCTCTCTCTATATATATATATATATATATGCCCACGAGAAGCAACTTTATTTATTCCATTAGCATAAAAAACTGGAGTTCTGGACGCAATGAACGCATTGAAGGCTGATTCGGCATTAGCTCAGTTTTTGAAGCATTTTTCGCGCAGGAAGTTGTCAAGATGTTTGAACGTGATAATCAGTGGGTGAGAGGTCTAGTGAATATGGTGGATGAGGCAGTCTTGTAGCCCAATCTGTTCAGCTTCTGCGAGGTCAGTTAAGTAACACGCAGGCGACCGTTGTCATGGAGGAGAATTGGTCCCTTCATATTGACCAATCTCTGGCACATACGTTGGAGCTTCTGGTGCATTTCGTCGATTTGTCGGCAGTATTTCTCTGCCGTAATCGTTTCAACCAGATTCAAGAAACTGTGATGGATGAGACCGACTGCAGACCACCAAACAGTCACCATAACGTTGCTTTGATGCAATTTCAGCTTCGGGCAGTGTTGGGGAGCTTTTCCAACCACTGTGCCGATTGTCACCAGTTGTCATAGAGGATCTACTTCTTATCACACGTCACAATCTGTTCAAGAAACGGGTTGTTTTTGTTGGCAGAAGGAGTGTAAAAGACACCTCAAAACGATTTTTTTTGATTCTCGTTCAGTTCATGCGGCATCCATTTATCCAACTTTTTTGACTTCCCTATTTGTTTTAAAACGCGAATGATAGTTGAGTGGTCGACCTCAAGTTCCACCACAACTTCTCGTGTTGGTTTTGCGAGGATCAGCTTCAATTAAGGCTTTCAAATGTTCGTTATCAACCGCAGTCGGCTGGCTGCAACCGTCTTCATTTTTGAGGTTTTCGTCACTATTGCAAAATTTCTTGAATCACCGTTGTGCCACACGTTTGTAAGTGGTTCCTAGACCAAACGCATCATTGATATCACAAGCTGTGTCGGCAGCTTTTCGTCCTAGTTTGAGCTGGAGCAAGAAAATTGTGCGGATTTGAATTTTATGCATGTTATCGAAAAGCCTGCGAAAAAAAATGAATGAAGAGATTGAAAACGGTAACGAATAATATGATTCGATAAAGCAAAAAACGTGTTTCAAAATGAATATAACATGGCTATATATATATATATATATATATATATATATATAATCTCAATGAATTAATTCAGAAATCTATATATCTATAAAAGTGAACGTGTCTGTGTGTCTGTCTGTCTGTGTACATTTCCCTACGCAATAACTCTGTCAATTTTTAGTCTATAGACTCGAAATTTGAAATACCGGGTACTGAGATTTGGGAAAATCGATGTGACGGGTGTCAGCCAGAAATTTGGCTGTTAAGGGGTCAAATTTCAACGATTTGACCTTTAATAACTCTACCAAACTCCTCTGACAATTTTGGGTCTAGACACTTGAAATTTTAGATATAGGTTCCTTGAACCTGGATCTAACTTAATAAAGTGATTTGAGCCCGAAACAATAAATTTTAAGAGGTCATAATAGGGGTCAAAGTTTTAAAAAATTAACCATTTTTTTTGTTTTTTTGCTTTTTTTGCACAGCATACACCTCCAAACACCCAAGCAACGCCGGGCACCCCTGCTAGTCATATATAAAAGTAACATGTGAGAAAATGATATTGTTTTTGCACCAAACTAATATATATATACTGGCAGACCACCCAGCATTACCCAGTCGGCAAGGGGAAGCAACCTGAAGATAGTTTCTTCTGTGATGTCTGGATATATTTGAAATACATGCTAAGAAATAAATAATTTTTTTTTCTTTCTATAAAAATTATTTAGTACTCTATTTTTAACTATTGTTGAACTTTGTATATAAAACCACAATAATTATAACAATAATAAACAAAAAAACTTTTTCTTCACTGTTTATAGTGAATATAAAACTTTTTCTTTTTCTTTTTTTTCTTTTTTTTTTTTCTTTTTTTTTTTAAACAATAATGGACATTCGTAAAATGTGTTTGCTGAATCTGCACGCTTAATGACGAAATTGCTATTTCAAATTTAAAAACGATAGATCGACTGATTAGATAACGACTGCCGGACAGAACCTCTTATCTTATGTGTGAACACCTGTGAAATAATTACTGATGAACAGAACCTCTTGTAGATATGCGTGGACACCTGTAAAAAAAATCACTGATGGACAGAACATTTTATAGAGATGCATGGACACCTGTGAAATGATTACTGATGGACAGAACCTTTTCTAGAAATGCGTGGACACCTGTGAAAATGCTCTTTGAAACTTAAGCTTGGCAGACCAAAACTCCTATGGAAAATATTCCTACAATCCATCCATACAATTTGCATATTAAAGGTGCTCCCCCCCCCCATCACCAATTGGAAAGAAAATTCCATCCATGGAATCCTTAAATTCACAATCTTTGGTGCTACCAGCTTAGGCTGTCTGAAGAGACGAGGTGTCTTCAATAAGTTTCCAGACTTCAGTCACCCATCTGGCTCTGGTCAGGCTCAGCGTTTCTTAACTTTGGTGATCTAACGAGAACCGGTGTGTCTGTGATTACGCATGAAAGGGTACAAATTTAACAGGCGGACAGCCAAAGCATCTTCTAGTGATGCGTGGTTGCTTTCAAAAGCTTATGTGTGACAGGCAGACACAAATGTTATTTTAGACTTAACAGGACAGACCAAGGAAAGTGCTATTTCAAACTTGAGTGTGACAAGCCAAATGACAGACACTTTATCAAGAGACTTCTATGCAGCTTTAAAAAAAAAAAAAAAAAGGAAGGAAGAGGCTGATATTTAATCTACGCATGTTGCAATGAAAATGCTGTTTTAAATTTAAGCGTGACAGACCAATTTTTAATTTATGAAAATAAAATATTTAAAAAGAAAACAAAAAAATAAATAAAAAAAAGTTAATAAAAAAAGCCAAAGACCAAAAAAGAGATTGTAATTTTGCTGGGCTTTTTTCTATCAAAATTGAATTAAAAAAAATTTTTTTTATTTTTTTTTCTTTAATATTTTTTTCACTTTTTTTTTTCTTTAATTTTTTTTTTCAGTATTTTTTCTTTAATATTTTTTTTCTTTAATATTTTTTTTCTTTAATATTTTTTTTCACTATTTTTTCTTTAATATTTTTTAAAACCTTTTTTTTGAAAACTTTCCATTTTTTTTTTCCTACTTTTTTTTTTTTTTTTTTTTTTTTTTTTCCACTTTTTTTCTGAAAACGGAAGCTACAAAACAAAATATCCCGGGTGATGATTGTATTTGATTGTTTAGAAGTTGTATGTTTTCATTATTTGCACGAGTGGGTGATCATTGGTATTTATTATTGGAGCTAAGATTTAAAGAAAAAATAGTCTGCATCACACGTGATAAAAACATCCACAATGCTTGCCGTCCCATTTAAAAAAATTTTTTTTTGCAGTATATAAAAAATTAACAACAAATACAATTATTTTAACACATAAGAAATGAAGAAAAAAAAACTATATATTCATATATTACTTTATTGGAATCTGTTGAGATGATTTATTTACTTATTTATTAGCGGACTGTTATTCTTCGGAGCCTGTGGCGCAATGAATAGATGCGTTGCATTTCTACGGTTCCAGGTGAGCATTGTCTGAAGATAGTGGTTTCAATCCTACCCAAAGCAGGCCAGTAATTACTAAGGATACAGTTCATACTCAGCATTTTTATCCCGTCGTGGTTAACCACCTGAAGAAGGCCAAAGGATGAGTTGGCCGAAACGTGGTGAAACCAACAACAACAACTATGAGGATGAGGATAACAGTTCGCTAATAAACAATAAATATCTGGCACTTGTACAGTTTAATCAAGACATTAAAAAATGAAAATATCGAAAAAAGGTTATATTGTACGCATCCGTTTTGGACTGAAGATCTCTGAAAAAAATTTCACTTAATTTGATAGAGTAGTTTCGTTTTTTTTTGTTTTTTTTTTACAGCGGAAAAAGACGTTTTTATGCGTTGAAGGCAGACATCTTGGATTTTTTTCTTAATTTTTTTTGGAGTTTAGAAATGCCAAAGGGAGATAACTCCAGTTAAAGCGCTGACACTCCCATCTCATCTTTAATACTAGCTTTTCTTCCTAAAAATCCAACCTTTTGCTCGGTATCATAACAAATTGTTTTTTCGCTGTAAAACAAAAACTCCTTGATGAAATTAAATGAAATTTTTTTCGGAGAACTTCATTCCATAACGGATATGTACAATTTAAGGAATTGCAGCATATTTATGCACAATTGCTGCAGATTATTTGGAAACCATGAACTTTTGGAGATTTTCAGTTGCATATTCTGATTCCTTGTACAAAAATACACTTATATGGTAAATTTCAAAGAGGGGAAAATATCCAAACGTGTGAGGCACAAAAATAGTCATAACTTCCTTAATTTTAATCAGATTTTTAAAATTTAAAAAGATTCTTTCTTATCTTATCAAGCTCTTTCTATACATATCAATATTGAAATATTTTAAGCTATTAATTCTATGTCGGACATGGTTCAACCCCTTGTTGATTTGACATGGAATGAGCCGGATATATAGATATTATAATACATAATATCTGTTGGAAGATTTTTCGTTGGGGACAGAAAATTATCTATCATTTTTGTTTATTAACTTGTTAGGTAATTTGATAGAATAACTTATACTGTCATATTTAAGTATATCTTATGACTGGACCTGGGTGGTTGGTTTGATAGTTTTCTATAAAAGTAGCAACCAGAAGTTGAGTTGTAATTTAATTGAAGCTAGCATCATTTAACTACAATAGTTCTCGACAGACCCAACCGTCCAAACTTGTACATACTGCCGCTAATACACTCGCCACACTCTCGCACAAAGTTTTGTCCAGCATACCTTAGAACTCTGAAAGAAGCATTTACCATGCTAAACGCGAAGGAACCACTTGGTCAGTAAGAAGATCATGTCTACCACCAATTATACAATTCTTTTTTTTTTTTTTCAATTTTATTTATGCATTTATAATAATTTAGAGTGATTTTTAAATACAACGATTTTAAATTTAAAAATAGAATTTTTTTATGAGATAAGAGTTTTACAATTTCTGTTTTATTTTGTTTGGAAAATTTATAGTTTTGTGTTAAAATGATGCAGTAGGAAAAGCAATAAGAAAAGCAATAATTAAAAGCATAAATGTTTTTATCACGTGACATGCAAAGACTTGTTTTTATGAAAATAATTATTTTACAATTTAAAGTATACATTTTTTAAATTTATTTTTAAAAAATAATTTTTTGAATTTTTAAAAAGATAAATTCTTTTGAATTAAAGAAATTTTTAAATAAAAAAAATTTCTTTAATTCAAAAGAATTTATCTTTTTAAAAGAACTTTTTTAGAAGAATTTTTTTTTGATATTTTTTTGAATTAAAAAAATTTTTAATTTATTAAAATTTTTTAAAAGTAATTTTTAAAAAATTTTAATAAAAAAGCTATAATAATTATTTTACAATTTAAAGTATACATTTTTGAAATTTATTTTTAAAAATATTATTTTGAATTCTTAAAAGGATAAATTCTTTTGAATAATAAAAAAAATTTTTTTAAACATTTATTTTTTAAAAGTAAATTTTTTGGAAATTTTTTTAAAAATATAATTTTTTAAACTAAAAAAATTTTAATTCATTAAAATTAAAAAATTTTTTTTTTATTTATAAAAAACTTTTTTTAATTTATTTAAAAAGAAATAAATTCTCTTGAATCTATTTTTAAAAAAGTACATTCTTTGCATTTAAAAAAAATGTAAATTCTTTAATTTAAAATAAATTAAATTTACTTTTTTAAACAACTTTTTTAATTGATTTAAAAAAAATGTTTTTTTTATTTATTTTTAAAAAATAAACTTTTTTATTTATTTTTATAATCTTAGCTCCATTTAAAACATTAATTTTTAGGAAAAATACATTTTTTTATTTATTAAAAAAAAAAAAGTAAACTTTTTTTAAAAATTTATTTTTAGAAAAGTAAATTTCTAAAAAAGGAAACTTTTTTTTAATTCATTTTCATAATCTTGGCTCCATTTTAATCAAGAATCACGGACAAATGTTTAATGTGTGATCTTTATCTATTTTAGCCTTAACAACATCTTGCCTTATTTATACAAACGAAGATGAATTTGTGCCAATCATTCTGTAACTGACATAAAAATAAAAACAATAAAACAAATGAAACGTTCATTCATACATTTATACCTGCGGGTACTCAAAAATGGAACGTCTTTTGTTTTCTTTTTCTTTTGTCTCCAATTTTGTGTTCGTATGGTTAGTAAGAGATGACAGACCATCAAGAATTATTTTAAAATTGTCTATGGCAGACCATATGATGAGAAAGATAGCATAAAAGAATTTCATCATTTTTAATCCAGCTTTTCCCTTCTGAGACATCTTGTATGTGTTCTTTTGATGTCTCTAGTCTTTTTACCAATGTCCCATTGGATGAGACTATACGTATTTGTACGACGCACTATGGTGATCGCCTGAGTCCGCCCCAGTTTTCTAAGTAGATATTCACAAACTCGTATTAATGTACGCTAAATCAGTGGAGTTTAGCTTCACTGATATCATGTACAATAAGATTGACGGGGTCTCAATGGGGAGCCCATTGGCCCCCAACTCTAGTTGATATTTTCGTCAGTTATTATGAATCCGTTCTTTTCAGTTCAGGGACTAAACCCACGACGTATGTTAGATATGGTGACAATACTTTTGCGATGTTCTCATCGCAAAATGAAGCTTCAGCATTTTTGAATAAGTTTAATTCCCTTCATGGGGGGTCCTGGATATTACCTTAAACTATATCCGATGGTGAGGCCCCTGCTTGGGGCTTTAGGAAGTGTGGAGCCACCCTTTAATTGCCATTGCTCCCAGGTCCACTCTGACCCGGAGTGGTAGTACCTGTTAGGGTCCCAACTATGGGTTAAATACAAACTGACTTGCAAAAAAACAAATATATTCTATTTAAAAAATTTTCTTCAAAATCACCGGATTCGGCATTAAATAACCTGAAAAGGGTTGATATGCCGTAAAACAAAAACAACTAACCAATCCTCGCACTTGCAGACTGGTATAAACCAGTACGTTCCATCCAAGATTAGACAGGGTAGAATCTCATCAAGAATTATTTTAATATTTTCTATGGCAGGGTTTCCCAAATTTCAGGACACCATGGAGCCCCTGGGCAGGGCAACGGTTTTCACGGAGCACTAACAAAATAATTTCTAAAATAAATAAGAAAAAAACATTAATTTCAAATTTGAACTAATGATATTGTTTACAACCATTTTTTTTTTGTCTTTGATTAATCAATAGGGCTGTGACAACAGCATATTCTTTTCATTGTTTTGACTCTTGAGTGTATATCTGCTAATATCTTCTATTTTTATATAGACAGATGTGGTTCTTGGTTGATTAAGTGTGTGTGTAACTGTGACTCGAGAGTCCCTATTTACAATGCCTCCCTACAGGACAGAGTTAGACCCCAGCATCGTTTTTTAACGTGGAGAAACTCGAGTCAAAAGAATAAAAAGAATATTTTGTTGTCATAGCCCTGTTAATCAAATATTGTTGCATTTTTTGTTAATTTATTTATTTATTTTTTTCATGAACCATCCTGAAACTCTTTACACCTGTAGTTATGTATTACGTCACTTTCAAAAAAAAAAAAAAAAAAAATCAGCCTTACTCACGGAACTCAAGGGCTTTGTGAAGCCCACTTTGGAAAACCCTGGTCGAGAATACTGCAGATAAATACTTGTTCATTAGTTTTTTCCTGTTCGTGATTTTACTATATTTTTGTGTTTACGACCATTTTTTTTCAGTTTTGATTAATCAAAAATTGTTGCATTTTTTGTTAATTTATTTTTTTATCATCTTTTTCATGAATCATCCTGAAACTCTTTACATCTGTAGTTATGTATCGTGTCTATTTCCAGTAAAAAAAAGATCAATAATTGAATGTTTGTAGCCATTTAATTTTTCCATATAAAGCATCTGATTCTCTTTAAGAAATGGCTTCCAGAGTCCCTCAGCCTCACTTGTCTATATAACTGGTGTCTCGTTGTGGCATGTCAAGATATATATATATATATATATATATATATATATATATATATATATATATATATATATATATATATATATATGAATTTTGACAGTAGTGTGTTAAGGTTTTGAAGTTTTGAGTTTAGATAGCAGAGTGTTGAGATTTGAAGCTGGGAATTTTGACAGCAGAGTGTTGCATTTTGAAGTGGTTTGTTTTGACAACAGACTGCTGAGTTTTGGAGGTGTGAGTTTTTATAGCAGTGTTTAGTTTTGGAGTTAGAGGTTATATAGAGTGTGTTGAATTTAACCACAAATTGTTAGTTGGAAGTTCAGCATAGTTAACAATCCGTCAGTGTGGAATAGTTAACACTTGATTATTTAACCACAATAATTGAATGTTTGCAGCCATTTAATTTTTCCATATAAAGTATTTGGTCCTTTTTAAGAAACGGCTTACAGCCTCACTCACAGAGCCCCAGGAGGCCACTTTGGGAGACCCTGATCTATGGTAAAGGTGATTTTTATTTTTGTAAAAGAAAAGATTGGCAATGGCGGGGGTGGTTATAAATACAGTGCCGGCAAAAAGAAAGTCCTCACTTGTAATTTTTTCAAAAACTGCAAATTTAAGCTAAATTTAATGTAACTGTTTAAACAACCTATACCTCATTTGATTCGCCTTTTATTCCTCTATAATTTTACCTGTTCATATTTGACTTTTAATTGAAATATTCTAGTGTTAACGTCAATTTAAAAAAAATAACTTCAAATTGAGGAGGCAAAAAGAAAGTCCGCAGCAACAAATTCGCTTAAAACAAGCTTAAATTATCGCCCCTAAATCAGTTTAAAATATGCACCAACAGGCAACAAAGCATCTCTAATCGTAGCTGTTGTTGTTCCAGGTTATACAACGTAACATTTAGTCCATATGCCACGACTTTCTCTTAGTGATCGTCAGGAGCTCATTAATCTCCACCTTTCTGGTTTATCCAATCGAGAAATCAGCCGCAAATTGAAATGTGATGAGAAAACAGTAAGAAAGACTGTGCAAAAGCACCAAAACATCGACAGTGTTCGTGATGTCCCTAAATCTGGTCGTACTAGAGTTACTTCTAACAGGGGACAATGCTATCAAGATCCGCAGCCTGAGAAACAGATTTGAAACGGCTCCCCAAATCCAACAACAGTGCAATCTTGTTAAAAAGTGCTCTCTTTCTACTGTCAAGAACAGATTAAAGGAATTTAATTTGCGAGGATATGTTGCAAGATGCTAGCCAATGATTTCTGTAAAGAACAGAAAGTACCGTTTGGACTTCGTCAGATGCAATAAAGATCATGACTCTTCATATTGGTCAAAAGTGCTTTTTAACGACGAAAGAAAGTTCAGTAGGCTAGGCAGTGATGGTAGGCAGTACGTCCATCAGAAGAAAGATGAAGAATTTAATCCTAGGTGCTCAGTTTCAACGCCGCGAGCTTCAGTTTTGGTGTGGAGTATTATTAGTACAAATAGTCCATGGCCCAAAGTTCGCTTGCAAGGTCGAATTAATTTGACCAAGTACATTAATTTGTTTACTGAGCATTTTCTACCTTACTTTGATTGGAATTTTGATAATCCCATCTTCATGCAGGATAATGCTCCCATTCACACAGCTGGCAATGTCAAGAGGTTCCTGGAAGAGCATGATGTTCCGTGTTTGGATTGGCCTGCACAATCTTCAGACCTCAATCCAATCGAAAACGTATGGCATTACATCAAGCAACAGCTATACAATGATAAAATTTCAAATTTGGAAGAACTTTGGACAAAAATTAAAGAAAAGTGGGATGCCCTTTCCTCGGAGTATTGCTGCAGTCTAATTCAGGGAATTCTCGAAAGATTGCAGGCTGTCGAATTGCAGAAGGACTATTCTACTAAATAGTAACTAGTTTGTTGTGTTCCTGGTGTGCTTGTGTTGCATTAATGTCCTAAAGTTAGATTTCCAAACGTTTTTGTACAGGCATTTAAATTGCCATAGACTCTTGAAAATTCAGTATGTTATTGCTATACATCTAATGAGATGACTGACCAAGTTTTATGATTTCAGGTTCAAAGGAACAGCTACAGCAGGAATCAGAATACACCCTACTAAAGCCTGATTGTCACAGCTGCTGAATTTTAAAAATGCAATCTGGACGTGAGGATACTTCAGAAGAACGATATGCAATAAAATTCTGTTTTAAAATTGGAAAAAAATGCCACAGAAATGTATGGAATGCTTCAGACTGCTTTTAGACCATCTTGCATGAATCGAGCATCAGTTTTTGAATGGCATAAGAGATTCAAGGAAGGCAGGCAGTGTGATGGATGATAAGGGTGTGGGAGGTGTAAGGAAGTCAGAACACGAGAGTTGATTGGCCAAATAAAGAATTTCATGGATAAGGATTGTCGTGTGTCTATAGAGATAATAAATGCACAGTTTGATATCAGTGTGGGAACTGTACATACAATTTTTCACAAGGAACTGAAGATGCAGAAGATTTGCACAAATGCATCAGTTCACAACTTCATCCTTGTCACAGACTATTTGACTAAGATGGGCATCAAGACAGTTCCTCACCCTCCCCATAGTCTAGACCTTGCTCCCTGCGATTTTTGGTTATTCCCTAAGCTCAAGGAAAACCTTAGATGCTTTCGTTATGAGACAATTGTGATGAGGGTCATTGACATGCTCAAACAAGAAGACTTTCATGGGGCCTTCAAGTACATTGCAGCTGGAGGAGATTACTTCGAAGGGGACTAGAATTTCATGTGTGTACTATCAATAAAAGTGCCTAGACGACAAAAAGTCTGGAAACTTATTGAAGGCATCTTGTAACACTTCACAAAGACAACATTCTAAAAAGTTTCTGCAAACAATTTTTTTTTTTTAATTGCATTTTTTACCCCAAACAAGGCACAGTGCCACTTTGATGTCTATCTGGGACATAATTGCGAGGACACTACGTAGGGAGTTGAGCAGCAAGATGTCTGTTTACATGACATTTGAACTTCTGCATGTCAGTACAGTCAGGGAAACAGGAACCCAGAAGGGAATTCCAAGGTCTAGTAGTCCTCGGGAAGAAACTATTAGAGTAGAAGGCTTTCTTACATCTGGGATGTCTGTTGTGTAGGGGTGGAATTTTGCTGCTTGACAGGTTTGTTGAGCGTATTTACATAGAGGGCGTACAAGGGCTTGTAGTTCGCTGGAGCACCTATCATTAAAATACTTGTAAAACAGGTAGAGGAATGCAATATTTCATTGATGGGTCAGAGGTTGAAGCTTAGCGGACAGTGTGGGACCTGTTAGGTTGGCAACTCTCTTTTGAATCCTATCCAAGAGTGAGAGACTAGTAGCAGAAGCAAATTATTGCATCTTAGATTCAAGTAAAAATTTAAAGAAAAAGAAGGCGGGAACAGGTAGAGCTATGTAGAAATTTCTTTTTAATTTTGTACAGGGTGGAATGATAAAATTGTCGCCCTAGAAAAGACAACATGATTCCATTTCTGTTTGCTGAAAACTGGTTTTCTTTTTGTTTGTTGCAGTTGGCCAATTGCGTACAAATCTCAAAAGCGATAAGAGCCTTCTATCATGTCTGAAAGTGACACAAAGTTTAACAAGCAAGATCGGAGATGCACCACTGTACAACTCATGCTCTCTACCGATCCAAGTTTGACAGCAGGAACTTTGCCAGCACCCTCAAAATGCAAATCTGGACAGTTCAACGCTTGAGAATACAACTCAACGTTGGACAACGATGGTTATGGTCATTGAGTATTTCCAAATATTTTAAAGTTAGAAGCATTTTTCACAAGTTTTTTTTTTGTTTTTTTTTAATTCAATATTTTAGCACCAGGCATAATTTATTTCTTTGAAATATATTTAAAACTTAAAGATTTGGTTTGTTTTACAACATTTTAAATGTAAATAATTTACATGACTGAAACAGGAAATGAAATAGGAAATTTTATATTTTCTCCCGAGACATACGAACAACACAAATTAATTAAAAAATTAACTAATCAGTTTTAATTAAAGTTTTGATATCAACTAAAAAAGCGATAAGAGCCTTCCATCATGTCTGAAAGTGACACATTGTTCAACAAGCAAGATCGGAGTTGCACCGATGTACAACTCATGCTCTCTATCGATCCAACTGGATCCAAATTATGACAACAGGACCATTGCCAACACCTTCAAAATGCATCGCTGGATTGCCGCGGATAATAGGGATGTGCTCAGGGTGATAAAAACAAAGTTCCAACCGCAGTTATGGTCTTCCAAGTTGACTTGAAAAGTCAACACCAAAGAATACCTGGATGTGCTGAAGAGTGTGGCGATCCCCTGGTGCAATAAGGTGGCCATTGGCTGACCCTGGGTATGGCAGGCAGAAAGAGACCCAGGTTTGGCTTCAGAAAGAGTGCTATGATTTTGTACCCGTCTCTGGCCCCCTCCCCTGACTTGAATCCGCTGGACTATTTTATTTGGTCATATGTTCCTCCCTGTATGTCATACTTATGAGGAGAACAGGTGTGCCAGAAACAGTTTGATCGATTCCAAAAAGGAAAATTTTTCAGAGAGTGATGCTCCTCGCTCTGGCCAGCCAAAGATGATCAATAATAACCAACTTATATAACTTGAAATTGGAGCAGTATATTTTTGGAATTCTAGGAATTGGAGCAGCATATTTTTGGAATTCTAGAAATTGGAGCAGTATATTTTTGGAATTCTAGAAATTGGAGAAGTATATTTTTGGAATTCTAGAAATTGGAGCAGTATATTTTTGGAATTTTAGAAATTGGAACAGTATATTTTTGGAATTCTAGAAATTGGAACAGTATATTTTTGGAATTCTAGAAATTGGAGCAGTATATTTTTGGAATTCTAGAAATTGGAACAGTATATTTTTGGAATTCTAGAAATTGGAACAGTATATTTTTGGAATTCTAGAAATTGGAGCAGTATATTTTTGGAATTCTAGAAATTGGAACAGTATATTTTTGGAATTCTAGAAATTGGAGCAGTATATTTTTGGAATTTTAGAAATTGGAACAGTATATTTTTGGAATTCTAGAAATTGGAGCAATATATTTTTGGAATTCTAGAAATTGGAGAAGCATAATTTTGGAATTCTAGAAACTGGAGCAGTATATTTTTGGAATTCTAGGAATTGGAGCAGCATATTTTTGGAATTCTAGAAATTGGAGCAGCATATTTTTGGAATTCTAGAAATTGGAGCAGCATATTTTTGGAATTCTAGAAATTGGAGAAGCATATTTTTGGAATTCTAGAAATTGGAGCAGTATATTTTTGGAATTCTAGGAATTAGAACAGGACAATTTTGGAATTCTATAAATTGGAGCAGGATATTTTTTTGGAATTCTAGTAGTCGTATTGAAACATTTTGGAATTCTAGGAGTTGGAGAGAAATTGTCAAATATTTATTCAAGTACTAAGGTAACAACATTTAAGTAAAGTGATTCCATATAATGATTCGATTTCCTCACCATGGAATTTGAGATAACTATTTTTTGAGTATCTTTTTCCACAAATCTTGCAAATGTAAGGCATCTCTTCAGCATGGTTTCTTATGTGTGTCTTGCAGGAATTGTTCATAGAGAAGGAAGGAATAGTAAATTTTTGGAATTCTAAGAATCAGAGCAGGATATTTTTTGAATTCTAGAAATTGGAGCAGGATATTTTTGGAATTCTAGAAATTGGAGCAGGATATTTTTGGAATTCTAGAAATTGGAGCAGGATATTTTTGGAATTCTAAGAATCAGAGTAGGATATTTTTGGAATTCTAGAAATTGGAGCAGGATATTTTTGGAATTCTAAGAATCAGAGTAGGATATTTTTGGAATTCTAGAAATTGGAGCAGGATATTTTTGGAATTCTAGAAATTGGAGCAGGATATTTTTGGAATTCTAAGAATCAGAGCAGGATATTTTTTGAATTCTAGAAATTGGAGCAGGATATTTTTGGAATTCTAGAAATTGGAGCAGGATATTTTTGGAATTCTAAGAATCAGAGTAGGATATTTTTGGAATTATAGGAGTCGTACAAATGTGTAGAAACCTATCCAATTCATGTACAAATATAAAAAAAAAGAACCAACAAATTTTCATATTAAATAATTTTTTTATGAGAAAAAGTTCTAACATCAGAATATTGAACCGAAAATTTCGCTTGTGTGAATAAAAAGAAGTCATAAAAATTGTTAAATATTTATTCAAATACCAAGGGGACGACATCTAAAGAAAGTGTTTCCATATAACTTAGAGGCAACGATTCGATTTCCTCGCTGTGTGCCGTTTCGTGGAATTCAAGATAGCTATTCTTTGAATATCCTTTTCCACAGACCTCAAAACTGTAAGGCGTCTCTCCGCTATGGCTTCTCATGTGTCTCTTGCAGGAGCCACTCGTGGAAAAGGCTCTTGTGCATATTTCGCATCGGAATGGCTTTTCATTGTTGTGTGTCCTTGCGTGAACTTTAAAATAATTTTTATGGCTGAAGCTTTTGCCACATATCTCACAACGGTAGGGAGTTTCTCCGGAGTGGGTTTTCAGGTGATTTTTTAGCGCGTCGCTGCGTGTGAAAGCTCGCCGGCAAATCTCACAGCGATGGGACGACTCCTCTGTGTGTATTGTAAGGTGACGCTTTAGTTTCCCTTTCTCCGCGAAAGCTCGGCCGCATATCTGACAATCGAAAGGCTTTTCTCCACTGTGCGTTCTCTGGTGACGATTCAGATCCCCGTTTTTCGAGAACATCTTCCCACATGTTTCGCAGATGACTGGCGGCTTTTCGATCGGCGGCCGTTTGTCCTTTCCAGGCTCCGTGTTGTCTGCAGTTTTGGCTGGCTTACGAGATGACCTTTTGGTCGGCGACTTGACATGCACCGGCTCTTCGGGTAGGTGTGTTTTCGTGTGGACCTTGAGGTAGATATTTTTGGAGAAGCCTTTGCCACAGACTTTGCATTTAAAGAGTGGTTGGTCAGGTTTGAACAACTGTCGATTTATGGGGGGGTTCTCTAGGCTGTGGGTTCTCATATGGCGTCGCATATGTCGAGTTTGAGAGAAAGGCTTCCCGCACACATCGCAGGTAAAAGGTGTTTTTATTACGTACAGTTGAGCTCTAACAGACGATTCCATTTTTTTTTTTTTTTTTTTAAAGAGATTTTGTTTAATTTTTAACAAGATTCACCTTTTCATTGCCGTAAAACAAAATTCTGCTTATACCCAAATGTCTGATTGGTTGTTTTTACAATTGAGCATCTCAAAAGCAAGATGATTCCATTTTTTTTGTTTTTCAAAAAAAAATTTTGTTTAATTTTAAACAAGGTACAAACTAATAATGGGACGATTCCGATATTTTCCAAGATTCTGATACAATTACCGATTCCATACTAAATTACCGATTCCGATTCTTTATAAATCTCTAAATATTTAACTATACAGTTGTTATTTTTTTCCCCGGTTACCGCAAAAACAAATGTCAAATGTGGTGGTATTTTATCAAACGTGGAGGATGATCTATCTATTTTAGTTATACTCGTAGTTTAAAATCAATGTTTATTATTTTTATCATTACTATCAGCAAAATCAAATAAAAAGACAATTAAAAGAATCGTTTTTAGTGTCAGGAAATAAGCACAATTTTTTCAGATTCCAATACCCCAAGTTTGTCATCAACCACAAGGTAATGTGGCTTTGTCTTCATCATTGTGTATAATGAATTTTGTATGTAAACCCCTTCCAAAGGTTAATATTTTTTTTTTTTTACATGAAGGTCACCACTTATCAAGGCCTGGAAACCACCCGGGGATAAGGGTTATTGCGTGTACAGTAATCAATGGGATAATATCGTAGTAATCGTTAGTAATGGAGATTTGATAAAGTGTCTTATTTAAGGGGGCAGTTCATCAGGAATTTGTTTATGTTGGAATTGAAGACATCCAAGTTGTAGTCAGGTGGAAAACAGGCAAACGGAAGAGAGTTTCACAGTCATGCACTTCTAAGAAAGAAACTTTGTTCATGGAATCTATGCTTTGATTTAGGCACAGATAAAGAGTGGAGAAAATTAATGACAGTGGTTTCAGCTAGACGAGTGTTTATCGTGAAAGATTGGCGAGGGGAGGAGGGGACCAGAAGATTGTATCCTCTTCTCTTGTTTAAAGACTTCCATTATACATCTATCTCGTCTCCACTTTCTATCGCTTTTATTATAAATGTGTACCCCGAAATACAACAATCACAGCTTATTTTTATCATCACTTCTAGCGGTGGAAGATTTTGCTTTAGACAAAATCAAATAAAAAAGACAATTAAAAGAATCGTTTTTTGGCATCGGAAAATAAGCACAAAATTTTCAGATTCCAATACCTCGAAGAGTTCCAATTTTTCCGATTCCGATTAATTGTCCCAACACGAGTACAAACCCTGTCTTTTCATGGGCGTAATACCAAATTCTGAATGTTCAGATTATTACGAAGAAAATTGGATTGATTTATTCCCAAATATCTGATTGGTTGTTTTTTTTTTTACAAGCTTACAAGACAAACAACTAGATTCATCTTTTCATTTTTTTCAAATTCTGCCTATTTCCAAATGTCCAATTTTTTTTTTTTTTTTTTTTTTACAATTGAGCATCTTGAAAGACAAGAAATTCTTTAACGAAAAGGATTTCCATCACATGGTCTTGGAATATCTGAAAAATACAATCAAATATCCTTGATAGCCCTGGTGAAGCATCAAGTATTCAGCTACTGACAAGATTTGAATTAAATTACTGTAGTGAGTTCAATTTCAGCTACTGCCGCGCTGGATGGATGGATTGTTTAAATGTTGGAAAACTGTGAATTAGTGCAAAATTATTCATATAGGTTCAATTCCATTTCAAGTCAGTATGCAAGTTTCCTATGTTGCATATTGTAATGCTGCTTCTTCCCAAATGTCTGATTGGTTGTTTTTACAATTGAGCATCTTGAAAGACAAAAAATGCTTTAACAAAAAGGATTTCCATCACATGGTCTTGGAATATCTGAAAAATACAATCAAAGAAAAAGGTTTTCAACCAATAAAGCAATCTATTATTATATGATACTAGCATTTCAGTCCGGCGTTGCCCGGGTGGTGTATGTTGATTAAAAAAAAAAAAAAAAAAAAAAAAAAAAGCGGTCAATTTTAAAAATTTTTGACCCCTATTATGACCCCTTAACATTTATTGTTTGGGGCTTAAATCAAGTTATTAAGTTAGATCCATGTCCAAGGAACCTATATCTAAAATTTCAAGTGTTTAGACTCAAAATTGGCGGAGGAGTTTGGTAGCGTTCACAAAGGTCAATTCGTTGAACTTTGACCCCTTAACAGCCAAATTTCTGGCCGAAAACTGATGAAAAAGATTTTCCCAAATCTCAGTACCCTGTATATCAAATTTCGAGTTTGTATACTTATGTGACCTTGAACGTGACCTTACACGACCTTGAACCTCTGGTCGCGGCCCAGTTATGATCTTAACCCTGGGTCGATGCCCAATTATGACTATACTAGTCACCGGGTAATTAATTATGTCGACTGGGCAACCAGGTCTGCCAACCGTTGGTACGTCGTGTCACCCAGTGAGTCCTCGTCAAGGCGTTGGAGGACTCTTCTCGGTTGCACGGTCCTCAAGGCCTGTTCTTCTTGATCATCTAGTTGGTTGTCCTGTTGACTGGGTGTTCGTTGACGGGAACGGGGTCAGAAGTGGCAAGTAAAAAGAATTAAAATTACATGGAATAACAGCACATCAGCAAACAAACTCCGGAGGTTGGTTGATATATAATGTATTTAGGAAATTCATAAATGATTATCTACAGACGTATGTACAATTGAAGATTAAATGGAAGCAAGCAATTAGATTTGTGAATGAGCTTCTTGTTGTTGAAATACTCGGTCGGAGTCGCGGACCGTTGTAATTATCACTAAGGTGTTCTGGCTGGTCTCTTCCTAGGTCCTCTGAATTCTATTAAGTTGCAAATTGAGCTCTCTGGCGACCAGCGAGGGGGAGAGAGAAGTTGGGTGGCTGGAGTCCTCTACCGAGACCTTATCTCTGTCTCTCCAGGGATCTCTCTCTGTCTTCTCTCTTCTTCTAACTCTTCTATCTCTCTGATTAAATCGAGTTTTACAGATCTTATATAGTAAAACCCTTGAATAATGACGACGCCTACGTTCGTCTTCGACCAATCAAATTGATTGACAGCAATCCACCTGATTCCTTCTCATTGGTCAATTTGGCCTGTGGCAGGTATTATTTTTCCGCCCCCAATTTCCAAAATCAAATTGACTCCTCCCCAACTTGTCTGACCCCGCCTTCTTTATAATGGTTTTTTCCATATTATCAACTGATAATCAGAGGAAATATTATTGTTTAGCTTGTAATAGATCACCAGCTTTCATCTATTTAAAAAATATCCGTTTGATATTCTTTCCCCTTTGAATTTATTTGTTTTGTAAAAACATCCATGTGATTTTTAAAAAAATATTCTTTACATGTCAGAATTCCCTTTAGCGCCCAAAACAATTTGCCAAAAAACATTTTTAGATAAGTCATATTGAAAAACAATTCATGTCAAACCTTGGGCTGACGTCATGAATTCTTTTATCAGGCCCGATCTGTTTCGTGTGTGTGTGTGTGTGTTTCTCAGATCAAAAACGATCCGACATTTCACCCGTCAACCAACACATTTCCAAGCCGACCGACATTTCAAAACTCTGATTCGGAATATTTTGTGTTTGGCTCGTTTAGTTCAAACGGGGGCGTATTTTGGTTAAAAAATGTTTTAAGTAATCTTTCGCTTTGAAGTTTAGCAGGCGATTTCTATTTTTATCCCCCGACCGTATGGTATCTCAACAACAAGATTTTGATACATAAAAATATTAACTAAAAAAAAATAATTTTTTTTTTCTGTAACCGGTGTTCGCCCGGGATTGATTATCACATTTAACAAAAAAACGTCACATCGACCCTACTGATCTGATGTGGCCCCTCTTTGGTGTTACACTTAAAATTAACAGAGTTATTGCGTAGGGAAATGTACGCGGACACGTTCACTTTTATATATATATATATATATATATATATATGTATAATATAAAGCTGAATGTCTGTGTGTGTGTGTGTGGTTATGAATAGGCTCCTATATTGTTAACTATTTTAAAAAACTGATTACATATAATGATAGAAGATGTATCGAGACACAGAAATGGATATGTTTGACCTTGTAGAACAGTGGTTCATTAAAATTGTGGGGTCTGCGTTCACGCCTGATCCACAAAATATGGAAATAAAAAATTTAAAAATTAAAACAAAACGTTTACAAGTGCTTTTGATATAGATATACATAAGAATACTTTGATAAGTATGTTTTAACTTAAATAGGGATGGTATAATAAAATTGTGGGGTCTGCATTTGCGCCTGGTCTCCATAAAATGGAAATAGGCACAAACTTTAATAAAGACTTTTCATATCTATCTGCGTAAGTATACTTTGATAATTATGTTTCAGTTTGAAGAAATATGGTATAATAAAATTATGGGGTGTTCGTTCGCACCTGACCTACATAGAATGGAAATATGTCACAAAGTTTAACAAGGTTTTTTAATATAGATCCACAGAATATTGTGATAAGTGTTTAAGTGTGAACAGGTATAGTATAATAAATTATGGGATTTATCTATTTTATTTTTACTTTCATCATATTTTGCTTTGGTTTTGATACCTCCAAATTCAACCCAAATTTACAACCCTTCCTTTTCATAACCTACCATACTTTCATAAATCAGAGTCCATTTTCTGTAGGCTGTTTTTGAACCCAGTCAACGACGGGTGCTTTTGCTAGTATATATATATATATATATATATATATATATATTTTGGACATCTCGCCCCCCCCATAATAAATAAAAATGTTAGGAAGTGAAAAAAAAACAAAAAAACGTAAAAACTATAACAAAAGTATAGTAAGTAAGGTTAGTAGAAAGATACAGGACGGTTAATTAATCGTGTTGCATATTGAAGGGGACAGCTCCCGGTTTGGCACTTGTACAGTTTAATCAACAAAAAATGAAAATATCGAAAAAAGGTTATATTGTACACATCCGTTTTGGACTGAAGATCTATGAAAAAAATTTTTCACTTAATTTGATCGAGTAGGTTTTTTTTTACAATGCAAAAAAAAACACGTTTTTATGACAGCATAATTTTTTTTGATATTTATATTTTTTAATGTCTTGTTTAAACTTTACAAGTACCCCCCCCCCCGTTTTTTAGTTAGAAATGAAGTAATTAGGTTTATTTATTTTATTTACATCTTTGAACTTTTAAATTTTTGTTTGGATTTTTAGGACACGCCACGGGGAGATAACTCAGTTTAAAGCGCCGACACTCCCTTCCCATCTTTAATACTGGCTTTTCTTCCTAAAAATCCAACCTTTTGCTCGGTATCATAACAAATTGTTTTTTTGCTGTAAAAAAAAATAACTACTTGATGAAATTAAGTGAATTTTTTTTTTAAGAACTTCATTCCATGACAGATATGTACAATATAATTTTTTTTTCAATATTTTCATTTTTTAATGTCTTGATTAAACTGTACAAGTACCCCCGGTTTTTAGTTAGAAATGAAGTAATTAGTTTTATTAATTTTATTTATTGCAAACTATTATCCTTATCTTTATTAGTTGTTGTTTCACAACGTTTCGGCCAACTATTCTTCTGGCCTTCATCAAGTGGTAACCGCGATGGGATAGGAACTCCAAATCTCCTAACTGCATTCTCAGCAATTACTGCCATCCATAGTTGTTGTTGTTTCACCACGTTTTTGGCCAAGTAAGCCTCTGGCCGGCTTTGGGTAGGATTGAAACCGCTATCTTCAGACAATTCTCACCTGGAACTGTAGAAATTCAACGTCTCTATCAACTGTGCCACGGGCCCAGAAGGGCAATCAAGGTTGGATTGTTTGGTCTTATAAATTCACGTTAATTTTTTTTATTTTATTTTATTTTTTTTTTACATGGGGGTCACCACTTATCAAGGCCCGAAGGCCACTCAGGGATAAGGGTTATTGCGTGTACAGTAATCAATGAGATAGTATTGTAGTAATCATTAGTATTGGGGGTTTTGATACAATGTCTTACTTTAAGTACTAAACTTTAAGTATTTACTTCAAAAGTGCTCAATACGTAAGTAGAGCTAGTTAGTAATTTATAAAATATATATGGCGATTAAGCTACACTGAATATTCGGCGTTTCATCCACTATAGGATTCGTCAGGCTTATGCGCGAATTCTGAGATTGTTTCTCGTTTTTATATATGTTGAGGATTTTAGTTAGCCAATCAGCTTTCTAGTATCCACCGGGCCCCTTCCTATCAGCCAATGGACATGCATTTTATCGAACAAAGGATCTGTTTTAGAACTAGGTTAGTGGTTTAAGGCAGACGATTTTCCTCATTTCTGCATAAGGCCACCATTCACCCATGTATGGAATATTGTTGTTATATTTGGGCTGTTGCTTGATGTAATGCCATACGTTTTCAATTGGATTGAGGTCTGGAGATTGTGCAGGCCAATCCAAACACGGAATATCATGCTCTTCCAGGAACCTCTTGACATTGCCAGCTGTGTGAATGGGAGCATTATCCTGCATGAAGATGGGATTATCATCAAAATTCCAATCAAAGTAGGGTAGAAAATGTTCAGCAAACAAATTAATGTACTTGGTCGAATTAATTCGACCTTGCAAGCGAACTTTGGGCCATGGACCATTTGTACTAATAATGCTCCACACCAAAACTGAAGCTCGTGGCGTTGAAACTGAGCACCTAGGATTAAATTCTTCATCTTTCCTCTGATGGACGTACTGCCTACCATCACTGCCTAGCCTACTGAACTTTCTTTCGTCGTTAAAAAGCACTTTTGACCAATATGAAGAGTCATGATCTTTATTGCATCTGACAAAGTCCAAACGGTACTTTCTGTTCTTTACAGAAATCATTGGCTAGCATCTTGCAACATATCCTCGCAAATTAAATTCCTTTAATCTGTTCTTGACAGTAGAAAGAGAGCACTTTTTAACAAGATTGCACTGTTGTTGGATTTGGGGAGCTGTTTCAAACCTGTTTCTCAGGCTGCGGATCTTGATAGCATTGTCCCCTGTTAGAAGTAACTCTAGTACGACCAGATTAAGGGGCATCCCGAACACTTGACATTGCCAGCTGTGTAAATGGGAGCATTATCCACCTTTAAGACGGGATTATCATCCAAATTCCGACCAAAGTAGGGTAGAAAATGCGCAGTCAACATATTAATGTTCTTGGTCAAATTAATTCAACTTTGCAAGCGAATTATAGTGTTATATAGGGGTTTCATTAAAAGAGTGTCTTAGAGAGAGTCTTATTATAAGTGAGTCTTGGAGAGTCTTAGAGAGAGAGAGAGTTGTTGTTGAGAGAGACTTAGAGAGATGTGTAAGAGAGATTTTGTTGAGAGAGATTGTTTGTGTTATGACGATTCATATATATTAAAAGTTCATTATTACTTGGAACTGTTGATGGAGGAATCTCTAAGTGAGGAGATAGTGTTCAGACAGTCTTAGTGTAGATATGAGATGTAGATGTCAAGACATTTTATAACACGATATACAGACATATAATACAATTTTCACTTTACCTTTTCGGCAGAATCACAACACATAGACAGCGTCTACAAAAACACATGATGGTTTTATTTCTTCTCACGACCGGCCGTGGTTTTCATCATCAAGTATTCAAACCTTCACATATTAAGTTTCAAAGTGACCGTCTCGCTTCTAGACGTTCGAATCCTCAGACTCTCTCTGACTTTCTCCGCTCTGCTTCTGTCTGCCTAACTCTAAAGTTTTTCTATCTATTTCTAGACCTAAATTACGAGGTTCGAATTTCGCCTATGCTATTTCATTTTAACTAAATCTCTCTATTTTTATACTTACATGAAAAGGGGACAGCCCTTATCATGTAACAATAGGCCCTGGACGATTGGTACTAATAATGCCTCACACCAAAACTGAACCTCCACCCCCTTGCAGCATTGAAACTGAGAACCTAGGATTAAATTTTTTGACTTTCCTCCGACGGACGTACTGCCTACCATCACTGCCTAGCCTATTGAACTTACTTTTGTTGCTAAAAAGCACTTTTGACCAATATGAAGAGTCATGATTTTTGTTGCATCTGACGAAGTATCTTGTACCTTTATAAGGCCACCATTCACCCATGTATGGAATATTGTTGTTATATTTGGGCTGGTGCATCTGCTACTAGTCTCTTGCTCCTAGACAAGGTTCAAAAGAGATTCGGCAACCTAATAGGTCCTGAACCGTCATCTAAGCTTCAGCCTTTGTCCCATCGACGAAATGTTGCATCCCTCTGCCTGTTCTACAAGTACTTTAACAGTGAATGCTCCAACGAACTGCAAGCACTCGTACCCCTTCGACGTAAATACCCCTGACACAGTAGAGATTCCTAAACGTAAGAGAGCCTTCTACTCCAGTAGTTTCTTCCCCAGAATTGCTAGACTTTGGAATTCCCTTCCGGGTCCCTGCTTTCCCAATTGTACTGACATGCAGAAGTTCAAGTGTAACGTGAACCGACATCTTTCTGCCCCACTTCCCACATAGTACCCCTGTAGCTTATGTCCCCGATAGTAGCCCCCTACATCAAAGTGGCATTGTGCCTTGTTTTGGGTGAAAATGTAATAAAAAAAAAAGAAAAAATTATCTTATATGAAAGGTTTCCTCACAGTGATCAAAGCTGATATCTTTCTGGATTCTTCTCTTACTTAAGAAGGATTTAATTACGTTATGTATTCTTTTGGATTTGTTCGTGATTTAATGAGATGTTACTGAATTTTTCTAATTTTAAAATAAAGTAAAATGTTTAACTTTCAATAGCCAATCAAATTGCTTTACTTAAATATGACTTTAACTTTTAAAAAAAATTTTTTACAATAATTATATTTTCCTTATAATAATAATAATAATTATCAAATACTTAATTAAACAATAATTAAATTCTTTTACAATAATTAAAATTAAAAAATTTTTTTTACAATAATTAAAATTAAAAAAATTTTTTTTACAATAATTAAAATTAAAAAAAATTCTTTTACAATAATTACAATCTTAAAAAATTCTTTTACAATAATTAGAATTTTTAAAAATTCTTTTACAATAATTAAAATTAAAAAAACTTCTTTTGCAATAATTAAATTTAAAAAAAATTCTTTTAAATAATTGAAATTAAAAAAAATTCTTTTACAAGAATTAAAATTTTTTAAAATAATTAAATTAAAAAAAAATTCTTTTGCAATAATTAAAATTTTTGAAGATCTTTTACAATAATTAAAATTAAAAAAAATTCTTTTACAATAATTAGAATTAAAAAAAAATTATTTTATAATACTTAAGATTTAAAAAAATTCTTTTACAATAATTACATTAATTTCAATTTTTGCATTTTAATTTTTAACAATTACATTGCATAATCCAGGTCTTCATATCTCTATAACTACTTGTCTCTGAAAAATTTAAATGTGATTTTCGTATTGAGCATAGTCAAAAACTTATTAAGTCGTTATTTTAAAGAAAATTGTGGAGGTGGACCTAATGTGAAAATTAATTTCAAAATCTTTTATTTTCAATCAAATTGCATTCTTACGGACGATGTACCCACAAATATGTCCGAGTATTTTCATCATATTTTTGTTTATCTAAACTGCAAGAGGGGGGGGGGAGTTGTTTATAGTGAAAAATAATTTTTACGGAAATTGGGTAAAATCGCGTTTTTCTTAGACATTAAAAAGTAGGCAGTAGGAGGTTATACGAAGAGGACATAACTCTGAAACGAATATTTGGTATTTTTTTTACATTAGGTCCACCTCAACAATTTTCTTTATGATGACGACTTTTGTAGGTTTTCGACTATGCTGAATACGAAAATTTTGTTTAAATTTTGCAGAGAGAAGTAGTTGTCGAGATATAGAAACCTTATTATGCACTGTAATTCACTGGCGGCCATGTTTGTACACGTGCGATAAACAAATCTATTTCTCTGCAACCAACACTGCCACTTAGCGGAAACAAATTCACTTTTTTTCCCCCCATAACCAGGAAATTTGTAATATTCATGCATGTAAAACAAAAGAATTATGATTTTTTTCATTTCTTGGAGTAATTTTATGCTAAGAACGGCTTTCGAAATAAACACCCTCAAGCTCCCCATGTTAAGAACAGCTCTCAGAATAGACACACTCCAACCTTGAAATGTTAAGAACGGCTTTCGGAATAAACATCTAATTTTTTTATGGGGTGTGTGAAAAATATTTGCCTCAAATTTAACTGTGATGTTCGTTGTCAGCATACCCGAAAACCTATAACAGTTGACATTTCGAATGTGAGTTGACGCGCGTGTAAAAAAACATGGAGGCCAGTGAATTACTGTGAGAAATTCTATATACAGTCGCCATCTTTTCTTTTGTTTAGCTGCCCACGCATTAGTGATCGGCTGTCATTGGTTTAAATTTGAATGTGTCAGGTGATTGACTTGGCGCGCTTTTGTATCATGCTTTCTTTTTTCAGTCTAGACAAAACTCGGCATCGGGATAGACTCAAACCCAGCAGCTCTCACTGGAGGGAGCTAAGACAATTCCTTCATGAACACCAAACAGTTGGTGAACGAGGGACCACATCTCTACAAGCAGAGACAACTTATCGTGCTGAATCTATCCAAATTAAGGATGACATTCAAGAAATGTTCTTCATGTTTATTTACCAAATATTGGATCTTATCTCAAGTCATCTTGAGTCCTAAGTGGCTCACATTATGCCTAATTATAGATGGCAACATTCCCGCCGAGTTTACCATGAACATACATGGATCCTTCCGAGGAACAACGGACTAACATTCTGACAATAGGAATTCATGCTAAAGGCTCCATGCGTATGGAGGCAAATCGAGCCACCGTTTGCAAAAGGACAATACCAGAAGCAAATAAACTTCCATTGCTGTTACTTGTGAATAAATTTTGAGTTTGAAAAGATATGGCTTTTGTATTTGTGGATTCCTTTGCTTCTGTCGAGAGGAAATTGGGATGCGAGAAATAATTTCTTACATTACAGTGCATGATACAGGTCTTTATATCTCGAAAACTACTTGTCTCTGCAAAATTTAAACGAGATTTTCATATTCAGCATAGTCGAATCCATGTCAAGTCGTCATTTTAAAGAAAACTGTGGAAGTGGACCTAATGTAAAAATTTACTTGGGCGCTTGTACACTATTGGGACGAGATTTTGTAGTCGATAAAAATAGATCAGATAAAAAACAATGGTTTCAACTGATTTTTTTTTTTTTTTTTATCAAATCTAATAAGTTACAATGTTAGCTTCCAAATTATGCAGCTGGAATTATCTGAATATTACTAAATTATTAAAAAAAACAAACAAAAGAAAAAACAACTTTAATCGTAGTAGCAGGTGAAAAATTGCCACCATCTTGTTTAAATCGAAACGGAAAATCACCCCCTCCCCTTTTGAACTCTCCTGTGTCTTACGATCGTTTTCATCAAATTCTACTTTATTATTTTTTTTTTTTTAATAAATAATTTTCTACCTTATCGATTTTCGTAATTTTTGGATATAATCATCTTAAAATATGAGGAATACGTAGATACCGTTGTTTTCGTGTGAAATTCAGTTTTACGATTTCCGAAATCTCGTCCCGATAGTGTAGAACTTCTACACTGTAGAAGCGCCCATGATTGATTTATGATTTTCATCGAACATTTACAAAAATGGGCGATAGATTAAATCAGTCCCTATACTACGATTGAACAACAACAACAACAACAACAACAACGATAACTGATCGAAAATTAAAAATTGTTCGAATTAAAACTCACCTATTTCTTGTTTGGAAATCGTTTATCTGTTCTGTTGTTTTCTTTTTGTTGTTTTTTATTTTTTTTTTGTTTGTTTTTAAACACGTCAACACAACATGTGTTTTGCAATAAAAGATGGGTGGGATATTTTATTATTATTATTATTATATTGTTGTTTTTATCGTCCCTCCCTTCTATATGAATATGTGTCCGTCAAGTAACCGTCTTACTACTCGCAACAGCATTATATTAACAAATACTTGTTTCTATACCATCAATAAAAATAATGACGAAAAAGGGAACGGAAATTAATACAAATACATAACAATAACAAATAGGCAAGTGTCCATAAAGATAATAATAGTGCCGGATTAAAAACGGTGCAATACGAAATATTTCCTCACGAAAAATTTGACCATCGGCATTAAGTGGATTCGAAAAAGTTCTAAAAAAAAACAACAAAAAAAACAAAACAAAAAACAAAACAAATATATAACAAATAAATGTTATCAAAGGAAAGATGAGTTACTTTTCTACCTAACTGGATACTTTTTTTAGTGTTTTCATTTAATGTAACATGTTTATTCAGCTCGAAAAACATAGTGTTTACCGTGTACCGTCGGTACAGCGCACGACTCTCTGTTGAACCCGGTAAGTGTGGGAAAATGAGTTAAAAATAAAAAACTATACAAAATACTGTTAAAACCCCACTGAATATATGTCAGCCGATGTCATGGTAACGTATATTGAGCTAGTTTCTAACAGTATTTTTTGTACATATTTTTTATTTTTAACTCATTTTCCCAAACTTACCGTGTTCAGCAGAGAGTCTGGCGTCATTTTAAATTTTCCATTACATCGGTAAACACAGTATGTTTTTCGAGCTGAATAAACATGTTACATTAAATAAAAACACTAAAAAATTATCCAGTTAGGTAGAAAAGTAACTTTTCTAACCTTGGATAACATTTATTCCTTATATATTTGTTTTTTAAAAACTTTTTCGAAACTATGTGTATTGTAATACAAACACCATTAAGTTACCACAGCCTAATGAATTTGGTGATACTTATTTGAATCATTATATATATATATATATATATATATATATATATATATATATATATATATATATATATATATATATATATCTTAAAAATAATATATATGCCGCTCCCCATTAAAGGGGGTACACCAGATTGGTCAATAGGAAAATTATTCCCAACAAGCATTTAGGTAAAAATGCACTTTCGTATAAATACTTGAATTCATTCAAGAAAGTATCGCTAACAAAAACAAATAAAAACATCTACGTAAAAGTGATACATTTAGTAGTACGGCGAGGTTAGCACCGTGGTGGAGGTTTAGGCTTCTTATCACGAGGTGCCGCTTTCGAATCTCGCTAGATTCAGCCACTCTGAGTCGTGGTCGACGACACACGTGTCAGTGGATAATTATATTTTAAAAATAATATATATGTCGCTCCCCATTTAAAAGGGGGTACCAGATTGATCAATGGGAAAATTATTCCCAACAAGCATTTAGGTAAAAATGCACTTTCGTATAAATATTTGAATTCATTCAAGAAAGTATCGCTAACAAAAACAAATAAAAGTATATATATATATTTATATATATATATATATATATATACTTGTTTATTGTTATATAAACATGCTCACATCCCGCTATAATGCATTATTCATTGAACATTTGAATAGTCAAGTCGCTGCCTGATGATATCTGTTGTTTGATTGAAACAAGTGGCTATTTGTAGCAGCGGGATGTGAGCATGTTTATATAACAATAAACAAGTATTATCAGCTCTTTTTATTGAGCACTATCTAACAACCTCGTTGAATTCACTAGTCCATTACTTTTGAATAAAAAACCCCTGAGTATATATATATATATATATATATATATATATATATATATATATATATATATATATATATATATAAATTAAAATAAAATATATATATATACATATAAATTAAAATAAAATATATATATATACATATAAATTAAAATAAAATATATATATATATATATAAATTAAAATAAAATATATATATATACATATAAATTAAAATAAAATATATATATATACATATAAATTAAAATAAAATATATATATATACATATAAATTAAAATAAAATATATATATATATATAAATTAAAATAAAATATATATATATATATAAATTAAAATAAAATATATATATATATATATATATAAATTAAAATAAAATATATATATATATATATATATATAAATTAAAATAAAATAATATATATATATATATATAAATTAAAATAAAATAATATATATATATATATATAAATTAAAATAAAATAATATATATATATATATATAAATTAAAATAATATATATATATATATAAATTTAAATAATATATATATATATATAAATTTAAATAATATATATATATATATATAAATTTAAATAATATATATATATATATATAAATTTAAATAATATATATATATATATATATATATATATATATATATATATATATATATATATATATATATATACTAGCAGAAGACCTTTTGTCAAAAGCTGGTTTTGTAAATCACCTGAAATCACACAGTCAAAGACAGGAACGACAGTCTTATGAGGAGGCTTCTACAGCACACCCGGCAATGCTAAGTTGTCATACTTGTGGTCTAGTCTACAAATCTAAAAGTGGCCCGACACGACATTCGAGGATTCACGATATTGTCATGCGATCACCTTTACAAGAAAGAAAGTTTTATGTCACATTTGTGTACTTTCAAAAGCTGGATTAAAAAGTCACCTACGTGCACACAACCGCACAACACTTAACGGAAGAGATGGCAAACTTCTGTCAAGAAGTAGCAATCGTTTGGAGGTACAGAATTTATAAATACATTTGAAAATCAGCGGAACTCTCTCTCTCTCTCTCGAGCCCTTTCGGCTATCATTTCCTGAGAAGAAATCGATAGCATTGAAATAATTATTAATGACGAAAAAAAAAAGAGCAATGGGGGATCTTTTATAAATTAAAAGTGCCAAAAAAGAACGATTAAAACCAATAATTTAATTTAATGATGAGTGTAAAAAGTGATTAAAATAGCACTGCGAGGGGGAGGGGGAGTTTTATCATTATAAACCAGCAGTTGAAGGTTTCACTTTAAACAAAATCAAATAAAAAAAGGCACCAATTTTTCCGATTCCAATACCAATTCCGATACCGATACCCCCAAATCTTCTGATTTTTTTTGATTCCAGATTCTGATTCTGATTAATCGTCCCAACACTAATTAATTTAATAAAGTGTGTAAAAAGCAATTAAAATAGCACCACGAGGGGGGGGGGAATTGGGGAGGTGGTCAGAGTTCTCTGAAGAGACTTAATACATTTTTAACAATTCCTTCTGCCGACACAAACAAAGTTTATGAATTGCAATAGAGACAGATTCTAAAATTTTTAAATGATTTTTGTAGAATCCGCTCTATGTATTATCTCAAACCACTCTCTTTTATACTGATTGGTACAACAAGGATTCTCAACCAGATGTTGTCCAATAGCGGAGTCCAAAACTGTAGAGGAAGGGAGACTCACAGATCCTGCTCTACCCTGTCTAATCTTGGATGGAACGCACTGGTTTATACCAGTTTGCAAATGCAAGGATTGGTTGGTTGTTTTTGTTTTATGGCATACCAACCCTTTTCAGGTTATTTAATGCCGAATCCGGTGATTTTGAAGAAAATTCTTTTAATAGAATATATTTGTTTTTTGCAAGTCAGTTTCTATTTAACCCAATAGCGGGGTCCAAAATTGTAGAGGAAGGGAGACTCACAGATCTCGCTCTATACTGTCTAATCTTGGATGGAACGTGCTGGTTTATACGAGTCTGCAAATGCAAGGAAGTCCGCCTGACATAACCAGCATCACACAGGCATTTAAATTGATAAATAATGTTATTATTTCGGATGTAAGGCAAACGATTCCTGCAAAAAGAAGGGAAAGCAGGTCTAGTAATATATACCAAACGCAAGGAAATAAAGTAAAAAAAAAAAAAATAATACTTAATAAGAAGTTATGTTTTTGTAAAACTGTGTCATGTCATCATTCAACAACAAAAGGTAATATGTGAAACATCTTTAATATGAACTTTGTCTCCCTCATTGTTATTATGAACTTTGTGTAACTCTTACAAGAAATGTATCACCCTCTCTCTTATCATCTCAACCAGTTATAAATGTTTCCCTCAGTATTGTCACTAACGTTACCGTTAATACAGGGTGACCCCCCCCCCCCAAAACAAAACCTAAATGGAGGCCATCTAGAACATATGCTGTAGAACGAAGAAAAAAAAAAGGCCAAAGACCCTAGTGTTTTGATGTGATGTTTTGAATATAATAAACTAGTTATAACCAAAGTTTCATTTCATTCGGACAAAACACTAAGAAACGGGGCCTAATTAGAGTTGAGGCCCGTTTTTTGGGGTCACCCTTTATGATCTCCAATATGGACTCCTATGCTACACATGTAGATCATGCCTTCGCTGTCAAAAAAAGGTAACATCATAAGTTTCTGAGTAGATTTGCTATCTAGTCTTCTTGAGTCTAGGAGAGACAGCATGCTTCCACTGGGGACTCTGTCTCTTAATCTCTGGGTCATAGCAGTAGATCCAGCTTTCATCGCTTATTACTCTAGGCCACACCTGAATACAATATTTTTGTTTTACTCATGATTACTCTAGGCCACACCTGAATACAATATTTTTGTTTTACTCATGATTACTCTAGGCCACACCTGAATACAATATTTTTGTTTTACTCATGATTACTCTAGGCCACACCTAAATACAATATTTTTGTTTTACTCATGATTACTCTAGGCCACACCTGAATACAATATTTTTGTTTTACTCATGATTACTCTAGGCCACACCTAAATACAATATTTTTGTTACTCATGATTACTCTAGGCCACACCTAAATACAATATTTTTGTTTTACTCATGATTACTCTAGGCCACACCTAAATACAATATTTTTGTTTTACTCATGATTACTCTAGGCCACACCTGAATACAATATTTTTGTTTTACTCATGATTACTCTAGGCCACACCTAAATACAATATTTTTGTTTTACTCATGATTACTCTAGGCCACACCTGAATACAATATTTTTGTTTTACTCATGATTACTCTAGGCCACACCTAAATACAATATTTTTGTTACTCATGATTACTCTAGGCCACACCTAAATACAATATTTTTGTTTTACTCATGATTACTCTAGGCCACACCTAAATACAATATTTTTGTTACTCATGATTACTCTAGGCCACACCTGAATACAATATTTTTGTTTTACTCATGATTACTCTAGGCCACACCTGAATACAATATTTTTGTTTTACTCATGATTACTCTAGGCCACACCTAAATACAATATTTTTGTTTTACTCATGATTACTCTAGGCCACACCTGAATACAATATTTTTGTTTTACTCATGATTACTCTAGGCCACACCTGAATACAATATTTTTGTTTTACTCATGATTACTCTAGGCCACACCTGAATACAATATTTTTGTTTTACTCATGATTACTCTAGGCCACACCTGAATACAATATTTTTGTTTTACTCATGATTACTCTAGGCCACACCTGAATACAATATTTTTGTTTTACTCATGATTACTCTAGGCCACACCTGAATACAATATTTTTGTTTTACTCATGATTACTCTAGGCCACACCTAAATACAATATTTTTGTTACTCATGATTACTCTAGTCCACACCTAAATACAATATTTTTGTTTTACTCATGATTACTCTAGGCCACACCTGAATACAATATTTTTGTTTTACTCATGATTACTCTAGGCCACACCTGAATACAATATTTTTGTTTTACTCATGATTACTCTAGGCCACACCTAAATACAATATTTTTGTTACTCATGATTACTCTAGTCCACACCTAAATACAATATTTTTGTTTTACTCATGATTACTCTAGGCCACACCTAAATACAATATTTTTGTTTTACTCATGATTACTCTAGGCCACACCTAAATACAATATTTTTGTTACTCATGATTACTCTAGTCCACACCTAAATACAATATTTTTGTTTTACTCATGATTACTCTAGGCCACACCTGAATACAATATTTTTGTTTTACTCATGATTACTCTAGGCCACACCTGAATACAATATTTTTGTTTTACTCATGATTACTCTAGGCCACACCTGAATACAATATTTTTGTTTTACTCATGATTACTCTAGGCCACACCTAAATACAATATTTTTGTTACTCATGATTACTCTAGTCCACACCTAAATACAATATTTTTGTTTTACTCATGATTACTCTAGGCCACACCTGAATACAATATTTTTGTTTTACTCATGATTACTCTAGGCCACACCTAAATACAATATTTTTGTTTTACTCATGATTACTCTAGGCCACACCTAAATACAATATTTTTGTTTTACTCATGATTACTCTAGTCCACACCTAAATACAATATTTTTGTTACTCATGATTACTCTAGTCCACACCTAAATACAATATTTTTGTTACTCATGATTACTCTAGTCCACACCTAAATACAATATTTTTGTTACTCATGATTACTCTAGGCCACACCTAAATACAATATTTTTGTTTTACTCATGATTACTCTAGGCCACACCTGAATACAATATTTTTGTTTTACTCATGATTACTCTAGGCCACACCTGAATACAATATTTTTGTTTTACTCATGATTACTCTAGGCCACACCTAAATACAATATTTTTGTTTTACTCATGATTACTCTAGGCCACACCTGAATACAATATTTTTGTTTTACTCATGATTACTCTAGGCCACACCTAAATACAATATTTTTGTTACTCATGATTACTCTAGTCCACACCTAAATACAATATTTTTGTTTTACT
Source organism: Euprymna scolopes (assembly GCF_053919585.1). Classification (NCBI taxonomy): domain Eukaryota; kingdom Metazoa; phylum Mollusca; class Cephalopoda; order Sepiida; family Sepiolidae; genus Euprymna; species Euprymna scolopes. Next base: position 8,415,026 of record NC_136526.1, read on the forward strand.
CATGATTACTCTAGGCCACACCTAAATACAATATTTTTGTTTTACTCATGATTACTCTAGGCCACACCTAAATACAATATTTTTGTTACTCATGATTACTCTAGTCCACACCTAAATACAATATTTTTGTTTTACTCATGATTACTCTAGGCCACACCTGAATACAATATTTTTGTTTTACTCATGATTACTCTAGGCCACACCTGAATACAATATTTTTGTTTTACTCATGATTACTCTAGGCCACACCTAAATACAATATTTTTGTTTTACTCATGATTACTCTAGGCCACACCTAAATACAATATTTTTGTTTTACTCATGATTACTCTAGGCCACACCTAAATACAATATTTTTGTTTTACTCATGATTACTCTAGTCCACACCTAAATACAATATTTTTGTTACTCATGATTACTCTAGTCCACACCTAAATACAATATTTTTGTTACTCATGATTACTCTAGTCCACACCTAAATACAATATTTTTGTTACTCATGATTACTCTAGGCCACACCTAAATACAATATTTTTGTTTTACTCATGATTACTCTAGGCCACACCTGAATACAATATTTTTGTTTTACTCATGATTACTCTAGGCCACACCTAAATACAATATTTTTGTTTTACTCATGATTACTCTAGGCCACACCTAAATACAATATTTTTGTTTTACTCATGATTACTCTAGGCCACACCTAAATACAATATTTTTGTTTTACTCATGATTACTCTAGGCCACACCTAAATACAATATTTTTGTTTTACTCATGATTACTCTAGGCCACACCTAAATACAATATTTTTGTTTTACTCATGATTACTCTAGGCCACACCTAAATACAATATTTTTGTTTTACTCATGATTACTCTAGGCCACACCTAAATACAATATTTTTGTTTTACTCATGATTACTCTAGGCCACACCTAAATACAATATTTTTGTTTTACTCATGATTACTCTAGGCCACACCTAAATACAATATTTTTGTTTTACTCATGATTACTCTAGGCCACACCTAAATACAATATTTTTGTTTTACTCATGATTACTCTAGGCCACACCTAAATACAATATTTTTGTTTTACTCATGATTACTCTAGGCCACACCTAAATACAATATTTTTGTTTTACTCATGATTACTCTAGGCCACACCTGAATACAATATTTTTGTTTTACTCATGATTACTCTAGGCCACACCTAAATACAATATTTTTGTTTTACTCATGATTACTCTAGGCCACACCTAAATACAATATTTTTGTTTTACTCATGATTACTCTAGGCCACACCTAAATACAATATTTTTGTTTTACTCATGATTACTCTAGGCCACACCTAAATACAATATTTTTGTTTTACTCATGATTACTCTAGGCCACACCTAAATACAATATTTTTGTTTTACTCATGATTACTCTAGGCCACACCTGAATACAATATTTTTGTTTTACTCATGATTACTCTAGGCCACACCTAAATACAATATTTTTGTTTTACTCATGATTACTCTAGGCCACACCTAAATACAATATTTTTGTTTTACTCATGATTACTCTAGGCCACACCTGAATACAATATTTTTGTTTTACTCATGATTACTCTAGGCCACACCTAAATACAATATTTTTGTTACTCATGATTACTCTAGGCCACACCTAAATACAATATTTTTGTTTTACTCATGATTACTCTAGGCCACACCTAAATACAATATTTTTGTTTTACTCATGATTACTCTAGGCCACACTTAAATACAATATTTTTGTTTTACTCATGATTACTCTAGGCCACACCTAAATACAATATTTTTGTTTTACTCATGATTACTCTAGGCCACACCTAAATACAATATTTTTGTTTTACTCATGATTACTCTAGGCCACACCTAAATACAATATTTTTGTTTTACTCATGATTACTCTAGGCCACACCTAAATACAATATTTTTGTTTTACTCATGATTACTCTAGTCCACACCTAAATACAATATTTTTGTTACTCATGATTACTCTAGTCCACACCTAAATACAATATTTTTGTTACTCATGATTACTCTAGTCCACACCTAAATACAATATTTTTGTTACTCATGATTACTCTAGGCCACACCTAAATACAATATTTTTGTTTTACTCATGATTACTCTAGGCCACACCTGAATACAATATTTTTGTTTTACTCATGATTACTCTAGGCCACACCTAAATACAATATTTTTGTTTTACTCATGATTACTCTAGGCCACACCTAAATACAATATTTTTGTTACTCATGATTACTCTAGTCCACACCTAAATACAATATTTTTGTTTTACTCATGATTACTCTAGGCCACACCTAAATACAATATTTTTGTTACTCATGATTACTCTAGTCCACACCTAAATACAATATTTTTGTTTTACTCATGATTACTCTAGTCCACACCTAAATACAATATTTTTGTTTTACTCATGATTACTCTAGTCCACACCTAAATACAATATTTTTGTTTTACTCATGATTACTCTAGTCCACACCTAAATACAATATTTTTGTTACTCATGATTACTCTAGTCCACACCTAAATACAATATTTTTGTTTTACTCATGATTACTCTAGTCCACACCTAAATACAATATTTTTGTTTTACTCATGATTACTCTAGTCCACACCTAAATACAATATTTTTGTTTTACTCATGATTACTCTAGTCCACACCTAAATACAATATTTTTGTTACTCATGATTACTCTAGTCCACACCTAAATACAATATTTTTGTTTTACTCATGATTACTCTAGTCCACACCTAAATACAATATTTTTGTTTTACTCATGATTACTCTAGTCCACACCTAAATACAATATTTTTGTTACTCATGATTACTCTAGGCCACACCTAAATACAATATTTTTGTTTTACTCATGATTACTCTAGGCCACACCTGAATACAATATTTTTGTTTTACTCATGATTACTCTAGGCCACACCTAAATACAATATTTTTGTTTTACTCATGATTACTCTAGGCCACACCTAAATACAATATTTTTGTTACTCATGATTACTCTAGTCCACACCTAAATACAATATTTTTGTTTTACTCATGATTACTCTAGGCCACACCTAAATACAATATTTTTGTTACTCATGATTACTCTAGTCCACACCTAAATACAATATTTTTGTTTTACTCATGATTACTCTAGTCCACACCTAAATACAATATTTTTGTTACTCATGATTACTCTAGTCCACACCTAAATACAATATTTTTGTTACTCATGATTACTCTAGTCCACACCTAAATACAATATTTTTGTTACTCATGATTACTCTAGTCCACACCTAAATACAATATTTTTGTTACTCATGATTACTCTAGGCCACACCTAAATATAATATTTTTGTTTTACTCATGATTACTCTAGTCCACACCTGAATACAATATTTTTGTTTTACTCATGATTACTCTAGGCCACACCTGAATACAATATTTTTGTTACTCATGATTACTCTAGTCCACACCTAAATACAATATTTTTGTTTTACTCATGATTACTCTAGGTCACACCTAAATACAATATTTTTGTTTTACTCATGATTACTCTAGTCCACACCTGAATACAATATTTTTGTTTTACTCATGATTACTCTAGGCCACACCTGAATACAATATTTTTGTTACTCATGATTACTCTAGGCCACACCTAAATACAATATTTTTGTTTTACTCATGATTACTCAAGGCCACACCTAAATACAATATTTTTGTTACTCATGATTACTCTAGGCCACACCTAAATATAATATTTTTGTTTTACTCATGATTACTCTAGGCCACACCTGAATACAATATTTTTGTTTTACTCATGATTACTCTAGGCCACACCTGAATACAATATTTTTGTTTTACTCATGATTACTCTAGGCCACACCTGAATACAATATTTTTGTTTTACTCATGATTACTCTAGGCCACACCTAAATACAATATTTTTGTTTTACTCATGATTACTCTAGGCCACACCTGAATACAATATTTTTGTTTTACTCATGATTACTCTAGGCCACACCTGAATACAATATTTTTGTTTTACTCATGATTACTCTAGGCCACACCTAAATACAATATTTTTGTTTTACTCATGATTACTCTAGGCCACACCTAAATACAATATTTTTGTTTTACTCATGATTACTCTAGGCCACACCTAAATACAATATGTTTTTTTACTCATGATTACTCTAGGCCACACCTAAATACAATATTTTTGTTACTCATGATTACTCTAGTCCACACCTAAATACAATATTTTTGTTTTACTCATGATTACTCTAGGCCACACCTGAATACAATATTTTTGTTTTACTCATGATTACTCTAGGCCACACCTAAATACAATATTTTTGTTTTACTCATGATTACTCTAGGCCACACCTGAATACAATATTTTTGTTACTCATGATTACTCTAGTCCACACCTAAATACAATATTTTTGTTACTCATGATTACTCTAGGCCACACCTAAATACAATAATTCTTTTTACTCATGATTACTCTAGTCCACACCTAAATACAATATTTTTGTTACTCATGATTACTCTAGGCCACACCTAAATACAATATTTTTTTTTTACTCATGATTACTCTAGGCCACACCTAAATATAATATATTTTTTTTACTCATGATTACTCTAGGCCACACCTAAATACAATAATTCTTTTTACTCATGATTACTCTAGGCCACACCTAAACACAATATTTTTGTTTTACTCATGATTACTCTAGGCCACACCTGAATACAATATCTTTTTTTTTACTCATGGTCGCCCCCTAACAAGGCATATCACCTCTTGGATATAAGAGGCTACTATTTGAGACCATGCCAAGGAAAGATTAATAAGATGTTTGTTTACGTTATATTTAAACTTCTGCATATCAGTACACTCAGTGAAGCAGGTAACAGGAAGGAAATTCCAAAGTTTACCTGTCCGAGGAAAGAAACTAGTAGAGTAGAAAGCTTTCTGTCATTTAGGGAACATAACAGTGAAGGGGTGTGATTTTTTTGCTGAGCGGGTTTGTCAGGGATATGTATGTCGAGGGGGCACAAGTACAACGAGTTCATCAGACCATTAAAATACTGAACTTAGGAAGACTCGTCTATTTTTACTAGATAGGAAAACTGGTCCCTTATTGAATGAATATCGATTAAAAACACATTTTATGACTGTTTTTAAAGCCGACCACCTCTCCATAATATTGTTTAAAAAATATTTTTACTTGTTTACCATTATTTAAAAAAAAATAAAAAAGATAAAATCGATTTTTCTAAGTGTTTATTTTCTATCTAGTTTTATAAGTGTTTACTGGTTTAACTTATTTTAAAGCGTTTATTCAGTTAAAAAAAAACAAGTAGCGTGGAGTGTTACTTTAGAACAAAAATAATGTCCGACATGAGAGGATCACATCTTGGGAGTCTCGATAAGTTTTTTTTACATTTTATTCGCAGTTTCGTGTTAGGGGTGTCAAAAAATCCTGATACACCTAAATGTTCACAGGGAGATATTATTCCTGGGTAAAACCTCGACTCTGATGCAGTCACGGTAGTTATTCCCAGTGGGAATCATCGATACCGGATGAGATGAAACAGAGACGGAGAGAGAACGAGGAAACGGGTCCGATCTGCTTGGCGTCTCTTTCTGTAAGAAAGAGTTTGTTTTTTTTCCTTCAAACCAGAAGCTGTCCGAGTACCTTAGGGGAGAGCAAGGATCAATGCGCCGCACCCCTGATTGATCAGTATGTGGCCAAATAACACAGGGAAGAGGCATTGATTTGCGAAAAAAAAAAAGTTCCATTTTTTTTCTGCTACAGTAAATTCCATTAAAATACTGACTTTAGGAAGACTTCTCCACGGAAAACTCGTCCATGGAAATCTTGTCCACAGAAAACTCGTCCATGGAAAAAATTTAAAATTGATAAATAAATTTCGTTATTTATTACTTTTTTTTCTTAATGGTTTAACAATTTGAAGTAAAAATAAAAAAAATAAAAATGAGTTTTCCATGCAACATAGTGGCGATGGGACAGTGGTTGAAGCTTAGTTGACAAAGTGGAACTTATTAGATTAAAGACATTTTTTAAAAAAATAATTCAAACTAAAAAAAAAAAATTGAGTTTTTGATATTTTTCTTTCAGACGAACAAGCAACATTTTGGGCGCTTCTGCAGAATTGGGACAAAATTTTGTAGTCGATAAATAGAGTTTTTACATTAAAAAAAACAATGGTTTCAACTGATTTTTTTTTTTTTGTCAATTCTAATAAATTACAATGGTAGCTTCCAAATTATGCAGTCGAAATTACATGAATATCATTGAATTATTAAAAAACAAACAAAAAAACCCCAACTTTAATCGTGTTAGCAGGTGAAAAATTGCCGTCATCTTGTTTAAATCGAAACGGAAAATTACCTCCCTTTTGACCTCTCCTGTGTCTTACGATCATTTTTTTTTTCTCAAATTTTATTTTTTTATTTTCTTTAATAAATAAATAATTTTCTACCTGATCGATTTTCGTAATTTTTGGATATAAATCATCTTAAAAATATGAGGACTACGTAGATACCATTGTTTTTTTTTCATGTGAAATTCAGTTTTACGATTTCCGAAATTTCGTCCCAATAGTGTACCTATTTACTATGCCTCCCCACGGGACAGAGTTAGACACCAGGGTCGTTTTTTAACGTGGAGAAAAGGTACAAAAATAAAAATTGTCTCAGTCGTGAAGGATTTCTCCTCCACCGAAAGAGAACAAGAAATAGAAGTGCAGCATCTGAAGAACAGATACTACACTTTGATCTTGTCGTCCCAATAGTGTAGAAGCAGTGAAGAAGCACCACATTTTGAATTTGGCGCCATTGAAACTTTTTCTTCCTTTCTTTCTTTCTTTTTTTTATTTTTTAAAGTCTTCTTCCGTAGTTGAGTACAATCATTTTTATCTGTTCTTCAGATGCTGCACTTCTATTTCTTGTTCTCTTTCGGTGGAGGAGAAATCCTTCACGACTGAGACAATTTTTATTTTTGTACCTTTTCTCCACGTTAAAAAACGACCCTGGTGTCTAACTCTGTCCCGTGGGGAGGCATAGTAAATAGGTACAATCATTTTGTTTTCATTTCATTCGACACGATGTTTTGATTTTGTGATCCATCTTTACGACTCGTCATAACACTACCCGACCAATTTTTTTTTTTTTTTTTTAAACATCTACAAAAAGTAAGTTATAAAATTTAATATTTAATAATAAAGATGTTTATTTTAACATTCGATCGTAATTAATTTAACTGAAAAAAAAAAAAAAAAATGGAATTTCTTTACGGTTAACGTATTTGTGTTTCTACCCATTTTTATCAATAATCCAGTATTTATTTTTTTTTTATTTTCTAAACAATCCTATTTTTGGAGTAGCTGCTTCAGTAATAATGACATAAACTCTTATGGATTTACATTTAAAAAACAAAAACAAAAAAAACTAAATAATCTAATTTTATTTTATTTCATGCGCGATTGAATACGCGAAACGGGTGATAAGTGCCGACATATTTTTTGTGGCTTTATGAAAACTATGGTAGCACAAACGTGTCACTTATATATTTGACGTTTACTCGCAGGAATGTTTGAAAATAAGGTTCAATTTCCAGCCAGTGTTGCCAACTGAGATTTTCAAAACCCGCTAGATTAGGGGACATAAAATCTCCAGAAAATCGCTAGATTTGTTACTTTTCGTAACCGAGATTTTGAAAACCCGCTAGATTAAAAAAAAAAAAAAAAAAAACCCCACTAGATTTTAACTTTGTACCTTAGGGTTTGTATTACTGTACACATAGATTCGAAAAAGTTGTCAAAAAACAAATATATAGCAAATAAATGTTATCAAAGGCAAGATAAGTTACTTTTCTACCAAACTGGATATATTTTTCGTGTTTTTATTCAATGTAACATTTTTATTCAGCTCGAAAACCATACAGTGTTTACCGATGTATTGGAACATTCAAGATGGCGTCTTATTCTCTCTTTAACACGGTAAGTTTGGGAAAAGGTGTTATAAATAAAAACCCAGATAAAATACTGTTAAAAACTCGCTCAATATATGTTACCGTGACATAGGTTGACAATTCGGCGGGTTTTTAATAGTATTTTGTATAGTTTTTTTATATAAATAAAAACCTTTTTCCATACTTACGGTGTTAAAGAGGGTGTGAGACGCCATCTTGAATTTTCCAATACATCGGTAAACACTGTATGGTTTTCGAGCTGAATAAATATGTTACATTGAATAAAAACACAAAAAATATATCCCGTTAGGTAGAAAAGTAACTTATCTTGCCTTTGATAACATTTATTTGTTTTTTGACAACTTTTTCGAATCTATGTGTACAGTAATACAAACCCGCATCACCATTTATCAAGGTCCAGGGGCCACTCGAGGATAAGGGTGAAAGAGTGTACAGTAGTCAATTGGACAATATAGTAATTATCAGTAATGGAAGTTCAGTAAATTTGTTAACTTAAGGTGAACGACTTATCAAGAACTTGTTTACATTGGACTTGAAGACAATCATATTGTAGTGAGCAGGAAAACGGAAGACAGTTTCACAGGTGTGCAGTTCAAAGAAAGAAGATTTGTTCATGGAATCTACGTTTATGTTTAGACACAGATAAAGAGTGGGGGGAATTATTGATAGTGTTTTCAGGTAGATGAGTGTTTCTTGTGAAAGTTTGACGAGGGGGGGGACCATAGATTGAAGTTCAGTCGAGCACTTGCCATGAAAATAACGATAAAGCAGAGACAAACTTGCTACATCTCTTCTGTGAGAAAGAGGTTGCAGGGAAGAAAAAATGACATCTCCAATGAGGCTTCGAAGTCTATTTTGAACTCTATCAAGGCAAGACAAATCCTTTCTAGCAGCTCCTGCTCAGTTGTGGCAACAGTACTCCATCCTTGGACGAAGTTGGCTCTTATATAGATAGAGAATTGCATTAGCAGTGAGATATCTACTGGATTAATAGAAGGATCTCACTATTTTTCCAGTGGCCTTGGCAACAGATTTGATGCATGTGTTCCATTTCAGATCAGGAGTAAAGGTCAAGCCCAGAAGCTTGTCAAAACATGAGGCCTCCCCAAGACAAGAGCCATTCATTTCAATTGATGCCAGATGGTTATCAGAGCGTTGATGATGTAAAGAGAGAAGCTTGGTTTTAGATGCATTAAAAGTAACCAGCCACTCTTTTCCCATTGTACCATGTGCTCAAGATCAGAGGAGAGAGAATCGGAGAGAACTTGGTCGTTTACTGTCTTAGATGTGCTACCATAGATGGTAGTGTCATCAGCATAAATGTCTACGAATGATGTAAGGATGTGATTTGGAAGATCATTAATGTAAATCAGGAAGAGAGTTGGGCCCAGGATTGACCCCTGAGGGACTCCAGTATTAATACTGTGAGCTTCTGATTTCTGCCCATCAACTACTACTCTTATGAACCTATCAGAGAGAAATAATTTGATAATTGAGAAGACATTTCTAGCTATACCGTAGCTGGAGATCTTGTGAAGTAAACCTTTATGCCATACCTTATCAAAGGCTTTTGATATGTTAGGAGCAATTGCCTTAGAAAGGTTGCCTCCGTCGAGAGATTCGCAAATCCTATGAGATATAACTGTAAGCACATCTGCTGTAGATCAAGCAGAATGGAAGCCATATTATGTGTCACTAAGAAAGTTATTTTTGCTGAGATGGTAGTTTACTTCTCTATTTAACACAGATTCTAGCAACTTACTCATGACGCACAGAAGACTTATTGGCCTGTACTGAGAGAGAGATGACCGATTACCTGAATTCTTAAATACAGGGCAAACTGATGAGATTTCCAGGGTGATGGGAAGCAATTCTCCTTAAGACAACGTTTAAACAGTTTTGTATGTATGGGTGCAAGTTCTGGTTGAAGTTTTTTTGAGTACTATAATTGGAATACTGTCAGGGCCGGTTGCTTTACTGGAATCAAGGTTTTTGATTAGCTTGGCAACATCACATAGTGATATTTTTATATTACATAGCGTGTTTTGTGATACAGGAGGAAATATTGGGGGTTGGCGGCCATTGTCACAAAGGGTAGAATTAGCTGCAAAGTTCTTGGCAAAGAGTTTGGCTTTGTATGATGCTGACGAGATTACCTCAGGTCCATTGATGATAGTTGGGTTAGAGCACACGTTTCTGTTCAGGATTCTGTTTGCTATTTGCCAAAACTAGTGGGAACCAAGCCACTGCTCAGCTACTTTGGACTTGACGGATGAGCATACAACTCTTTACATACTTTATTACTTTTTTTACAATGATTTCTGGCAGTCCTGAAAGCAGCTTTAGTCTCAGTACATCTATTATGTTTGAAGCAATGGAAAAAGTGATTTCTGTGCGCAATGGCAGCAGTACATTCTGGAGAGAACCATGACTGGCTGTTAGGTTTTTGCTGGAACTTTTTCGAGGGTATGAAACGGTCAATACTTACAATTAACCATTCTATCAAGACTGATACTATAGAGGACACATCCTTTTTAAACATGGAACACAGAGGTAGATCTGATATAAATGTACAGAAGCTATCCCAGTCTAGCATAGAGTATCGTCGATATACTGTACGATGGAGAGGTACATCTGAAGACTTTTTACATTTCATTTTTATCTTAATTGATATAACAGTGGTCGGAAGATCCATGTGGAGACAGAACGGAAACTCCCTAACACACACACACACACACACACACACACACACACACACACACACACACACACACAATAAATTTTCAAGTTTCATATTATATTCCTTGTTGAATAATAAATTGTAAATTCTAATTTACAGAGTTTAGATAAAAAAAATCAATTTTTAATTAGCTCCCAAAATGATTGTCAGATTTTATCAATTACTTTTTTCGTAGCAGTAACAGGATAAAATATTAATTATGGAAATATGTGCAGATATGAATTTGTTTTATTTATCATTTTGCGAATATTAATGTGTCTGGCTTTTGCAAATAAATATTACTTTTTCACAAATATTAATGTGTTGCTATTTGGTTAGTGGGAGGTTTGCTTGTGTAAGAAACAAATTATGAAATCACAATTTTTATAAAAAATTAAATTACAAATTTCAGATCATTTCACCGAAGAAATTGTCGCAAAATACGATTCAAATAAATAACAAAAATTTCACCGAAGAAATTGTCGCAAAATACAATTCAAATAAATAACAAAAATTTCACCGAAGAAATTGTCGCAAAATACAATTCAAATAAATAACAAAAATTTCACCGAAGAAATTGTCGCAAAATACAATTCAAATAAATAACAAAAATTTCACCGAAGAAATTGTCGCAAAATACAATTCAAATAAATAACAAAAATTTCACCGAAGAAATTGTCGCAAAATACAATTCAAATAAATAACAAAAATTTCACCGAAGAAATTGTCGCAAAATACAATTCAAATAAATAACAAAAATTTCACCGAAGAAATTGTCGCAAAATACAATTCAAATAAATAACAAAAATTTCACCGAAGAAATTGTCGCAAAATACAATTCAAATAAATAACAAAAATTTCACCGAAGAAATTGTCGCAAAATACAATTCAAATAAATATTTGCATAACAAAAAAAACAACAAAAAATCAACGATGAGTATGCATTATACTTGCATAAAACTTAAAAATACATTTTAAATAAAAACCTAATTACATGTAATGTCGAAATTAGTCAAAATTCCAAAAATGACAAAAAAAAAAGAAGAAATGCTCAAATAGAAGATCTAAAAGTTTCAGATCTTCTATTTGAGCATTTTTTTTTTTTTTTACTGAAAAAAAAGTCCGTATTGACTGCAATAAAAGAAACATAAAACTGCATTTTTCGACAGATTTTAATGTTTTCTTGTAATTGTAATGTTCTACTCGATCATTTTTCAGACTTGTTTTTTTTTGTTTTTTTTTTTTACACAGTGATCACCACTTATCAAGGCCCGGAAGCCACTCAGGGATAAGGGTTATTGCAAGTACATTACGTTAGTGTGGAGATTTGATGAAGTGTTTACTTAAGGGGGCGGTTCATTAGGAATTTGTTAACGTTGGACTTGAAGACATCCAAGTTGTAGTCCGGTGGGAAGCAGGCAGACGGAACAGAGTTCCACAGGCGTGCAGATCTAAGAAAGAAGCTTTGTTCATGGAATCCGCGTTTTGATTTAGGCACAGATATAGAGTGGGGGAAATTTTTCACAGTGGATTCAGCTAGACGGGTGTTTTTCGTGAAAGATTGGCGAGGGGGGACCAGAGATTGGAGTTCAGACGAGCACCTGCCATGGAAATAACGATAAAACAAGGACAGGCTCGCAACGTCTCTTCTGTGGGAGAGAGGTTGCAGGGTAGAGAAAAGGGCACCCCCCACTAAGCCACAAAGTCTATTTTGTACTCTGTCAAGGCAGGATAGGCTGTTTTTAGCAGCTCCTGCCCAGATATGGCAACAGTATTCCATCCTTGGACGTACTTGGCTTTTATATAGATAGAGAATTGCATCAGTAGTGAGATATCTTCTGGAGTGGTAGAAGGATCCCACCATCTTTCCAGCGACCTTGGCAACAGACTTGATGTACGTGTTCCATTACAGATCAGGAGTAAAGGTCAAACCCAGAAGCTTGTCAAAACACGGGGCCTCACCCAGACGAGAGCCATCCATCCCAATTGATGCCAGATGGGGATCAGAGTGTTGATGATGTAAGGATAGGAGTTTGGTTTTGGATGCATTAAAGGTAACCAGCCACATCTTCCCCCACTGAACCACGCGCTCGAGATCAGAGGAGAGAGAATCAGAGAGAACTTTGTCATTTACAGCCTTTGATGTGTTGCCGTAGATGGTCGTGTCATCAGCATAGATGTCAACGAATGATTTAAGTATGTGTTTAGGGAGGTCATTGATGTAGATCAGGAAGAGAGTTGGGCCCAGGATTGACCCCTGAGGGACTCCAGCATTTATATTGCAGGCCTCTGATTTTTGTCCATCTACCACTACTCTTATGAGCCTATCGGAGAGAAATGATTTAATGATTGAGAAAACCTTTCCAGTTATACCGTAGCTGGAAATCTTGTGAAGTAGACCCTTCTGCCATACCTTGTCGAAGGCCTTTGATATGTCAAGAGCAATTGCCCTAGAAAGGAAGCCTTTGTCAAGAGATTCACTAATCCTGTGGGATATAACCGTCAGCACATCTGCGGTAGATCTTGCAGAGCGGAAACCATATTGTGTGTCACTAAGAAGGTTATTCCTGCTGATGTGGTTGACTATTTCTCTATTTAATATGGATTCCAGCAACTTACTCATAACACACAGGAGACTTATTGGTCTGTATTGAGAGGGAGATGACTTATCACCTGAATTCTTAAATATAGGGCTTACTGATGAGGTCTTCCAGGGAGTCGGAAAGCACTTAAATAGTTTCGTAAGTATGGGAGCAAGTTCTGGTTGAAGCTTTTTTAACACTATAATTGGGATGCCATCAGGGCCAGTTGCTTTACTGGAATCTAGGTTCTTGATTAGCTTGGCGAATTGTTGAATTTATTTTTATTAATTTCGACAGGCAATTCGACAATAGTGATCTTTTTTTTGTCGGGCACATGGGTGGGTTCGTGAACAATCTGACTTTACTTAAAATGCATTTTTGTATCCAATTATAATGCACAAGGATCACATCCCCCCCCCCCAGAAAACAAATTAAAATTTGAAAAATAAACAGTTGTAAGAAATTGCTAAAATCAGACAACAAAATAATAAGTCGATTAATTCGCTGTATCATGACTGAAAAAAGAGGCAAAACTAGTTAGTAATATTGGGCAGTAAACTGCTTCAATATACCCACCCTTAATTAATGTTATTTAAATTATTTGTAATGTTAAAAAACAAGTAATGTAATTCATGAACGATTTATTTTAATGATTTGTTTTCTTTTTTTTTCCAAATGATTTAGCACAAGTTAGTTATAGTATTAATAAATTACCTTTTTACCATTAAAATTTAAGATATTCTGATAAGTCGTCAGAATGATTTTCTGTTTCAACAAGACTAAAACTTGTCCATATAAGTAGAAAAGTAACCTATCTTGACTTTGATAACATTTATTTGTTATGTTTGTTTTTTAACAACTTTTATGCATCTATGTGTATAGTAAAACAAACCCAATTTAACTTTTAAAAAAGTAATTTTATTAAAAATAAAGAATAAAAAATGCTAGTTAAAAAATGATATAAGCCTGGGTACTTATGCAGAGAGTGATATCCGGACGTAACTCACCGGACGCGCTCGGCTAGCCCCGTAACACGACGTCCACAGCCGGAGTTAGCCGAGCGTCGCCGATGTAGTTCGACGGTTGTCAACGCTACGCGCGTGCGCGACGCAAGAAAAAAAAATTCAAAGCAGCAGACGACAATAAGGAAAAAGAAGAAAAGAAAGTAAAACAGTACAGAATCAGATTTATTTAACAACAACCGTTACAATTTCATATTTATTTAACAACCCTTAAAATTGCGTACCTATGGAAGGAAATATGAACTTAACATATTTGTGGGAAAAAATTGCAAACAGCAGCGCAGCGCAGCCGGGTGTCCTGGAATTTTGTCAGGAAAGGAGTTTGCTTGCAAAAAAGAAAACCTGTCCCTCATAGTCGTGTGTGATGCCCTCCAACAGTCTGAGGAAATAGCAACAGTAAATATTCCTCGCATTTTTCTTTTACCAGGTTTTTTCCTTAACCAACCACCCAACAAAAAAAAAAACGTTTTGTACAAAAAAAAAAACAAAAACAGTTTGCTTGTTACCTTTTTTTTCGCTGTTTATTCTTAAAAAAAATAACCCTAACCCTAAAAAAAAAAAACAGTTTGCTTGTTTTCGCTGTTTATTCTTAAAAAAATAAAAAAAATAACCCTAACCCTAAACCCCCCCCCAAAAAAAACATGTTTTGTAAAAAAAACAAATTTTGCTTGTTACCTTTTTTTCGCTGTTTCTTCTTCTTCTTCTTCTTCTTCAAAAAAAAAAAAACATAACTTTCTTGTATATAAAAAACACTTTACATTTACAAAAAAAAAAAAAAAGTACAACAAAAAATTTCTTTTCCGTTACAGTAAATAAAAGTTTTAAGGTAAAATCCATTGAAAGCGGTCGGTGGTTCTATAAGGAAATAAAGCTGTGTACTGTTATGATTTAATTTGTTGTTAAGAGTTATCCCCCTTGGGATTGACATTCATAATAAAAGCGCCCTCTGTTTCATTTTCCCGCTCGATCCTTTCAAGAGCGTACGTGTATTTTACAGTTAATAAAACCTTTCTAAAAGGCAATTCTTTACTTACTGATACTATTCACTTCAATTTTATTAACTGTAAAAAAAAAAAAAAAAAAAAAAAAATAATGTATCGAATCTTACGTCCCGACAGATTCGAGGTGGAACCTACATGCCCTAATTCCGAAAAATCCTATAGGCATTGGAAATTAACCCTCCAGAATTATATCCGCTCACATAATAACGGATTAATCGAAAACACTTCAGATAATTTCTTTGCCTTGATCAATTGTATTTCAGCCTCTGTTTTCGATTTAATAAGCGATAAAACCGACTACGATAGTGCATTAAGAACATTGGACGCCGCTTATTTAAAACCTGAAAATATTGTTTATAATAGATATCGATTGATGACGACGAAGCAACAAACAACACAAAATATAGATGCCTTCATACTACAATTGGAAATGCTTGCCAAAACATGTAACTTCGAAGCGGTTTCTGCTGAAGAAAACAAAAATCAATACATTCGGGAAGCTTTCATCGGTGGAATTTCTTCTTCGTCCATCCGACAACGACTGTTAGAAAAACCCATCCTGACTTTACAAGACACATATGCCACGGCCAGATCTCTTGAACAAGCAGAAAAGCATTCGATAAGCTACGCAAATAACTTTACTGTAGCAGCTACAAATAATCCTTCGGGCTACAATCGTATAGCTGTGACTAAAGAAAATATGCATCCAAAAGGGGTTTGTTTTTTCTGTGGAAAATCACGTCATCCTCAATATTTATGTCCTGCACGAAACGCCGAATGTAAAAAATGCAAAAAAAATGGTCATTGGGTTAAAGTGTGTAAATCTTCTATTTCTAACACTCATACTGCTGTTCTTTATGACGACTCTGACTACCCCTCACCTTCTCTATCCTGACTAGGAACTAACTCCAAAGATGTCACATTCACTCAATGCCAAATTAACGGGCACTTCGTGAACGCTATGGTGGACTCCGGCAGTGTAAAAACATTCATTAATGAAAATACTGCTAAAAAACTTAAACTCTTCACAATACCTAAAAACAAAACTATAGCTCTGGCTGCTTCCGATCAACATGCTAAAATAACTGGCGAAGCTGTCGTGGATTTAATACTGAAAGATAAAACCCATTCTGGAATAACAATTGAAATCATTGAAAACCTTTTCATTGATTTAATAATCGGAAAAGATATTTTAAAAAAATATAAAAAAGTAACACTTAAATTCGACGGTCCTAGAGACAAACTTATAATTGGAGCTATAAACACAAATAATTTTTTTCCTACCATAAACGTTCCACCCCCTCCTCTCTTTTCTAATCTTTCTCCTCATACTACTCCTATTGCGACAAAATCCCGACGTTACACTTTTGCCGCCAACAAATTCATAAAAGAAGAGACTGCTAGAATGTTGAAAGAAGGCATAATTGAACCTTCGATATCTCCGTGGCGAGCGCAAGTGCTTGTAACTTCGAATGAGAATCATAAGAAAAGAATGGTAGTCGACTACAGCGATACCATTAATAGATTCACGGAACTAGATGCTTACCCAATGCCTAATATCAATAAGATGGTAGACGACATCGCTCAATATAACATCTTCTCTACTCTCGACCTAAAATCTGCTTATCACCAAATACCTATAAATCATGCTGATCGTAAATTCACTGCGTTTGAAGTAAGTGGCAAACTTTTTCAATTTACTCGTCTTCCTTTTGGCGTCACCAATGGAGTAAGTGCTTTCCAGAGGAGCATAGACTATATTATAGAAAAAGAAAATCTAACCGATACCTTTGTGTATGTTGATAACGTAACTATATGCGGAAAAAAATCAAGAAGAACACGATTACAATCTTCAAAAATTCTACAAAATTGCTAAACAATATAACATCACTTTAAATGAAAATAAAAGCATAATTTCTTCTAGTTCTATTACTCTACTCGGCTACACCATAGAAAATAATCAAATAGCTCCCGATTATCAAAGACTAAAACCATTACTCGAAATGCCACCTCCGCTGAATCTTAAATCTCAAAAAAGAATAGTTGGAATGTTTTCCTATTACTGCAAATTCATTAAAAAATTTTCTGATAAAATTTTATTACTAAATCAAAACAAAGAATTTCCACTACCTCCATCTGTATTAAAATCTTTTCAAACATTGAAAAATGATCTAAAAGACGCCACTTTAATAACGGTAGATCCAAATAAAGAATTTGAAGTAGAAACGGACGCTAGTAACTATTGCATTGCTGCAACACTAAATCAAGAAGGTCGTCCTATTGCATTTTTTTCAAGAACTCTCAATACTAACGAAATTAAGCACCATGCAGTAGAAAAAGAGGCAGCCGCTATTGTAGAAGCTCTCCGTAAGTGGCGACATTTTCTACTCGGCAGGCACTTTAAAGTCATCACAGATCAGAAGAGCATCAGTTTCATATTCGACAATAAAAGAAAATCAAAAATTAAGAATGACAAAATATGTCGTTGGCGTATAGAATTATCCCAATACAATTTCACTATAGTTTATCGACCTGGACCTGAAAATATTGCTGCTGACACATTCTCTCGCATCTCTGCTCTTACTTACAATCTACAAGATCTTTGTGATTTACATAAACAATTATGTCATCCTGGTGTTTCAAGACTAAGCCATTTTATAAGAACGAGGAACCTCCCTTTTACTTTGGATCAAATTAAGAATATTACTGACTCTTGCTCATCCTGTCAATTACTGAAACCCAAATTCGCCAATACCAATGGAGGGACTCTCATTCAAGCCATATTACCTTTTCAACGATTAAATCTTGATTTTAAAGGCCCTCTACCTACTTCTATACATGGCAACAAATATCTACTTACTCTAATTGATGAGTATTCCCGTTTTCCTTTCGCTTTTCCTTGCAGAGATATGACAAGCAAAACCATTATCCACTGTCTAAACAAACTCTTTTCAATTTTTGGTTTGCCTGACATGATACATACTGACCGTGCTTCTGATTTCTTAGCAAGAGAAATAAAGGATTTTTTACACAAAAAAGGAATTGCTACTTCTAAAACAAGTAGGTATCATCCTGAAGGTAATGGACAGATTGAAAAACTCAACGGTACCTTATGGAAGGCCATTCAAACAACATTACATTCTAATCAAATGAAACTACCTTATTGGGAAGACATACTACCGGACGCACTTCATTCAATTAGATCATTACTTTGTACTGCCACTAATATGACTCCCCATGATAGACTATTTAAATATAGTCGTAAATCTGCTTCCGGAATTTCAATTCCTTCTTGGGTTAAACCAGGCCCAATATATATTAGAAACCACACTAAAACAAGTAAACATGACCCTCCTGTAACGCCTGCCACCCTAATAGATGTCAACCCCCACTACGCTTATGTTCAACTACCTTCTGGTACTGAAACCACTGTCAACGTTCGAGACTTAGCTCCAAACTCATCAAATGAAGAAAACTCTAATAATAATCCTACTACTTCAGAGACTTTATTTGAACCTTCTACTAATGAAAACATTGGTCATGAGGAAGACAAAAATCAATCGTCTGATCTTGAAGAAAATCAGATTTCACTAAAAAATAATACTGAAAATCAGCATTCCTGCCAATCTGTGCGGAGGTCGTCCCGAGTTCGACAATTCCCTAGTAAATATAAGGATTTTGTGACTAAATACTGAAAAAACTGCAGTTTGGGTTCATATGTTATTTGTAAATAAAATGATTCTTATGTGATTGTAAAAAAAAAAAAAAAATTTGTCTATAATTAATTACCCCTTACTTGAATACTTTAGGACGGGGAAAATGTTATGATTTAATTTGTTGTTAAGAGTTATCCCCCTTGGGATTGACATTCATAATAAAAGCGCCCTCTGTTTCATTTTCCCGCTCGATCCTTTCAAGAGCGTACGTGTATTTTACAGTTAATAAAACCTTTCTAAAAGGCAATTCTTTACTTACTGATACTATTCACTTCATGTACGCATTATAAATGTTTCTTTTCTGTGTCTTACGTTATACATTAGTACATTAGGGGTCATTTCGAGTTAAAAGTTTATTTACTGCACTCATCTGAACTAGAGAAAATCATGATTTAAATGTGTATGTCTCGTCGAAATAACTAACGATAATTCTCTGATATGGCCGACCATTCTCTGATATGGCAGACGGGTGATCAAAAAGTCAGATCGAGCGTACTGCGTACCGAAAAACGAAATGAGACTAAAAAACGGCCAAAAAAAAAAAAAAAAAACACGGCCAAAAAAAAATTATCCACCAAGAAAATAAAAGGGTACTCCTGCAGTATTTTACCCACCGATTTCACGATCTTAGCCGAGCGTTGACGAACGCTTTCGGCGTTAACGCCGACGAAAGCCGAGAATTCGGATCTACTACGGTGCAAGAACGCTAAAAGTATGTGAATAGCAACAACATTACAAGGAAAAGATATTACACACACACAACAAAATGGATAAAATTAATACAAAAAATTTGGATAAAATAAATCACAAACACTTACCGTAAGTTTTTTTTTAAAGTAAAAATAAATTTATTTTGTTGAATATTTTTTTTTTGGGGGGGGGGGTAAGCAACAGTAATAATAAACACTTCAATGTTTTTTTTTGTTTGTTTTTAACAAAACGTTATTAAACAGTAACAACGTGTTTTTTTTTTTTGTTTTTTGTTTTTTTTTCAGTAATGTTTGTAGGGGGGGGGGGAACAACAATTACTGTTTATCTTTAGTTCCGACTGGAAGATTTTCTACTGACTGTATAGAGGCAAAGTAGGGAGCAAAGGGTTTTCAGAGGATGTGGAAAGAAGAAGCTCCTTCCCAAACCGGGTAGCCTTCCGCGATTTGATTTATTATGGAGACAAAAGGGTTGTGTCCAATTTTTTGTCTCCACATAAATTCGCATAAATATGTTTCCAACAGCTCCCGGTTTTTGTTTTTGTTTTTATCGCTAAATTAAAATAGCTGAAATGAAAGGCTGTGTATTTTTACTTTGAAACAATAAAATAACTGAAATGAAACGCTATATGTGTGTAATTTCAATGAAAATTATTCGTCTGCTGCGCGTTCGTTTGAAGCGCCCTGATTGGCTGATAGAGTATCGTACCGCTCGCCATGTTCCGGCGTTTTCCGACGGATGTCGATCAACGCTCGGCTAAGATCGTGAAATCGGTGGGTAAAATACTGCAAATACTTAATCTGAAAAGCGAAAAGTTGAAGCTAAAAAAAAAAAAAAAAGAAAAAAAAAAAAAAGGCCAATTGTCAATTTGATCTCATTTCGTTTTTCAGTACGCTCGATCTGACTTTTTGATCACCCGTCTGGTCGGCCATATCAGAGAATTATCGTTAGTTATTTAGACGATACATGCACATTTAAATCATGATTTTCTTTAGTCCAGATGAGTGCAGTAAATAAACTTTTAACTCGAAATGACCCCTAATGTACTAATGTATAACGTAAGACACAGAAAAGAAACATTTATAATGCGTACACAGCTTTATTTTCTCATAGAACCACCGACCGCTTTCAATGGATTTTACCAGTTTTAACAAATTTTACATTAAGGTAGGTTTCTCTTTTCTTATGTTTTCCTCGCCGACGCTCGGCTAACTCCGGCTGTTGACGTCGTTTTACGGGGCAAGCCGAGCGTCCGGTGAGTTACGTCCGGATCACTCTCTGCATAAGTACCTAAGCCTGAATTAACCTATCTTGGGGATAAAAAAATGAAACAAACAGGGCCACAAGACAGCAAGTTAAGGATCCTATTTCCAGATTGTTGTCATTGACTTTCCCAGTTTAATTTATCTTTTCGGTACTCCTGCAGTATTTTACCCACCGATTTCACGATCTTAGCCGAGCGTTGATCGACATCCGTCGGAAAACGCCGGAACATGGCGAGCGGTACGATACTCTATCAGCCAATCAGGGTGCTTCAAACGAACGCGCAGCAGACGAATAATTTTCATTAAAATTACACACATAGCGTTTCATTTCAGTTATTTTATTGTTTCAAAGTAAAAATACACAGCCTTTCATTTCAACTATTTAATTTAGCGATAAAAAAAAAAAAAACCGGGAGTTGTTGGAAACATATTTATGCGAATTTATGTGGAGACAAAAATTTGGACACAACCCTTTTGTCTCCATAATAAATCAAATCGCGGAAGGCTACCCAGTTGGGGAAGGAGCTTCTTCTTTCCACATCCTCTGAAAACCCTTTGCTCCCTACTTTGCCTCTCTACAGTCAGTAGAAAATCTTCCAGTCGGAACTAAAGATAAACAGTAATTGTTGTGTCCCCCCCCCTACAAGCATTACTGAAAAAAAACAAACAAAAAAAAAACATTGTTGTTACTGTTTAATAACGTTTTGTTAAAAACAAACAAAAAAAAAACATTGAAGTCTTTATTACTGTTGCTTACCCCCCCCCCCCAAAAAAAAAGCTATCGGAAAACAAAATGAACCAAAAAAAAATATTCAACAAAATAAATTTATTTTACTTTAAAAACACTTATGGTAAGTGTTTGTGATTTATTTTATCCAAATTTTTTGTATTAATTTTATCCATTTTGTTGTGTGTGTGTAATATCTTTTCCTTGTAATGTTGTTGACGTCGTTTTACGGGGCAAGCCGAGCGTCCGGTGAGTTACGTCCGGATCACTCTCTGCATAAGTACCTAAGCCTGAATTAACCTATCTTGGGGGGGGGGGGGGAAAATGAAACAAACAGGGCCACAAGACAGCAAGTTAGGGATCCTATTTCCAGATTGTTATCATTGACTTTCCCAGTTTAATTTATATTTTCTCTTATTGGTATGTCCTGAACCCTTATCTATTTTGAAGTGTTCACTTCACACCTACTTAGCAAAATTTACAGTTGAATATTAAAACACTGAACTTTTTTTTTTTTGCCTTGTCTTGACCTAGCCAGCTGTTAGCTGTATATAATTCTTATAAACTAATTAAGGTAATCTCCAAAAATACCGTTAGGGCTTACAACATGGCCGCCAGAAGAGTCACGTGATCCGGTTGATCCAAAAACATGAATCGTGCAAATGGAAAAACGCAGCCTTGAAGGCAAACTTTGACAAACAATCACAATTTGTTTTTATTTAATTTTTTGTTGATATAATGTTGTTATAAAAATAGGCAAACTTTGAGAAACAAATTAAATGACCGTTCTAAATAAATTATTTATTATTATGATATTGAAAAACTGTTTTTGTACTTAATTATTATGCTTGTTTGTCAAAGTTTGCTTTAAATTTGCGTTTTCCGGTTTCGTAATACGGCGATTCATGTTTTGGATCAACCGGATCACGTGACTCTTCTGGCGGCCATGTTGTAAGCCCTAACGGTATTTTTTGGAGATTACCCTAATTAATGTTTGTTTGCGTCCCCCCCCCACACCGTTTCAATTTCTTCAAAACGAAATTTCCAGATTTTAGAGGAAAAAACCGCTAGCCGCTAGATCCAAAATTTACCCCCTAAACTCTCCAGACCCCCCCCCCCCCGCTAAATTGGCAACCCTGTTCAAGAATTACCGAAAACACCACTTTTTGTGCTGTCGTAGTTTAGCAACATGGCGACATAATATCGTTTTCATTTTCAAAATACAGCGAGATTATAAGTTCCTATTTAGTTGCCTCGTCACGAGGGCTGAGTTAGACACAAGGTCTGTTTTTGGGGGTCAGTTTTGCACTTACGCCCGGCAAAGTCGAAAGTAAGTTCGACCACTCTAGAAGGGTCATAGCAGTATTTTACACCGTCAAAATATTACGAATTATTAAAGTTTTAAAACTTATTTATATTTAAATATTTTTACAAATATTTAAATATAATTTTTGGGTTTGTATTACTATGAACACAGATTCGAAAAAGTTGTCAAAAAACAAATATATAACAAATAAATGTTATGAAAGGCAAGATAAGTTACTTTTCTACCAAACTGGATATGTTTTCAGTGTTTTTATTTAATGTAAAAACGTTTATTCAGCTCGAAACAGTAAACACATACTGTGTTTACCGATGTATTGGAAAATTCAAAATGGCGCCCGACTCTCTCTTTAACACGGTAAGTTTGGAAAAAGGTGTTATAAATAATAAACTTAGACAAAATACTGTTAGAAACTCACTCAATATATATTACCGTGACATAAGTTGACATATATTCGGTGGGTTTTTAATAGTATTTTGTCTAGTTTATTATTTATAACACCTTTCCTCAAACTTACCGTGTTAAAGAGAGAGTCGGGCGCCATTTTTAATTTTCCAATACATCGGTAAACAATGTAGGTTTTTCGAGCTGAATAAACATGTTACATTAAATAAAAACACTGAAAACATATCCAGTTTGGTAGAAAAGTAACTTATCTTGCCTTTGATAACATTTATTTGTTATATATTTGTTTTTTGACAACTTTTTCGAATCTATGTGTACAGTGATACAAACCCTATTTTTTAAATATTTTATTTATTTTAAGCTTTACGCTTTCTTTTATTACGCATGGCAAAGTTCCACGTTTATTTATTTATTTTTAAAAAAATATTTTTAATATATATATTTTTTATTTAATTTCAGGGTCACATTAGTCATTTTCTTGGTGCTAATGCAGAGTGATCCGTGCTATTTTTTAAATCGTATTTCCACGTTTAATTAAAGTTTTTTGATATGTTTTTTTTTATTCAATTGTAAGGTTAAAGTACAGAATAGGTACAAAACACTCTCCCCTCCCCATGTTAAGAATGCCCTTTTAAATAATAACGTTATTATTTCAGCACAGATCACTCTCTGCACGAGTACCATTTTCTTACGTGGTTCACATTACTTCAGATTTTATTTTGCCCCGTTTTTCTGTTAAGACAATAATACACTTTCTAAAAATTGTTTCGTTTTTTTTTTTTTCTGTTAAATAAATAGTTATAAATATATGAAAATGTATATTTTGTTTGTTTGCTTTATTTAATCAAGTGATTACTTAATGTGACCCTTCTAGAGTTATCGAACTTACTTTCGACTTTGCCTGGTGTAAGTGCAAACCTGCCTGATTTGTTTAGTTTAATTAATTTCCTCGCACGCTTTAGAACTCGGCAGAGTGCTGAAAAAAGGACAATGGAATAAAGCAAGCCTTACCTGAGGAGAAAAATTCCAGTCTTCTAAAGAGGGTTGCGAAAAATATGCCCATTTCTTGCGTATCTGAGAGTCTGGTAGTTTTCTTGAGGTGTAGAATCCCTTCGGAGAAGCTGGTAAAAGGGAACAGATGCCATTTATTTATAGTAACTCCAATTAACGGAGTTGAATTGTCAGTTCTAGGAAAGATGATGTTCGTCTAAAAATAAGTCTCCTGTGTGTTATGAGTAAGTTGCTGGAATCCATATTAAATAGAGAAATAGTCAACCACCTCAGCAGGAATAACCTTCTTAGTGACACACAATATGGTTTCCAGCGGTTTCTTGACATATCAAAGGCCTTCGACAAGGTATGGCTTAAGGGTCTACTTCACAAGATTTCCAGCTATGGTATAACTGGAAAGGTTTTCTCAATCATTAAATCATTTCTCTCCGATAGGCTCATAAGAGTAGTGGTTGATGGACAAAAATCGGAGGCCTGCAATATAAATGCTGGAGTCCCTCAGGGGTCAATCCTGGGCCCAACTCTCTTCCTGATCTACATCAATGACCTCCCTAAACACATACTTAAATCATTCGTTGACATCTATGCTGATGACCCGACCAATATACGGCAACACATCAAAGGCTGTAAATGACAAAGTTCTCTCTGATTCTCTCTCCTCTGATCTCGAGCGCGTGGTTCAGTGGGGGAAGACCTGGCTGGTTACCTTTAATGCATCCAAAACCAAACTCCTATCCTTACATCATCAACACTCTGATCCCCATCTGGCATCAATTGTGATGGATGGCTCTCGTCTGGGTGAGGCCCCGTGTTTTGACAAGCTTCTGGGTTTGACCTTTACTCCTGATCTGAAATGGAACACATACATCAAGTCTCTTGCCAAGGTCGCTGGAAAGATGGTGAGATCCTTCTACCGCTCCAGAAGATATCTCACTACTGATGCAATTCTCTATCTATATAAAAGCCAAGTACGTCCAAGGATGGAATACTGTTGCCATATGTGGGCAGGAGCTGCTAAAAACAGCCTATCCTGCCTTGACAGAGTACAAAATAGACTTCGTGGCTTAGTGGGGGGTGCCCTTTTCTCTACCCTGCAACCTCTCTCCCACAGAAGAGACGTTGCAAGCCTATCCTTGTTTTATCGTTATTTCCATGGCAGGTGCTCGTCTGAACTCCAATCTCTGGTCCCCTCTCACCAATCTTTCACGAAAAACACCCGTCTAGCTGAATCCACTGTGAAAAATTTCCCCCACTCTATATCTGTGCCTAAATCAAAACGCGGATTCTATGAACAAAGCTTCTTTCTTAGAACTGCACGCCTGTGGAACTCTGTTCCGTCTGCCTGCTTTCCACCGGACTACAACTGGGATGTCTTCAAGTCCAACGTTAACAAATTCCTAATGAGCCGTCCCCTTAAGTAAACACTTCATCAAATCTCCACACTAACGTAATGTACTTGCAATAACCCTTATCCCTGAGTGGCTTCCAGGCCTTGATAAGTGGTGATCACTGTAAAAAAAAAAAAAAAATAAAATAAAATTCCTATCATAATAGGAATAAATAGTAATTGTCTGTATTTTTGAGATGAGGTGTTTTCATTGATTGAGATTGTCGGACTGACTTCCTCATCTTGGTTGTTATAGTCACAACGTTTCGGCCGTTTTGCCCTCCGGCCTTCATCAGGTGTTTTGTATCGAACTGAGGAACCGTTTGTAAGGAGTCTCGAATCCTAGAGACATATGGCCGAGTTGTCCTAGACGTTGTATCAAAGTTTACAGTTACCCAAAGGTGCTGAGTTCAATCCTGAACGAAGGCAGTGAAAAAGTAACATTCAAAACAGAGAATCAGCAACTATGTCCCAGAGCCTAGTTAGAGTCCGAACGCGGTACCCCCGTAATAATAATAAAGGTTTGGGTTCGAGACTCCTAACAAACGGTTCCCCAGTTCGTTACAAAACACCTGATGAAGGCCGGAGGGCAAAACGGCCGAAACGTTGTGACTATAACAACCAAGATGAGGAAGTCGGTCCGACAATCTCAATCTAGGAATAAATACTTGGTAAAGGGAAAAAAAAAGGGGGACGGTGCTCCGAGCATGGTTGACCTCGAGGGCTACCCTTGGAGGAGATACTTTTTTGACGTCCACACCCTGGCAGGAATTTTGTATAAGAGAACGAAAATGTCTGTGAGTTTTAAAACTGCGTGCACAGGAAGTTTTCTAGTGGTCCAATCAAAGGCCTGAAAAAGAAACCATGGCATTCAGCGCCTCAGCCAATAAGGCTCGCCTTTCCATGTACAATTTCCAACAATAAAGACATTTAAACAAATGAAAATATTGAAAAAAAAAAAAATATATTTTAAACCGCAGCACAGCGCTGACCATTCTAGTTTGTGCTTTTAGGGGTTATCGAGGCCCCTGAAAACGAATCTGGCATTTAAACCCGTCGCAAATTTTCCATTTGCATAGACCCTTGGACTATTTTGTGCCATTTCACTGATTTCATTAACGCTTTTCTTACATGATATGTTCGCGTAATAAAGTGACTGGTCACATCGCGGAGGAATCTTTAGCGGACATATAAATAAAGTTTTCGAAAAAACAAATATGTGGTTCATTTTTTTGTTAGGTAGTTTTTGATTTTTTTTTTTAATTGATCTAAAAGATTAAGTTACAAAAACATTTTTATATGTTTTTCGTTCTGTTTTTGGAGGAGGCTATTCAATTATAGAACTTGTAAATTTTTAACAGGTGCTTCTGCAATTAACCGTTTTTCTGTAAGTAACGCACCTCCACAACACCCAACCGCCCCTTCCCCAATGTAAACAGAATTTGTGTGAAATATTAAACGGTTCTTCTGCTCGATTAATATCTGCGAGATACTTACGGAAAAATGGTTAATTAAACTGCCGAAGCAGCTGTTAAAAAATTTACAAGTTCTTACGGAAAAATGGTTAATTAAACTGTAGAAGCTCTTGTTAAAAACTATACAAATTACATAATTGAATATTCCCCTCCAAAAAAAAGGAACGAAAAACATAAAAAAAATTGTTTTTGTAAACCGCTCGTGAAAACTTAATCTTTTTGATCCATTAAAAACTACGTAACAACACAAAAATGAGCCAGAATTTTTGTTTTTTGAAAATTTTATTTCAAATGTTCGCTAAACATTCCTCTGCGATGTGACCAGTCACTTTACTATGCAAAGGCATCGTGTAAGAAAAACGTTAAAGAAAGCGATGACATGGTGTAAAATAGTCCCAGGCTCCAGAGGTTAATACCATGCAAACGGTAAATTTGCGATGGGTTTAAATGCCAGATTCATTTTCAGCAGGGTCGGTAATCCTTAAAAACACAATCTAGAATTCTCTTTCTGCTGCCTGCTTCCCTGGCTGTACTGATATGCAGAAGTTCAAATGTAACATAAACAAATATCTTGTTAATCTTTCCTAGACATGCCCCCAAATAGTAACCCCTTATGTCCAAGTGGCGATATGCTTTGTAAGGGGTGAACATGAGTTAGAAAAAAAAAAAAAGAATGGTTGGTGTTCTGTTACAGTTAAAATAAACACTTACCAAAAAGTTATATTGTACGTACTCATCCCTATATATAAAAAATGAACTCATTTTTCCCCTATGATTTTGACCTTAATAGGATTAAAAATCAAGATATTTAATGCAAATGTAATATGCACAAACTGCAGCACAATATCTGAGGTTATAGGCATATTATCTCTCCACTTCCTCGATAATCGTAGATTCCTATATTTTTTCTGCTGAGAGTTAACTGCCACAATCGGTTAAAATCAATGGAAGTAGTAAAATCTTTTCTCTCTAATAAATCCCCCCCCCCCCGCCACCACTTACACTGTTTCTGGGATCGTTCACAAGGGACATTTACGAAGGAACACTGGTTTGGATTTTCTTTACTTCGTAATTGCTTAAAAAACCTGGAATGGAATTTTACCGTTCCTTTTCGTTCTATGCTTTCTACTGGGTGAAACGCACCATGGACTTAACCGAATCGAAGGGTTATTTATGCCATTTTTTTTTTCTCACTTTTCGCTGTGTTTTTTTTTTTTTTTTTTGTTTTTCCGAACACGTTCGTCATTTTTTCCCTTATTTTTGCTTTTTATTTTTCCGATTTCTTTTTTAAATAAGTTTTACGTTTGTTTGCTGTTTTTTTTTTTTTTTTTTTTTTTTTTTGGTTTTTCCGATGTTTTTAAGAAGTTTAACATCGTTGTTTTTTATTTAATATTTAAACAGTGTTATTACTTCGCTTATTCATTACTTTAACCCCCCCCCCCGCCCATTACACACACACACCTCCAAACACTCGGTCAACCAACGCCGGGTACCCTCGCTAGTTATGGAATAAAGTTTTCATAAAAAAATCGGGTTTTGTATTACTGTACACATAGATTAGAAAAAGTTGTCAAAAAACAAATATATAACAAATAAATGTTATCAAAGGCAAGATAAGCTACTTTTCTACCAAACTGGATATATTTTTCGTGTTTTTATTCAATGTAACATGTTTATTCAGCTCGAAAAACATACAGTGTTTACCGATGTATTGGAAAATTCAAAATTGCGCCCGACTTTCTCTTTAACATGGTAAGTTTTGGAAAAGGTGTTATAAATAATAGACTAGACAAAATACTATTAAAAAAACACTGAATATATGTCAACCTATGTCACGGTAACATATATTGAGCAAGTTTCTAACAGTATTTTCTCTAGTTTTATATTTATAGCACCTTTTCCCAAACTTACCGTGTTAAAGAGAGAGTCGAGTGCCATCTTGAATTTTCCAATACATCGGTAAACACAGTATATTTTTCGAGCTGAATAAACATGTTACATTAAATAAAAACACCGAAAACATATCCAGTTAGGTAGAAAAGTAACTTATCTTGCCTTTGATAACATTTATTTGTTATATATTTGTTTTTTGACAACTTTTTCGAATCTATGTGTACAGTAATACAAACCCAAAACATCACTTAATTTGATCAAGTATTTTGTTAGTTTTATTTTTACAGAGGAAAATCAAGTTTTAATGAGATCAATTGTGTCGCGGCAATCTTACACTTCACACTTTTTTGTTCTCGATCATTGGAGGTAAAATCCTTCTAGCCAGAGGCAATTTTTATTTTTGTTCCTATCCAAAGTGTCCCTTTTTGGCGAGCTGTATTTTTTTTTTTTTTTGCATAGGCATCACCACTTATCAAGGCCAAGAGACCACTCGAGGATAAGGGTTAAAGAGTTTACAGTAGTCAATTGGACAATATAGTAATCGTTAGTAATGGAAATTCAGTAAATTTGTTAACTTAAGGGGAACGGCTCATCAAGAACTCGTTTTTTGCCACATTAAAAACCAAGGTACTTGTTTAGTTTAATCAAGACATTAACAAAATGAAAATATTGAAAACAAAAAAAATTATATCGTACATACTTGTTATGGAATAAAGTTTTCATACCAAAAAAAAAAATCACTTAATTCGATAAAGTAGTTTTCCTTTTTTTCTTTTTTTACAGAGTATAATCAAAGGTTACTGAGATTGATCGTGTCACGTTCATCTTGCCTATTTCGCGGAAGAGGAGAATAGGCACAAAGGGAGATAACTCCATCACCGCTTAAAGTTTGTCAACATTTGACGAGATTATTTTGAAACATGGCTCGATAAAAAATACCTAGATAAATATTTTAGTGGGTTTTTTTTTTCATTCATTTCATATTATTATTCATCGGACTACTGTTCTCATCTTGAGTATGATTTTCACAATGTTTCGGTCGATATAACCTTCGGCCGTATTCAGGTGTTTGGACGGAATTTCGAGCAGAACCCTTTATTTATTTCACGGGGGTAGCATGCTGTTGTTCCGTCAACCATGACTGGATAGAGGTCCTAAGTAATTCGTAAATGTATATTTCGGTCGCCCACGCTGAGAATTGAACCTTCAACCTTCAGGAGAATATCACTTTTACATTTGATTTTTCCCAGTACTCTAACGACTGTGCAAGGACCCGAGTTTGACAAGATACACTTGAAGAAGGTCGGAGGTTATATCGACCAAAACGTTGTGAAAATCACACTCAAGATGAGAACAGTAGTCCGATGAATAATAATACATATAACCAAGCCTCATCTCAAAAATTCAGAAACGTCTTTTTCATTTTGTCCTTTGTTAATCTCTTTTTTGTTTAAAGACAAAAAAAAAAAAAACTTTATCAAATTAAGTGATGTTTTTTGTATGAAAACTTCATTCCATGACGGATACGTACAATATAACTTTTTTCTATATTTTCATTTTTTAATGTCTTGATTAAACGAAACAAGCACCTCGGTTTTTAATTTGGCGAAAATGCAATTCTCCAGAAAGGAACACTTTGGATAGGAACAAAGATAAAAATTGCCTCTGGCTAGAAGGATTTCTCTTCCGCTGATCGAGGACAGAAAGTGTGAAGTGTAATATCAGAAACAGATACTACACTCAGCGGCCACCTGATTGCACCAGGGGATCACCACACTTTTAAGCAGATCCAGGTACACTTTGGTGTTGACTTTCAAACCGACTTCGAAGATGTGAGATGGCATGATGTGGCCCTCACTTGAAAACCACACCAATGACCGTAACCGTGACCAGAAACTTTGTTTTCATCACTCTGGGCACGTTCCTATTATTCGTAGCAATTGAGGGTGCTGGCAATGGTTCTGTTGTCATAACTTGGATTGGTAGAGAGCATGAGTTGTACAACGGCGCATCTCCAATCTCGCTAGTTGGATATTGTGTAAATTTCATACATGATAGAAGGCTTCTATTGCTCTTGGGATTTGTCACAACTGGCCAACGAGTGGATGATCTGCAACAAAAAATGAAGACTGGTTTTCATTAAACGGAAATGGAATCATGCTATCTTTTCTTGCGTGACTATTTTATCGTTCTACCCTGTAATGAATTATGGGATATGTAATCTAGGCAATATGATAAATAATGTGGCCACATTATTTATTTTTAGTCTTTTGTGAATTTTACCATATGTGTGATGCACCCCTGAAATTGCACTCTACAAAAAAAAAAAAAAAAATTAAAAACTAATGCTATTCATATTGCTTGTACCCATCTTGGGACAGGTATTCTACTAGTTCGTAACAACCAAGCTTTTATCTTTACATCATCAACGCTCTGATCCCCATCTGGCATCAATTGAAATGAATGGCTCTCGTCTTGGGGAGGCCTCATGTTTTGACAAGCTTCTGGGCTTGACCTTTACTCCTGATCTTAAATGGAACACATACATCAAATCTGTTGCCAAGGCTGCTGGAAAAATGGTGGGATCCTTCTATCGATCCAGTAGATATCTCACTGCTGATGCAATTCTCTATCTATATAAGAACCAGGTACGTCCTAGGATGGAGTACTATTGCCACATTTGAGCAAGAGCTGCTAGAAAGGACTTGTCCTGCCTTGATAGAGTTCAAAATAGACTTTGTAGCCTCGTAGGGGATGTCCTTTTCTCTTCCCTGCAACTTCTTTCTCACAGAAGAGATGTTGCGTGTTTGTCTCTGCTTTATCATTATTTTCATGGCAAGTGCTCGGCTGAGCTCCAATCTATAGTCCCCCCCCCTCACCAAACTTTCACAAGAAACACACGTCTAGCAGAAAACACTATCACTAATTTCCCCCACTCTTTATCTGTGCCTAAACCTAAGCGTAGATTCCATGAGCAAAGCTTCTTTCTTAGAACTGCACGCCTATGGAACTTTCTTCCGTTCTCCTGCTTTCCAGCTGACTACAATCTGATTGTTTTCAAGTCCAACGTAAACAAGTTTTTGATGAGCCGTTCCGTATAAGTTAACAAATTTACCGAATTTCCATTACTAACGATTACTATATTGTCCAATTGTCTACTGTACACTCTTTAACCCTTATCCTCGAGTGGTCTCTGGGCCTTGATAAGTGGTGATGCCTATGTTAAAAAAAAAACAAAAAAAAAACAGCAAAAGCTGTCTAAATGAAACCTCCCTTCTTTTGCAGCCATGGAAGAGATTGCCTTTTGTAAAATTCCAGTCCTGCTAAAAAGTTATTATTTATTCACTACCGTTAAAGACAGCGGAAGAGATGGCTTCCATTTAACTCTTTGTAATGGAAACGATTCCTGGGAAGGTGACAGTAAGTAGCGAAAAAAAATTTCTCCAATCAGCAGCACATTTTAGCCAATAACTTTAACTCAAAAATGAAAGTCGTGTAAAAACTGAGTTAAAATGAAAAATAGGATGGTGGTCTCAATTGAGCCTCGATAATCAATGAAAAATCAAAAATTAAACAAAATACTGATAGAAACATATCCAATCACCAATCATACAAAAATGTAATAGTCTACCAGTATTTTTGTTTAATTTTCGATTTTTTTAGCAATTATCTAGGTTTAAATGAGACTACCATTCTGTCAGCCATGACAAGGTAGAATTAATAAATAATTCACATTTGTATTCCTAAGAACGTTGTGAGAAAAACACTCAAGATGAGAACAATAGTTCGAATAATCCAAATAAAAAAAAAAGTCTCCCATGAAATTGAACATTTCCCAAATTATATTTGCATATTATCTGAACTCAAAAACACGCGGCTTTTCTGTATTTTTTTTTCTTCTTAAGTATGCATTAAATAAATAATAAATATCCCTAAAGGTATTACTTCTTAACCAGCTTTTTAAACGAGTTAAAAATAACCAGACTTTTTCAATTTGATAAAAGTTCCATTATAGCATATTTATTATGGGGTGGAGCTGGAACAGTTTAACATCCCAGCTCGACCTAGATAAAGATAAAGTATCCATGCATTAACATGGGAGGGGAGACTATCTTCAAGTACTATCCTAAGCCGTGAATGGGTAAAGGACTTATACTAAGTAGATATTAATAAGTCCTTCTCACCTTTTACTTTTATTTTAGTTTATTTATTTATTTATTTATTTTCAATGGAGAGTAGATAATGCACGTGGGTGTGTTATCGGCAGCTCCAGTAACTCTCGCTTCTCCTTTTTTGTCCTTCAGTCCTCATTTCCAATGAATGATTTTTCTGACAAAGGGTGAAGAAAAAGCTGTTTTCCAGGTCGGTAGTACTTTGTAAAGAGTAGCCTGAGATGTCGGAAAATTTCTGTTTCTATGTCTATCCTTGTGATCATGTCACTAGTAAGGATGCTGGAGGTAAACGTTTCATCTGGGCTGACATTACCTGCCTTATAGTCAGGGACCTGAACCTTGGATTAACCACTAAGGAGGCTGTCCTATCAGCAGGTGCAAAGTACTGGGGCTGCTGTATTGCCATTTGGTGAATGGATTCTGGATCATACAGTAGTTTCTGGTAGGGCCTCTCGATGCCATACTAGTGAGTAATTGTTACGGCTTTACCTTATGTGCCACAAAAAAAAAAATTGTCTTTTTCTCTCTTATTTTCTCTCTCTGTCCTGCTCCAGCCAAGTCTACCGACCTGCTCCACAAACCCCAAAACCTCAATCATGACAAATCAAAACAGAAACACGAATAAACCTAGAACCCCATCCACCAACGTAGACCCCTACTACCATGTCTCCTTCTCCAACATCAGGGGTCTACGTTCCAACCTTCCAGAGGTTGAAACACAATTACAGAAAACGAAACCGGACATATTCTTTCTAAGTGAAACTGGCATAGGGCCAACCACTTCTCTAGACGAATTCATAATTAAAGGATACTCCAACTTAACATCTAAATCTGACCCCCAAGATCGTCATGGGCATGGAATATGTGCCTACATTAGTTTTGCCGTAATACGCCTGCACAAAACTGATAGAATATTGAGGCTATTTATTCGACATGATCTTTGTTTCAAATCAATAATCAATGAAGTGTGAGAGAGAGAGAGATCAAAATCACTAATGAGTTATATCTTGCCAACCCATGTCTTTACAAGTCTCAATGCCTGCATGCTTCCCAATGGGTTTTCTTTTCTGTCACTCTCTCTCTTTGAGCCATCTGACATCATATCCGTTTCTAATAGATTCCCATAGCTGAAGTAATTTTCAACTGAGGAACAAGTTCACCTCCAGCCTTTAGGCACTAATACCACCTGCACCAACTAGACATTAATATCACCTGCACCCTTTAGGTACTTATATCACCTGCATCAACTAGGCACCTATACCACCTGCACTCTTTAGGCACTGATACTGCATGCACCAACTAGGCATCAATATCAACTGCACCCTTTAGGCACTGATACTGCCTGCACCAACTAGGCATTAATATCACCTGCAGTCTTTAGACACTGATATCACCTGCACTCTGTAGGCATTGATATCGCCTGCACTAACTAGGCACTGATACTCTCTGCACTCTTTAGGCATTTATACCGCCTGCACCAACTAGGCATTAATATTACCTGCACCCTTAAAGCACTGATACTGTATGCACCAACTGAGTGTCAATATCAACTGCACCCTTTAGACATTGATACTGGTTGCACCCACTAGGCATTAATATCATCTGCACTCTTTAAGTAGTAATATCGCTCAAAGCCTTTAATTGAGAGAGATCAAAATCACTAATGAGTTATATCTTGCCAACCCATGTCTTTACACGCCTCAATGCCTGCATGCTTCCAAATGAGTTTTCTTTTCTGTCACCCTTTCTCTTTGGGCCATTGGACATCATATTCATTTCTCACAGCTGAAGCAATTTTCAACTGAGAAACAAGTTCACCTGCAGCCTTTAAGCATTGATATCACTCTGTGTTCACTCTTTAATCACCCTTTAATTGTTAATCTTTTTCGCACTGATTGTTAAAATGTTGTTTCGTTGTTTAGTATCGGGCGATGGTGTACATGACCAGTGTTCGCAGACGAATCTCGATTACGAAAATTATGTTGATATGACCGTCCAAGCTCTGACTGGCAAGTCCTGCCCTGAAATCTGTTTTCAATATCAAGTTGACCATGTGTCTGCCGACTCAGTTCAGTTCTCTTGGAAAAAACATATGGTGAAAGATGATGTCAAGGTTAGTACCCTTTCAGCTTCATCTCGCTAGCATTCCTTATTAAGCTGCTTTTGATACCATCTCCCTCTCTCTTTACTTTTCTCTATCCATACATACATTTTTTTTTTTTTGTACTGATATTCATATTAAAAACCCTTTTTTCTATTTATGTAAAAAGAAAATACAACTTTTTTATATATGGGTCGTGGAATTGCATTCATCTGCAAAAGATCTAGCTAATTTGCATATTCTTTTAAACATTCATTTTAATTAATTCCATATTAGTTTTTTTTTTTTAATTTTCTTAGTGGATGATCATCTAATTAGGCAGACATCTTGGATTTGTTTTAAATTTTTGTTTGAATTTTAGAAATGACACGGGAGATAACGCCATGTAAAGTGCCGGCACTCCCTCCCCATCTTTATTACTAGCTTTTCTTCCTAAAAATCGAACATTTTTCTCGGTATCATAACAAATTGTTTTTTTGCTGTAAAAAAAAAAACTACTTGATGAAATTAAGTGAAATTTTTTTTTCCGGAGAACTTCATTCCATAACGGATACATACAATTTAAACCTTTTTTTGATATTTTCATTTTTTAATGTCTTGACTAAACTGTACAAGTACCGTTATTTTCATGGCAAGTTTTCATCTAAACTCCAATCCATGGTACCCTCTTGCCAAACTTTCACAAAACACTCTACTAGCTGCACCAACTAGGCATCAATATCATTATATATTTATAATCTGTTTGTTTAAAAAATTTTGCTTACCAAACTCTTGTCAGTTTTTGGTCTACGGACATGAAACTTAATATATAGGGTATTTGAACCTATGCAAAACTTTATATTTGTGTTTTAGCCAGGGAAAATCGGTGAAAAGTGTGAAAATTAGGGAAATGGAATTTGCCAGGCGAATGTCAAATGACAGTATTACGCATGCATAACGTAATAACTATCGGTTCATGTTTTAATTTTTAGCCTTGCAGCAAACATGTCTTCATAGCTCAGGCATTAACATCAAAGAAAAAAGTAAATCGTAAGCTAAACGTTTTGGTTTCGATTCTTGGTGGTGGAGTATGAGTCATTTTTTAAAAAAAATTTTTTAAATCATTATTATATATTGGTCCAATATAATATAATCTATAATATAAATCTCAATCATTGGTTTGTGTGAATGTATGTATGTATGTTTGCCAAAAACTTTTGACAGACGCGACGATCCTGATGGGATCAGTATCATTTTGAAGCTCGACGCCTCGGACGACAGCTATCGAAAAATTGGCCAAAAATATTAATTCCTTCACTCTCAACTGGGCAGTTTTCTTCAAGGGGGGGGGGGAAGTATTTTTTGCATTACCATTTTCAGGAGCCATCATATCGGTTAATTTCAACGTTCCAAACTTCCGGTCAGCTAAGACGTCACATTTTCTTGACCTTTTTTTTTTCTGTAAACAATATTAGAAGTTTCTAAAATTTATTTTTGCAGGATACTTTTAGGCACAAGTAACTTTCTAGCATGGTAGGGAGAGCCCACCTTCCTTGCAGCAGCCCTGGCAATACTTTAGTACGTTTTGCATGTAGAATTTGCCATTTGCTTAAAAATAGTAGAACACGTACATCAAGTCTGTTGCCAATGTTGCTGGGAAAATGGTGGGGTTCTTCTACCGCTCCAGAAGATATCTCACTACTGATGCAATTCTCTATCTATAAAAAAGCCAAGTACATCCAAGGATGGAGTACTGCTGCCACATCTGGGCAGGAGCTACTAAAAATAGCCTATCCTGCCTTGACAGAGTACAAAATAGACTTTGTAGCCTTGTAGGGGGAAAAAAATCCTAATAAAACTGAAACATTCAGTACTTCAGCCTTTCTCGTAACCTGTGAGCCAAATAGATAAAAAAGGTTGAGATTATATGAAATATGAAATTTTATTACTATGATAATACTCTTTTTGCAACAATAAAAAAAAATGAACGCGAACACAATGTTTACTACGGTGCAGTTTGTTGTGGTAATTGAAAAGGAGAAAAACGCTGTTAATACTTTTGTCTTCCAAAATGCCTTGCTTTTCTTACACAAAATTATGCTAACAAAAAAGCTGAGGCTGTAAGCTAAACAATAAAGAAAACCTTACATGAATATTTTTCACAGTTCAGATTTTATAGCATTTTGAAAGTTACTAAACTTTAACAGCGTTTTTCTCTGTTTTTTGTTTGTGGTGCTTACTGAGTTATGACATTCAGCGCCTTATATATAACACAGTAGTTTGTAAATAATAGGCACATATACTTGTGCAGAAAGGAACGAATGACACAGATAAGAAATAATTTTGTTCATGTGTTTTGAAGGAGGTGGGTCAACACTGCTGGGGAGCCATGATTTAATATACTGCTTTGTTTTCAAATCCCCGAAACAGTGTTTCATGGTAAATAACTGATGATCCCTTTAAGAACATTGGTACTATTATTTGTTCATGTAAATAAAACTATTTAGCAATAGATGTCTTCAAGTCCGATATAAACAAATTCCTGATGAACCGCCCCCTTAAGTAAGACACTTTACCAAATCTCCAATACTAATGATTACTACGATACTATCCCAATGATTACTGTACACGCAATAACCCTTATCCCCGAGTGGCTTCCGGGCCTTGGTAAGTGGTGACTTCCATGTAAAAAAAAAAAAAAGATACAGGAAATTAATTAACTTACTGATAAAATAATGTTCCAAAGAAGGACATGTTTTTTTCTTTTTAATTGTTTAAAAGATTTTAAAGAGAGAGAGAGAGAGAGAGAGAGAGAGAGAGAGAGAGAGAGAGAGAGAGATTACTACTTAAAATAATTCTTAAATTTTTAAAGTTTTTGAAAATGTTAAGAGTTTTTTATTAAATGTGAATTGTCTTTTATTCTTTTTATTATTAGTTTCGGCTGGGGAGCACCAAACTCACCAAACATGACGATAACAAAACGATACGGAACATATTTGACCATTGCATCGAAAAAATTTCAAATCTGAACCATAAAATAGTTTCCACACGGATGGACAACGATCGGTTATCACAGGAACGGGCGAATGCACTCAAGGTAATTATGCTTGCATCGGGCTTACCTAGTGAGCGCTAAAGTACCTATGAAATGCCACACCTCCAAAAATGCCACATCCCCAAAATGCCACACTTACAGAAACGAAACATCTTCAAAAATGCCATACCTCCAAAAATGCCACACCTCCAAAAATGCCACACGTGGACAAGCTTGAAGAGACGATCGCATAGAGATCATTAGAACCTCCACCCCACCCCCACTCAGACGTTAGAGAAAGACGACATTTTCACCAGGATTTGACATCCCCTGGGGACTTTTGGGGCTAAATGGGGAGTGGGGGGGGGCAAATGTTGAACTTAGTAATGTTTTTATACCTCGTTCACTGTGCACTTATGGAGGACCATGTATGCTTCAGTTATTTTTTAAAAATTTGTTGAATTATTTTATATATTTTTTTAAAATTTCAAAGCTGAGATGATTTAGTTTTAAAACGTCTCCTATTTTTCTTAAATTGTAAATCTCCTACCATTGTTGATTTATTCCAGAGATTGGACAATTGTGTGTCTGCCAAAGAAAAACTCGAAGAAGATCTTTACTCAAAGGTAAAAAAAAAAAAATTTGATTTCATCGTTGTTTGAAATTAAAAAAAAAAAAATTTGATTTCATCGTTGTTTGAAATTAAAAAAATAAAAAAAATTTCATTTCATCGTTGTTTGAAATTAAAAAAATAAAAAATAAAACAAAAAACAATGTAAGTCGCAGTAAAGAAATGTTTGTTTTTCTTTATTGCAGTTTCTGATGGTTTTAAACAGCAAAAAGAAAGAAATCGTAAAACTGAGAAAAAAAGGTAAAGCACTTTTTATTATTATTATTAGTTATTATTAAGATCAAGCCTAGTTTGCTTTGCCCATAAAAATGAAATGTGATTATTACTTTTTTTCTTTTTATTATTATGGGCTATTATTAAGATCAAGCCTAGTTTGCTTTGCCCATGAGATGTGATTATTCCTTCCTTACTTTTTGTTATTATGAGTTATTATTAAGATCAAGCCTAGTTTGCTTTGCCCATAAAAATGAAATGTGATTATTATTTTTTCTTTTTATTATTATGAGTTATTATTAAGATCAAGCCTAGTTTGCGTTGCCCATAAAAATGAGATGTGATTATTACTTTTTTTCTTTTTATTATTATTAGTTATTATTAAGATCAAGCCTAGTTTGCTTTGCCCATAAAAATGAGATGTGATTATTCCTTCTTTTCTTTTTATTATAAGTTATTATCAAGATCAAGACTAGTTTCGTCACGTGGTAACCGCGACGGGATAGGAACTCTGAATCTCCTGACTGCATTCACTGCAATTATTGCCTTCCATAGTTGTTGTCGTCTCACGGCAGTAATTGCAATGAATGCAGTCAGGGGATTCAGAGTTCCTATCCGTCACGGTTACCATCTGATGAAGGCCAGAGGAATAGTTGGCCGAAACGTCATGAAACAATATCTAAGAAAGATGAGGATAATAGTCCGCAATAAATAAATTAATATCAATAATACTCATCTCAATAATGAATTTTTTTTTTTTTTTACATGGAGTTCACCACTTATCAAGGCCCAATGGCCACTCGGGGATAAGGGTTATTGTGTGTACAGTAATTAATGGGATAGTGTAGTAATAGTATTGGAGAATTGATAAAGTGTCATTACTTAAGGGGGCGGTTCATCAGGAATTTGTTTGTGTTGAACTTGAAGACATCCAGGTTGAAGTCGGGAGGGAAACAGGCAAGCGGAACAGCGTTCCACAGGTGTGCAGTTCCAAGAAAGAAGCCTCGTTCATGGAATCCACGTTCTGATTCAGGCACAGATAAGGAGTGGGGAAAATTATTGACGGTGGTTTCAGCTAGTCGGGTGCTTTTTGAAAAAGATTGGCGAGGGAGGACCAGAGAATGGAGCTCAGACGAGCACCTGCCATGGAAATAACGATAGAACAAAGACAGACTCGCTACGTCTCTTCTGTGGGAAATCCAATTAAAATAATATATCATCCAATGTTGTTGGTCTATCCCGTTGTAATGTCAATTGTGTGGTCTCGTCAATGCTACAATTGAAGGATTCTCTGTCAAAAATTTTTCCAAAAGAAGTTCCAAAACATGAAGGAAGAAACTAGTAGAGTAAAAAGCTTTCCGACATCTTAGGACCTCAACAGTGAAGGGGTGGGATTTTGCTGTTTGTTGAGTTAGTCGAAGGGGGCACAAGCGTGATTGGTTCCTCAGAGCACGTAAAACTAGGGACCTCAAACAGTGAATAAAATAAAATTACAATTACAGCTTAAAACGAGTAACAAAGTTTGCTATTGTGTGACCCGACTATCTTACAGGAACTGCTCTCCGCCAGTGGAAAAAAAAAAAGTTAATGTCTATAACTGTAAAAAGCTTTCCGACATCTTAGGACCTCAACAGTAAAGGGGTGGGATTTTGCTGTTGCACTTCTCTTTTCAGTAAGTTTGAAATCTTTTTTTTTTTTTTTTTTAATATTTTTAGTTGACGATCTGCAATGTGACTCAAAAGGCTCGAACAATGAATCAGCAGAAGATGAAAATTCCAGGTTGGACAACTTTTTCCAAATGTTTTATTTATTTATTTATTTATTTTGTTAATTTATTACTTACCTGCCTGGTGTTACTTTTTTTTTTTTTTTTTTTTTTTTTTGTGTGTGTGTGTGTGACCAGATATAGGTTAGTTTGGAAGTCAATTTCAAGAAGCCTGCCAGCATATAAAACAAATGTTAAACCAAAAATGATGATAATGATGGACGTTTCAAACTTATACTCGACTAAATCCCATAAACTTCCTAATCACCAATTTGAAATAACTCCCACATCTTGCATAACATCAATAAGCTTACTTTCTGAGAAAGTAACCCTTAATTCTCCCTTTACTATTTAACTAGCGTGAGTGCCCAGCGTTGCCCGGGTGTAGAGAAGTTTTATAGTAAGGGTATTGAGCAACGGAGCCCTAAAAAAATGTTCCAAAAAAAAAAAAAAAAAATATTAACGATCCTTGGACGTATTTGGCTCTTATATAGATAGAGAATTGCATCAGCAGTGAGATATCTACTGGATTGATAGAAGGATCCTACCATTTTTCCAGCGGCCTTGGCAACAGATTTGATGTACGTATTCCATTTAAGATCAGGAGTAAAGGTCAAGCCCAGAAGCCTGTCAAAACTTGAGGCCTCCCCAAGACGAGAGCCATTCATTTTAATTGATGCCAGATGAGGATCAGAACGTTGATGATGTAAAGATAGAAGCTTGGTTTTAGATGCATTAAAAGATTAAAAAAGAATTTGCTAAAAAATTGTTTTAAATTTGTTATTTATTTTACTTTTTATTAATTTTATTTAGCATGTTTTTTAAAATATTTACAACTACCATGGAATTTCCACAGGTTCTGCTTGTTTGTATTAATTTAATGTGTTGTATATCTTATTCCTTTTTTCCAGTGCCTATAGTGTTGAAACAGAAAATGATGTAAGTATTTGTATTTGTTACTTGTATGTGTGTGCGTCTGTGTGTGCGTGTGTGTATGTAAAGATTAGAGACTCCCCCCTTCCCCCAAAACCTGTATACTTAGGATAACAATACCTAAGAAAAATAAAATAAAATAAATAAAAAACTGAACTAATCCAACACTTAAAAATAGCAAAAGTACTTCAAAGATGCACTTG
Organism: Euprymna scolopes; assembly: GCF_053919585.1. Taxonomy (NCBI): domain Eukaryota; kingdom Metazoa; phylum Mollusca; class Cephalopoda; order Sepiida; family Sepiolidae; genus Euprymna; species Euprymna scolopes. The sequence continues at coordinate 8,457,363 of NC_136526.1, forward strand.
TAAAAATAATGTCCTAAGAGCCAGATACGTCCAAGGATGGAATACTGTTGCCACATATGGGCAGGAGCTGCTAGAAAAGACTTGTCCTGCCTTGATAGGGTTCAAAATAGACTTCGTGGCCTGGTGGGAGATGTCCTTTTCTCCTCGCTGCAACCTCTATCTCACAGAAGAGATGTTGCGAGTTTGTCTTTGCTTTATCGTTATTTTCATGGAAAGTGTTCAACTGAGCTTCAATCTATGGTCCCCCCTCGCCAAACTTTCACAAGAAACACTAGACTAGCTGAAAACATTATCAATAATTTTCCCCACTCTTTATCTGTACCTAAACCTAAACATAGATTCCATGATCAAAGCTTCTTTCTTAGAACTGCACGCCTGTGGAATTGTCTTCCTGCTTTCCAGCTGTCTATAATATGGTTGTCTTCAAGTCCAACGTGAACAAGTTTCTGATGAGCCGTTCCACTTAAGTTAACAAATTTACCGAACTTCCATTACTATCGATTACTATATTGTCCTTTTGACTACTCTACACTCTTTAACCCTTATCCTTGAGTGGCCTATCGGCCTTGATAAGTGGTGACGCCTATGTAAAAAAAAATGTATTAATTCAACACATTCACAAAAATCACCCCTATACAAAACAGCACAGAAGAAGAGGAAGAAAAATCAGCCGAACCATTTTCTGAGAGAAGTCCTGCCATTGGCTAATGTAAACATGAACCTGTGGGAAGGAACATTCGAATATCTATGTATCTCATATAGACTTCAAGTGTTAGCTCCTGGTTGTGGGCCCCTTGATTTCTGAGAACTTTGACTGAAGAAAAATAAAACAATGTATACATAGGCAATCCTTGAGCATTAAATGAAAAAAAAAAAATGACCACGTGCCGTTAAACAGGCAAATCTGTTTGATAGGAACTCCTTATTTGTGCCATTATTCCTGTTCCCAATGTAATTTCCAATCTTTTTTGTTGAACATGGTATTCTACACAGTTTCAAACTAAACCTTTTTATTTGATCCACATTTAATTCCAAAACGCACACTAGAATTGTTCACGTAAACTCATGGCATAACGCTAAAAGATGTTGATTAACAATTAGTTATAACTCTGGCTATGACAGCAGAATATTCTTTTTTATTGTTTTCACTCTCGAGTATATATCAGTTAATGTCTTATATGCTTTTATACAGAGTGATGTGGTTCTTGATTGATTAACTGTGTCGGATATATACTCGAGAGTCAAAACAATGAAAAGAATATGCTGTTGTCATAACCCTAGTCATGACTGACAACTTGGTTAGAATTCACAAATTGAAAAGAAAAAGTTATTCATTTTATTTAGTGAAATATTAACTCTCCTATAAATACGATAAATGTAATATATTTTTGAAACCAAGAGGCTATATTTCACGGACGTCTGTATGCAATTAGAACGTTTTTAATCTATTACTATCCATACGGAGCCGCAAATAGTTTTATCCCCTAAAAACATTTGGAGCACACTATTGAACAATGGTAAAATAAAAACTGTGGAACATTCATGATTCAAAAATGGTGGACAAGGCAAACATATACTGAAGTTTATTTTTACCAAATAAGGGACACTTTAGGGATCATCTTATCAGTAAGAGGTGTGGATCCCAATTTTTCAGATTTTTATTTGTACGTTTATCTCCAAGATAATCTCAAGCAAAACAATTCTAGAATATTTCGAAATTACTGAAGAGGCTTATCACTAGAGCTATGACAAGAAAATATTCTTTTCATTATTTGGACTCTCGAGTATATATGAGTTAATTTCTTATATGTTTGTAGATAGTGATGTGGTTCTTGATTGGTTAACTGTGTCAGATATATCATCATCATCATCATCATCATGATGCAGTCCGTCAGCCTTGACGATGACTAGTTGAGGCCTCAGTGCTTTATCCATCACCACAGGAGTTTCCACCTCGACTCCTAACTTGCTTGCGCAGTTTAGGTGCAGTATCTGTTGCGCATCAGATAAACACTCTCTGAACCTCCAATGCTCATTTCCAGTGGAGCAAACCCGTGACAACTGGTAGCAGAGGAGGCCTCAGCTTCTGGCCGAAAGTAATCTCAGTGAGGTAGACAGTCGCCCTATCATTTCCGCTACTACGCCTTTTCTTTCTGGATGAGGTTCCATAGCCTTCTAAGGAAAACTGCAAAGATTTGAAGTCAGAGTTCCCATCTCTTAGCCTTTTGCTATAATAAGGCCCACAAGGCAGTGGTGTTTGATTTTGGGGTTGGTCCCCCTAGTCTTCGCCCAAACAAGGGCACCCACAAGACAGTGGGGTAGGGGTTGGTAGTGTGCCAGGGTATGTCCACACATCGGTGGGCCATAACGCACTACCTCTGGGGTCCCCTACTACTCTGAGATCTCCTAGAGGTTTAGCCTGACGCCGCAAGTCACCCAGTTAACGTGTGTAGCCAACGTGGAGGCATTGTAGGAGTCTCGATGATGGAGAGGCTATGTGCTGGCAGGGAAGACTTATGCATAGCTGCTCCCTTTACACCACAAGGTTAGCCAGCGGTGTTAGCTGGAAGCGAGAAGGCATGCAAGCATGAACTTATAGACACATCACATCCCCCTGCCGGATTAAGAATCCAAACACACACTACATACTGAAATATACTTGGATATACGCTATATATGGATATATACTTGGATATACGCTATATACGGATATATACTTGGATATACGCTATATACGGATATATACTTGGATATACGCTATATACGGATATATACTTGGATATACACTATATACGGATATATACTTGGATATACGCTATATACGGATATATACTTGGATATACGCTATATACGGATATATATTTGGATATACACTATATACGGATATATACTTGGATATACGCTATATATGGATATATACTTGGATATACGTTATATACGGATATATACTTGGATATACGCTATATACGGATATATACTTGGATATACGCTATATACGGATATATACTTGGATATACACTATATACGGATATATACTTGGATATACGCTATATACGGATATATACTTGGATATACGCTATATACGGATATATACTTGGATATACGCTATACACGGATATATACTTGGATATACACTATATACGGATATATACTCAAGAGTCAAAATAATGATGAGAATATTCTCTTGTTATAGCCCTAGTTATAAGTGAAATCCTTCTGAAGATTAAAGATTCTGAATTTTGCTATTATAAGGAAGAAGAACCAAAAAGTTATTTTCTTGCTCTGCCCTCTCAACACACACGCACACACACCAAGAAAGGGGGCGTGGCTCCCCAGATTGGGAAATGCTTCACAATTTCTACTATTTTTGACATTATTGATTTCTTTTTATTTGTGATAATAACATTTTAAAATTGTTTCTTTTAAAAAAGGAACTTGAAGACGTGAAGCCGTCTGATGAAAAGAAAGCCAAATTTAATGACGACTCTTTGGTGTTCACCGACGATTCTCTTGACGAGAGTTTGGACAGTTTTTCAAGGTAAAGAACTGAGTCTTTGCAAATGACCATAATGACTTATGACGTCACGAGCCTTCGAAATAATGTTTTTTAAACGTGCATACAGATTGCTAGGTGTATGACTTTGCAAGTATGTTGACGCAAAAAGTGACCCCTCCTTGCAAAAAATGGCCCAGTGGACCAGCACAGAATTAATCTATTTTGGCAGTTTTTAGATATTTTTCATCCGAGAGATTGATCTTTCTAATGCTACCAATTTTGTCAGATGTGTCTGTGAAAAGTTTATGGCAGACATATAAACACACACAGGCACGCACAAACTAACACACATTTTCCTTCATCATCTATATATATAAATCTCAAACGTCTGTGAGTTTGTATGTTTGTATGTAACGCTAAAACTTTTGAAAGACACAACCAGACTTGATAAATTTGGTATCATATCGAAGCCCCGTATCCCGGATGACAAATATCGAAATTTCACGTCAAACGGACCAGTAGAAAGGGGTGAACTTATCGTTTTTCTCCCAGGGGGGCCCCCCAAAAACCTGTCATTTTAATGCTTTTTATTACGTAATTCTTGAATGATCCAATGTAATTCATACGTAAAAAAAAAAACGCTTAGTCATGTCACGTGACGTGACGTCAACGTCCACTAATGGCGAACAATTGTAAATAACAAGTTCTGTCTTCGATACTTTTGCATTTCTCTTCTCCTGCGTTATATATATTATTAAACTTTATGACAATGTTTCCATCGTGATTAACTGGTTAAAAATATTATTTATACAAGAGTTTTAACGAAAAATGTCAGGAAAAAATGTACAGGAATAAAAAAATTCAGCTTTCAAAATATTAGACGATAATAAAAATATCGTTATATTTATGGTAGAAAATAAATAGCCATTTTGTATATTACCACGTGACCTCATACCTCTTAAACTGGAAGGGGGGAGGAGAGGAGGCCGCTTCAAAACCAACACCGTCTTTCTCTTTTCTATCTCTCTCACTCACCCACTTACTCTTCTCTCTCTCACCCACTGTTAAACTGGGGGGGGGGAAGAGGCAGCTTCAAAACCAACACCCTCTTTCTCTTTTCTCTCTCTCACCAACTTACTCTTCTCTCTCTCTCACCCTCTTTCTCTTGACCTCCTACTACTGTTAAACTGTGTGTGTGGGGTGGGGGGGGGAAGAGGCAGCTTGAAAACCAACAAAAACAGTGCACAGTTTCCCAAGCATTATCTCCTATTAAAAAAAAGATGCACACTTTATAATTACATAGTGGGGTGGGGGGGAAAGAGATTAGAACCGCTTTTGTCGGGAAGGGGGGGGAAGAAGCCAAGTGCACAGTTTCCCAAGCATTACCTCCTATTAAAAGAGGAAGCACACTTTATATTTACTTAGTGGGGTGGGGGGACGAGATTAGAACCGCTTTTGTTGGGGGAATGGTGGGGGGGGAAGAAGCCAAGTGCACAGTTTCCCAAGCATTATCTCCTATTAAAAGAGGATGCACACTTTATATTTGAGTGTGTGAGAGAGAGAGAGAACAATTCTCAACCTATATACTCAACAAATTTTTTATCTACAGATTTGAAAGTTTGTATATAGGGTATTCAGACATATGGAAATATGTCTAGCATAATCTATCTATTATATCTATAAAAGTGAAAATGTGTGTGTGTGTGAGGTAGCCAGAGAGAGAGAGAGAGAGAGAGAGAGAGAGAGAGAACAATTCTCAACCTATATATTCAATACATTTTTTATCTACAGATTTGAAAATTTGTATATAGGGTATTCAGACATATGGAAATATATCTAGCATAATCTATCTATTATATCTATAAAAGTGAAAATGTGTGTGTGTGTAAGAGAGAGAGAGAACAATTCTCAACCTATATACTCAACATATTTTTATCTACGGATTTTAAACTTTGTATATAGGGTATTCAGACATATAGAAATATATCTAGCATAATCTATACATTATATCTATAAAAGTGAGAATGTGAGTGTGTGAGAGAGAGAGAACAATTCTCAACCTATATATTCAACAAATTTTTTATCTACAGATTTGAAAATTTGTATATTGGGTATTCAGACATATGGAAATATATCTAGCATAATCGATCTATTATATCTATAAAAGTCAGAATGTTTGCATGTGGTTGTGTGTGTAAGGTTGCGAGAGAGAGAGAGAACAATTCTCAACCTATCTATTCAATAAATTTGTTATCTACAGATTTGACCATTTGTATATAGGGTATTCAGACATATGGAAATATATCCAGCATAATCTATCTATTATATCCATAAAAGTGAGAATGTGTGCGTGAGAGAGAGAGAGTAAGTACAATTCTCACCCTATATATTCAACAAATTTTTTATCTACCGATTAGAAAATTTGTATATAGGGTATTCAGACATATGGAAATATATCTAGCATAATCTATCTATTATATCTATAAAAGTGAGAATGTGTGTGAAAGAGAGAGAGAGAGAAGAGAGAGAGAGAACAATTCTCAACCTATATATTCAACTAATTTTTATGTACAGATCTGAAAATTTGTATACAGGGTATTCAGACATATGGAAATATATCTAGCATAATCTATTATATCTATAAAAGGTAGAATGTGTGTGTGTGTGTGTGTGTGTGAGTGAGTGAGAGAGAGAGAGAGAGAGAACAATTCTCAACCTATATACTCAACAAATTTTGTATCTACAGATTTGATAATTTGTATATAGGGTATTCAGACATAAGGAAATATATCTAGCATAATCTATCTATTATATCTATAAAAGTGAGAATGTGTGTGAGAGAGAGAGAGAGAGAGAACAATTCTCAACCTATATATTCAACAAATTCTATCTTTACAGATTTGAAAATTTGTATATAGGGTATTCAGACATTTGGAAATATATCATGCATAATCTATTATATCTATAAAAGTGAGAATGTGTGTGTGAGAGAGAGAGAAAGAACAATTCTCAACCTATATACTCAACAAATTTTTTATCTACAGATGTACAAATTTGTATATAGGGTATTCAGACATATAGAAATATATCTAGCATAATCTATCTATTATATCTCTAAAGTGAGAATGTGTGTGTGTGTGTATGTGTGAGAGAGAGAGAGAACAATTCTAAACCTATATACTCTACAAATTTATTATCTACAGATTTGAAAATTTGTATATAGGGTATTCAGACATATAGAAATATATCTAGCATAACCTATCTATTATATCTATAAAATGACCATGTGTGTGTGTGTGAGAGAGAGAGAGAGAGTCAGAGAGAGAGAGAACAATTTTCAGCATATATATTCAACACATTTTTTATCTACAGATTTGACAATTTGTATATAGGGTATTCAGACATATAGCAATATATCTAGCATATTCTATCTATTATATCAATAAATGTGAGAATGTGTATGTGTGTGTGTGTGAGAAAGAGAGAGAGAGAGAGAGAGAAAGAGAGGAAGGAAAATTCTCACCCTATATATTCAACAAATTTTTTATCTACATATTAGAAAATTTGGATATAGGGTATTCAGACGTATGGAAATATATCTAGCATAATCTATCTATTATATCTATAAAAGTGAGAATGTGTGTGTGAGAGAGAGAGAAAGAGAGAGAGAGAGAACAATTCTAAACCTATATATTCAACTAATTTCTTATCTACAGATTTGAAAATGTGTATATTGCGTATTCAGACATATGTAAATATATCTGGCATAATCTATGTATTATATCTATAAAAGTGTGAATGTGAGTGATGGAAAGAGCAAAAAATTCTCAACCTATATTTACAACAAATTGTTTATCTACAGATTTGAAAATTTGTATGTAGGGTATTCAGACATATGGAAATATATCTAGCATAATCTATTATATCTATAAAAGGTAGAATGTGTGTGTGTGTGTGTGTGTGTGTGTAGGTGTGTGTGAGAGAGAACAATTCTCAACCTACATACTCAACAAATTTGTTATCTACAGCTTAGAAAATTTGTATATATTCCACACATTTTTGGGTACAGATTTGAAAATTTGTATATAGGGTAGGCAGACATATAGAAATATATCTAGCATAATCTATCTATTATATCTATAAAAGTGAGAACTTGTGTGTGTGTGTGTGTGTGAGAGAGAGAGAGAGAACAATTCTTAACCTACATACTCAACAAATTTGTTATCTACAGCTTAGAAAATTTGTATATAGGGTATTCAGACATATGGAAATATATCTAGCATAATCTATCTATTATAACTACAAAAGTCAGAATGTGTGTGTGAGAGAGAGAGAGAACAATTCTAAACCTATATATTAAACAAATTTTTTATCTACAGATTTGAAAATTTGTATATAGGGTATTCAGACATATGGAAATATATCTAGCATAATCTATCTATTTTATCTATAAAAGTGAGAATGTGTGTGTGTGAGATAGCGAGAGAGAGAGAGAAAAAGAGAGAGAGAGAAAAATTCTCAACCTATACATTCAACAAATTTTTTATCCACAGATTTGAACATTTGTATATAGGGTGTTCAGACATATAGAAATATATCTAGCATAATCTATCTATTATATGTATAAAAGTGAGAATGTGTGTGTGTGTGAGAGAGAGGACAATTCTCAACCTATGTATACAACAAATTTTTTATCTACAGATTTCAAAATTTGTATATTGGGCATTCAGACATATTTCAATATATCTGGCATAATCTGTCTATTATATCTATAAAAGTGAGAATGTGTGGGATAGAGAGAGAGAACAATTCTCAACCTATATACTCAACAAATTTTTTATCTACAGATTTGAAAATTTGTATATAGGGTATTCAGACATATGGAAATATATCTAGCATAATCTATTATATCTATAAAAGTGAGAATGTGTGTGTGTCTGTGTGTGTGTGTGTGAGAGAGAGAGAGAGAGAGAGAACAATTCTCAACCCATATACTCAACAAATTCTTTATCTACAGATTTTAAAATTTGTATATAGAGTATTCATACAAATAGAAATATATCTAGCATAATCTTTCTATTATATCTATAAAAGTGAGAATGTGTGTGTGTGTGTGTGAGCGAGAGAGAGAGAGAGAGAGAGAGAGAGAGAACAGTTCTCAACCTATACATTCAACAAATTTTTTATCTACAGATTTGAAAATTTGAATATAGGGTATTCAGAAATATCGAAATATATCTAGCATAATCTATTATATCTTTAAAAGTTAGAATGTGTGTGTGTGAGAGATAGAGAGAACAATTCTCAACTTATGCACTCTACAAATTCCCAAGCATTTGGGGTGGGGGGACGAGACTAGAACCGCTTTTGTGGGGGGAAGGGGGGGAAGAAGCCGAGTGCACAGTTTCCCAAGCATTACCTCCTACTAAAAAAAGATGCACACTTTATATTTACTTAGTGGGGTGGGGGGAAGAGAATGACACCGCTTTTGTGGGGGCGGGGGGGGGGGGAATAGGCCGAGTGCACAGTTTCCCAAGCATTTCCTCCTATTAAAAAAAGATGCACACTTTATATTTGAGTGTGTGTGAGAGAGAGAGAGCAATTCTCAACCTATATACTCAACAAATTGTTTATCTACAGATTTGAAAATTTGTATATAGGGTATTCAGACATATGGAAATATATCTAGCATAATCTATCTATAATATCTATAAAAGTGAAAATGTGTGTGTGTGAGGTAGCCAGAGAGAGAGAGAGAGACAACAATTCTCAACCTATATATTCAATACATTTTTTATCTAAAGATTTGAAAATTTGTATATAGGGTATTTAGACATATGGAAATATATCTAGCATAATCTATCTATTATATCTATAAAAGTGAAAATGTGTGTGTGTGTGTGTGTGTGTGTGTGTAAGGGAGAGAGAGAAGAATTCTCAACCTATATACTCAACGTATTTTTATCTACGGATTTTAAACTTTGTATATAGGGTATTCAGACATATAGAAATAAATCTAGCATAATCTATACATTATATCTATAAAAGTGAGAATGTGAGTGTGTGAGAGAGAGAACAATTCTCAACCTATATATTCAACAAATTTTTTATCTACAGATTTGAAAATTTGTATATTGGGTATTCAGACATATGGAAATATATCTAGCATAATCGATCTATTATATCTATAAAAGTCAAAATGTTTGCGTGTGGTTGTGTGTGTAAGGTTGCGAGAGAGAGAGAGAACAATTCTCAACCTATCTATTCAATAAATTTGTTATCTACAGATTTGACCATTTGTATATGGGGTATTCAGACATTAACTGGTTAAAAATATTATTTATACAAGAGTTTTAACGAAAAATGTCAGGAAAAAATTAACAGGAATAAAAAAATTCAGCTTTCAAAATATTAGACGATAATAAAAATATCGTTATATTTATGGTAGAAAATAAATAGCCATTTTGTATATTACCACGTGACCTCATACCTCTTAAACTGGAAGGGGGGAGGAGAGGAGGCCGCTTCAAAACCAACACCGTCTTTCTCTTTTCTCTCTCTCTCACTTACCCACTTACTCTTCTCTCTCTCACCCACTGTTAAACTGGGGGGGGGGGAAGAGGCAGCTTCAAAACCAACACCCTCTTTCTCTTTTCTCTCTCTCTCACCAACTTACTCTTCTCTCTCTCTCACCCTCTTTCTCTTGACCTCCTACCTATCTCAACCTATCTATTCAATAAATTTGTTATCTACAGATTTGACCATTTGTATATAGGGTATTCAGACATATGGAAATATATCCAGCATAATCTATCTATTATATCCATAAAAGTGAGAATGTGTGCGTGAGAGAGAGAGAGAGTAAGTACAATTCTCACCCTATATATTCAACAAATTTTTTATCTACCGATTAGAAAATTTGTATATAGGGTATTCAGACATATGGAAATATATCTAGCATAATCTATCTATTATATCTATAAAAGTGAGAATGTGTGTGAAAGAGAGAGAGAAGAGAGAGAGAGAGAGAACAATTCTCAACCTATATATTCAACTAATTTTTATGTACAGATCTGAAAATTTGTATACAGGGTATTCAGACATATGGAAATATATCTAGCATAATCTATTATATCTATAAAAGGTAGAATGTGTGTGTGTGTGTGAGTGAGTGAGAGAGAGAGAGAGAACAATTCTCAACCTATATACTCAACAAATTTTTTATCTACAGATTTGATAATTTGTATATAGGGTATTCAGACATAAGGAAATATATCTAGCATAATCTATCTATTATATCTATAAAAGTGAAAATGTGTGTGTGAGAGAGAGAGAGAGAACAATTCTCAACCTATATATTCAACAAATTCTATCTTTACAGATTTGAAAATTTGTATATAGGGTATTCAGACATTTGGAAATATATCTAGCATAATCCATTATATCTATAAAAGTGAGAATGTGTGTGTGAGAGAGAGAGAAAGAACAATTCTCAACCTATATACTCAACAAATTTTTTATCTACAGATTTAAAAATTTGTATATAGGGTATTCAGACATATAGAAATATATCTAGCATAACCTATCTATTATATCTATAAAATGACCATGTGTGTGTGTGTGAGAGAGAGAGAGAGTCAGAGAGAGAGAGAGAACAATTTTCAGCCTATATATTCAACACATTTTTTATCTACAGATTTGACAATTTGTATATAGGGTATTCAGACATATAGCAATATATCTAGCATATTCTATCTATTATATCAATAAATGTGAGAATGTGTATGTGTGTGTGTGTGAGAAAGAGAGAGAGAGAGAGAGAAAGAGAGGAAGGAAAATTCTCACCCTATATATTCAACAAATTTTTTATCTACATATTAGAAAATTTGGATATAGGGTATTCAGACGTATGGAAATATATCTAGCATAATCTATCTATTATATCTATAAAAGTGAGAATGTGTGTGTGAGAGAGAGAGAAAGAGAGAGAGAGAGAACAATTCTCAACCTATATATTCAACTAATTTCTTATCTACAGATTTGAAAATGTGTATATTGCGTATTCAGACATATGTAAATATATCTGGCATAATCTATGTATTATATCTATAAAAGTGTGAATGTGAGTGATGGAAAGAGCAAAAAATTCTCAACCTATATTTACAACAAATTGTTTATCTACAGATTTGAAAATTTGTATGTAGGGTATTCAGACATATGGAAATATATCTAGCATAATCTATTATATCTATAAAAGGTAGAATGTGTGTGTGTGTGTGTGTGTGTGTGTGTGTGTGTGTAGGTGTGTGTGAGAGAGAACAATTCTCAACCTATATACTCAACAAATTTTTTATCTACAGATTTGAAATTTTGTATATAGGGTATTCAGACATATAGAAATATATCTAGCATAATCTTTCTATTATATCTATAAAAGTGAGAATATGTGTGTGAGAGAGAGAGAGAGAACAATTCTCAACTTATATATTCCACACATTTTTGGGTACAGATTTGAAAATTTGTATATAGGGTAGGCAGACATATAGAAATATATCTAGCATAATCTATCTATTATATCTATAAAAGTGAGAACTTGTGTGTGTGTGTGTGTGAGAGAGAGAGAGAGAACAATTCTTAACCTACATACTCAACAAATTTGTTATCTACAGCTTAGAAAATTTGTATATAGGGTATTCAGACATGGAAATATATCTAGCATAATCTATCTATTATAACTACAAAAGTCAGAATGTGTGTGTGAGAGAGAGAGAGAGAACAATTCTAAACCTATATATTCAACAAATTTTTTATCTACAGATTTGAAAATTTGTATATAGGGTATTCAGACATATGGAAATATATCTAGCATAATCTATCTATTTTATCTATAAAAGTGAGAATGTGTGTGTGTGAGATAGCGAGAGAGAGAGAGAGAAAAAGAGAGAGAGAGAAAAATTCTCAACCTATACATTCAACAAATTTTTTATCCACAGATTTGAACATTTGTATATAGGGTGTTCAGACATATAGAAATATATCTAGCATAATCTATCTATTATATGTATAAAAGTGAGAATGTGTGTGTGTGTGAGAGAGAGGACAATTCTCAACCTATGTATACAACAAATTTTTTATCTACAGATTTCAAAATTTGTATATTGGGCATTCAGACATATTTCAATATATCTGGCATAATCTGTCTATTATATCTATAAAAGTGAGAATGTGTGGGATAGAGAGAGAGAACAATTCTCAACCTATATACTCAACAAATTTTTTATCTACAGATTTGAAAATTTGTATATAGGGTATTCAGACATATGGAAATATATCTAGCATAATCTATTATATCTATAAAAGTGAGAATGTGTGTGTGTCTGTGTGTGTGTGTGTGTGTGAGAGAGAGAGAGAGAGAGAACAATTCTCAACCCATATACTCAACAAATTCTTTATCTACAGATTTTAAAATTTGTATATAGAGTATTCATACAAATAGAAATATATCTAGCATAATCTTTCTATTATATCTATAAAAGTGAGAATGTGTGTGTGTGTGTGAGCGAGAGAGAGAGAGAGAGAGAGAGAGAGAGAACAGTTCTCAACCTATACATTCAACAAATTTTTTATCTACAGATTTGAAAATTTGAATATAGGGTATTCAGAAATATCGAAATATATCTAGCATAATCTATTATATCTTTAAAAGTTAGAATGTGTGTGTGAGAGATAGAGAGAACAATTCTCAACCTATGCACTCTACAAATTTTTTATCTACAAATTAGAAAATTTGTATATAGGGTATTCACACATATGGAAATATATCTAGCATAATCTATCTATTATATCTATAAAAGTTAGAATGTGTGTGTGTGAGGTAGCGAGAGAGAGAGAGAGAGAGTAAGAACAATTTTCAACCTATATATTCAACAAATATTTGATCTACAGATTAGAAAATTTGTATATAGGGTATTCAGATATATGGAAATATATCTAGCATAATCTATCTATTATATCTCTAAAATTGAGAATGTGTGTGTGAGAGAGAGAGAGAACAATTTTCAACCTATATACTCAACAAATTTTTTATCTACAGATTTGAAAATTTGTATATAGGGTATTCAGACATATGGAAATATATCTAGAGTAATCTATCTATTATATCTATAAAAGTGAGAATGCGTGTGTGTGTGAGAGAGAGCGACACAGAACAATTCTCAACCTATATATTCAACAAGTTTTTTATGTACAGATCTGAAATATCCCATTTGTATAGAAGTAGAAATCTTGATACCTACTCTGATACCTAATAAAAGAAAGGACACTCTTTAGGGCGGATTTTGATTATAACAAGTCACTAATTAGAAATTATAATAAACATTCAAATAATTTAAGAATTTTACCAAAATAAAATTGCATGGTAATCACCCAATTTCTGCCACAAAATTTTGATTGGCAGAACTCATAAACATAAAATATATATTTTCTAATTTCATCTTTTTTTTTCTTTTTACATAATCTGGTTTGATGTTTTCCCAAATATTCAAATCACTATATTTTGCTGCTTAATATCAAATACAGCAACTGAGTTATTTTTATGCATCAAACAATTACATTTTCTCATTCATCCAAACTAATCACTGAACATCAATTTCATATTTTCTTCACTAAAATATTACTGTGCTTGATGTCATCAAGTGGAGCGGATCATTTTTTTTTCATTTGTTCACACATTTTTCCAATTTATATATATTTTGTTAAAGATTCTTAGCCTATGTCATTGCATACCAATCTGTTTATTAAAAGTTAAGGTTCACTGTAAACACATATGTTACACCAAAATAAAAACGCTTCAGATAATGTCTTGATATTCAATTCAGTTTCTCACATGACATCTTATGAAGTTAGTAGAAATGTTACAGACTTTTGAATCTCAAACACTTTCAATACTGTGCACTGATATTTTCTTTTTTGCAATATAAGCACATTCATGATTTTTTTTACAAACGTTAAAAACTTTCACATTGTGTAGCAATATACTGAAACAATTATAAAAATATTTGTTTTTATTTTGAATGATGCAGGGCATCCGAAGAGAGATTTTTCTAACAAAATGAAAGTATAATTTTTAGCAATAGGTATCTAGGAAAAGGCCACTACATATGTTATAAGTTCCAAATTTCCACAACCTGGCAAATACTGGTACACGCTAGCAAATTTAGATTTGCAATTACAGAATATGATTCTAATTTTTTCCTTTGCTCTTTATTCTAACACTACACTAAGTTTACTGTGTTATTTCGCTACAGTTGATATTGTGTAGAACAATAAGAAAATCATAGTGAACAATGCATTCAACAAAATTTCACACACATTCCTAGATACCTATATCTAATAAGTTCAAAAGAAAGGACACACTTAGGGAGGTATTTTGGTGGTCAAGTCACTAATAAGAGATTAGCTGGTTTCCCGGCATAGCCCAGGATATAATAAAGATTGACTGAAATACATGTTCTAGCTGGTTTCTAGGCGTTGCCAGGGATGTAATATAGACACATTATGTTGTATATTACCTGTTCTCTTCTCCCTAAGGTAAAACAATTTCATATACATGCTGTAAATTACCTATGCTAGGGATAAAACATGAACAATACCAGTCCTAGGGTAGATAAAACAAATAATACATAGAGATGAAAGATTCCTCTCCCCTAAGAATCAAACATATGTTCAATATCTGCTTTTGTTTTTTCATTGTTTATACGGTCCCGAGCAACGCCGGGTAGCCCTGCTAGTAATATATAAAAGGCAAAAATCTGTGTGTATGTATGTATGTATGTATGTATGTATGTTTGTTTGTAACGCTAAAACTTTTGACAGACACAACCAAAGTTGACAAATTAGGTATCATATTACACCTTGATCACCCGCATGACAAATATCGAAATTTCACGTCAAACGGACAATTAGAAGGGGGTGAACTTATCATTTTTCTTCCAGGGGGGGGGCCCCAAAAAACCTGTCATTTTAATGTTATTCATTACGTGTCATGTGACGTGACGTCAGCTCAGTAAAATGTCGGCTGCGGCTGAGGTACGTTAAAACTGCCTTCGGAGGAGAAATTGATACTATAACACAGTTAAATATTAGTTTTCGACTCGAACCGTTATTACCAACGGAATTATCGCACTCCAAAAATCAAAATCCCAAAATTACACGAAAATTGACGTAGGGAAAATGTTTTTATTTTTGCTTGAAGTTTTTTGCCGGCGAAGATGACTTTGCTCTTTGTAAAACATGTAAACAAAGATTTAGCCAAAAGATTTAGCCATTTTGTTTATACATTCTAACTCTGTTAACTTGAAGGGGGAGGGGTGGGTATCAGTATCAGGCCGCTTATGTAAACGAAAATTAGGTCACGTGCACATTTTCCAAAGAACACATTCTCTCTCTCTCTCTCGCCGTCTTTCTCTCTCTCTCTCTCGCCGTCTTTCTCTCTCTCTCTCTCTCTCTCGCCGTCTTTCTCTCTCTCTCTCTCTCTCTCGCCGTCTTTCTCTCTCTCTCTCTCTCTCTCGCCGTCTTTCTCCCTCTCTCTCTCACTCTCTTCTATCTCTACACCTTTCCTAACTCTCTCTATCACCATATTTCTCTCTCTCTCACTCTCTTCTCTCTCTCTCTCTCTAGACCTCTTTCTCTTCTCTTTCTCTCTCTCACCCTCTTTATCTACTCTCTCTCTCTCACCCTCTTTCCCTTCTATCTATATTAGCACTTATCAAGGCCAATAGGCAACTTGAGATTGAGAGTTCAAACGTGCACAGTAGTGAAATTTGGGAAAGAGGATGGAACAACTTTCTCTTCTGCCTCTCTCTCACACTATTTATCTTCTCTCTCTCTCTCGCTCTCTCTCTCTCTCTCACCCTGTTTCTCTTCTCTCTATATTAGCACTTATCAAGGCCAATAGGCAAATCGAGGATAGACTCGACGATGAGAGTTCAAACGTGCACAGTATTCAAATTTGGAAAAGAGGATGGAACAACTTTCTCTTCTGCCTCTCTCTAACACTCTTTATCTTCTCTCTCTCTCTCACCCTGTTTCTCTTCTCTCTATATTAGCACTTATCAAGGCAAATAGGCAACTCGAGGATCAACTCGACTCACCATATTTCTCTCTCTCTCTCACTCTCTTCTCTCTCTCTCTCTCTCTCTCTAGACCTCTTTCTCTTCTCTTTCTCTCTCTCACCCTCTTTATCTACTCTCTCTCTCACCCTCTTTCCCTTCTATCTATATTAGCACTTATCAAGGCCAATAGGCAACTCGAGATTGAGAGTTCAAACGTGCACAGTAGTGAAATTTGGGAAAGAGGATGGAACAACTTTCTCTTCTGCCTCTCTCTCACACTATGTATCTTCTCGCTCTCTCTCTCTCTCTCTCACCCTTTTTCTCTTCTCTCTATATTAGCACTTATCAAGGCCAATAGGCAAATCGAGGATAGACTCGACGATGAGAGTTCAAACGTGCACAGTATTACAATTTGGAAAAGAGGATGGAACAACTTTCTCTTCTGCCTCTCTCTAACACTCTTTATCTTCTCTCTCTCTCTCACCCTGTTTCTCTTCTCTCTATATTAGCACTTATCAAGGCAAATAGGCAAATCGAGGATCAACTCGACTCACCATATTTCTCTCTCTCTCACTCTCCTCTCTCTCTCTCTCTCTAGACCTCTTTCTCTTCTCTTTCTCTCTCTCACCCTCTTTATCTACTCTCTCTCTCACCCTCTTTCCTTTCTATCTATATTAGCACTTATCAAGGCGAATAGGCAACTCGAGATTGAGAGTTCAAACGTGCACAGTAGTGAAATTTGGGAAAGAGGATGGAACAACTTTCTCTTCTGCCTCTCTCTCACACTATTTATCTTCTCTCTCTCTCTCGCTCTCTCTCTCTCTCTCACTCTGTTTCTCTTCTCTCTATATTAGCACTTATCAAGGCCAATAGGCAAATCGAGGATAGACTCGACGATGAGAGTTCAAACGTGCACAGTATTACAATTTGGAAAAGAGGATGGAACAACTTTCTCTTCTGCCTCTCTCTAACACTCTTTATCTTCTCTCTCTCTCTCACCCTGTTTCTCTTCTCTCTATATTAGCACTTATCAAGGCAAATAGGCAACTCGAGGATCAACTCGACTCACCATATTTCTCTCTCTCTCTCTCACTCTCTTCTCTCTCTCTCTCTCTCTCTAGACCTCTTTCTCTTCTCTTTCTCTCTCTCACCCTCTTTATCTACTCTCTCTCTCACCCTCTTTCCCTTCTATCTATATTAGCACTTATCAAGGTCAATAGGCAACTCGAGATTGAGAGTTCAAACGTGCACAGTAGTGAAATTTGGGAAAGAGGATGGAACAACTTTCTCTTCTGCCTCTCTCTCACACTATTTATCTTCTCTCTCTCTCTCGCTCTCTCTCTCTCTCTCACTCTGTTTCTCTTCTCTCTATATTAGCACTTATCAAGGCCAATAGGCAAATCGAGGATAGACTCGACGATGAGAGTTCAAACGTGCACAGTATTACAATTTGGAAAAGAGGATGGAACAACTTTCTCTTCTGCCTCTCTCTAACACTCTTTATCTTCTCTCTCTCTCACCCTGTTTCTCTTCTCTCTATATTAGCACTTATCAAGGCAAATAGGCAACTCGAGGATCAACTCGACTCACCATATTTCTCTCTCTCTCTCACTCTCTTCTCTCTCTCTCTCTCTCTAGACCTCTTTCTCTTCTCTTTCTCTCTCTCACCCTCTTTATCTACTCTCTCTCTCTCACCCTCTTTCCCTTCTATCTATATTAGCACTTATCAAGGCCAATAGGCAACTCGAGATTGAGAGTTCAAACATGCACAGTAGTGAAATTTGGGAAAGAGGATGGAACAACTTTCTCTTCTGCCTCTCTCTCAGACTATTTATCTTCTCTCTCTCTCTCTCTCTCTCTCACCCTTTTTCTCTTCTCTCTATATTAGCACTTATCAAGGCCAATAGGCAAATCGAGGATAGACTCGACGATGAGAGTTCAAACGTGCACAGTATTACAATTTGGAAAAGAGGATGGAACAACTTTCTCTTCTGCCTCTCTCTAACACTCTTTATCTTCTCTCTCTCTCTCACCCTGTTTCTCTTCTCTCTCTCTCTCACCCTGTTTCTCTTCTCTCTATATTAGCAATTATCAAGGCAAATAGGCAACTCGAGGATCAACTCGACTCACCATATTTCTCTCTCTCTCACTCTCTTCTCTCTCTCTCTCTCTCTCTAGACCTCTTTCTCTTCTCTTTCTCTCTCTCACCCTCTTTATCTACTCTCTCTCTCTCACCCTCTTTCCCTTCTATCTATATTAGCACTTATCAAGGCCAATAGGCAACTCGAGATTGAGAGTTCAAACGTGCACAGTAGTGAAATTTGGGAAAGAGGATGGAACAACTTTCTCTTCTGCCTCTCTCTCACGAAAGAGGATGGAACAACAATAGGCAACTCGAGGATAAACTCGATGGTGAGAGTTCAAACGTGCACAGTATTCAAATTGGGGAAAGAGGATGGAACAACTTTCTCTTCTGCCTCTCTCTCAAACTCTTTATCTTCTCTCTCTCTCTCTCACCCCGTTTCTCTTTTCTCTATATTAGCACTTATCAAGGCCAATAGGACACTCGAGGATCAACTCGACCATGAGAGTTCAAACGTGCACAGTATTCAAATTTGGGAAAGAGGATTGAACAATTTTCTCTTCTGCCTCTCTCTCACACTCTTTATCTTCTCTCTCTCTCTCACCCTGTTTCTCTTCTCTCTATATTAGCACTTATCAAGGCCAATAGGCAACTCGAGGATCAACTCGACGATGAGAGTTCAAACGTGCACAGTAGTGAAATTTGGGAAAGAGGATGGAACAACTTTCTCTACTGCCTCTCTCTCACACTCTTTATCTTCTCTCTCTCTCACCCTGTTTCTCTTCTCTCTATATTAGCACTTATCAAGGCCAATAGGCAACTCGAGGATCAACTCGACCATGAGAGTTCAAACGTGCACAGTATTCAAATTTGGGAAAGAGGATGGAACAACTTTCTCTTCGGCCTCTCTCTCACACTCTTTATCTTCTCTCTCTCTCACCCTGTTTCTCTTCTCTTTATATTAGCACTTTTCAAGGCCAATAGGCAACTCGAGGATCAACTCGACGATGAGAGTTCAAACGTGCACAGTATTCAAATTTGGGAAAGAGGATGGAACAACTTTCTCTTCTGCCTCTCTCTCACACTATTTATCTTCTCTCTCTCTCTCACCCTGTTTCTCTTCTCTCTATATTAGCACTTATCAAGGCCAATAGGCAACTCGAGGATCAACTCGACGATGAGAGTTCAAACGTGCACAGTATTCAAATTTGGGAAAGAGGATGGAACAACTTTCTCTTCTGCCTCTCTCTCACACTCTTTATCTTCTCTCTCTCTACCCCTGTTTCTCTTCTCTCTATATTAGCACTTATCAAGGCCAATAGGCAACTCGAGGATCAACTCGACGATGAGAGTTCAAACGTGAACAGTAGTCAAATTTGGGAAAGAGGATGGAACAACTTTCTCTTCTGCCTCTCTCTCACACTCTTTATCTTCTCTCTCTCTCTCTCTCACCCTGAAAGATTCCTCTCCCCTAAGAATAAAACATATGTTCAATATCTGCTTTTGTTTTTACATTGTTGTTACGGTCCCGGGCAACGCCGGGTAGCCCTGCTAGTTCTAATATATAAAAGGCAAAATGTGTATATCTGTATGCTTGTGTGTCTTGCAAAAACTTCTAACAGACGCGGTAGACCATGACAAAATTGGTATCGTTTTAAAGCTTGGTCTCTCGGCCGACAAATATTGAAAAATTGGCCAAAAGCATTAATTCTTTCACCCTTAACTGGGCCGTTTTCTACAAGGAAGGGTAATTTTTTTGTCAACATTTTTGCAATGTCATCATACACTTTGCATTGACTACCCTTAATTCGAATGCTCACGACTTCTGTTTTCGCGGTGGATGCATCAGCTAAGACGTTAGTTTTTTTTTCACCTTCTTTTCCTTCTTCGTGTTACGGGTTCATGTCTGCTTGGCTATTACAACTTTTTTTTTTCATTTTTTTTTTTCTAACACCTCTTTCCACCCGGACTGCCTAGTGTTGTTTTGATTCCCCCCTCCCCACATATCTCCACACCCAGGCACCCCCTCTACTACAGCTTTTTTTTTTTTTTAACACTTCTCTCCACCTGGGCTGCCTACTATTGTTTTGACCCCTACTCTCACTGGGGTTCACCACCCCTCCACACCCAGGCAATGCTAGGTATCCCCACTAGTTTATATATGATAGAAGATGTTGGCCGAGTTATTACTGAATGCGTTTTAATAATTTTACAAAATTTATTTTTCTTTCTTTTCTTTTTGAACACTGTAGGCCGAAGAAAGCCAGGTTGAAAAAAGCTGACAGTGCCAAACCAGGTTCGTCCAAAACGTCTTCTGAGTACGGAAAACCAAAAATGTAAGTATCTCGTATAGTGATGGATGATTCCAATATTTTTCTAGATTCCGATACAATTTCCTATTTTGATTCTTTATAAATCTCTAAATATTTAAGTATAAAGTTGTTTTATCCCGATCACCATAAAAACTTGATCTTGGCCCAAAATATGAAGTTGTTATTTTATCTCGATCACCATAAAAACACATGTCCAATGTACATATATTTTCTCAAACGCACTTGTGGGGGATGATCTATAAATTTTAGTTTTACTATTAGTTTAAAATCGATCAATTCTTATTATTTTTATAATTAGTACCAGCAGTGGAAGATTCTGTTTAAACAAAATCAAATAAAAAAAAAAATAATTAAAGAAATCGTTTTGACATTGGAAAAAAGGCACAAACTTCTCCAATTTCGATACCAATTCCGATATCCAAAAAAGTTCCGATTTTTCCAATTTCTCCTCTTTATCTTTTTTAAATAGATTTTCTCTTTTACTTAATGGATTAATAAATTATCTCCCCTTTATCGTTTGGAAAACTAAAAAAAACGATTATTAGACTAGAAACAAAATGCAAAGTTTATAAAGCAGTGGTAGTACCTGCTCTACTATATACAGCAGAAACATACACACTGTGCAGGGACCACGTAAAAAGGTTGGAATCAATACAACAGCGCCACCTAGGTTAAATAGAATCCGACTTAAAAAAAAACAAATATACGCCATTAAAAATCGTTCTTTCAAATAACCAGATTCGGCATTAAATAACCTGAAAAAGGTTGATATGCCATAAAACAAAAACAACCAACCAACCAACAGTCAAAACCATTGTTTTTTTTTTATCTGAAAACTCAATTTATCGACTACAAAGTCTTATCCCAGTAGCGTTGAAGCACCATAAAAAGTTCAACTCCACTTTATGTAATTAATTCTTTTTTTTTTTTTTTTTTTTTTCAGAAAAGAAGAAAAACAAAGTTTTGGTGCCAATATGTCAGCTGACACAAGTGACCTTTTAGACGACTTTTGAATAATCACTGACGCACATCTTAAACGAATTGGTCAAGTCTCCTCCTAAAATTATTTATGGTCAATTTTTTGCTGTTAAGCATTCGTAAGTATTACATATAAATATACGTGTTATTGGTTTAATGCTGATGGCAACGTCTGTCTAATAAGCATCGGGTGAGGCTATACAGTTTGAAGATGGAATTGGCTCTCTGGATGCAGGCCTGGGCGGGTGATAAGGAGACTCAGTTACCCCCTAGTAAGCGTTAGTAGTGGAAGTTTGGTAAATTGGATTACTTAAGGGGACGGCTTATGAAGAATTTGTTTGGACTTGAAGACAACTCCCTCTTGGCATTGCAGACAAGGTCCGGAAAGACAAGCCAATATGGTTGGCGCCAACATAGCTGCAGGAGTTTATCATTTAAAAAATTTTTTTTTTTCTTTTTACATCGGAGTCACCACTTATCAAGGCCCAGAGGCCACTCGAGGACAATTGTGGCGAAAGTTGTGGGAATGCAGGCTTACCTCTTAAACGGCCTCGGTGTGAGCTTTGCCGACGCAGCATCATGATGCTGAAAAGGGTCCAAGATGGCACCTACGGCGTTATATAACAGAATCTTGTGTGCTCTCGTGCACGGATGCAAATTTGGAGGACTCGTGTCTTTCATAAAAACAGGCCACTGGAGCAGATGGAACAGATGTGAAAACGAGTCTACAGAAAGTACTGACGAACGACGCTGCTGCAGCGAGCTGAGGTTTTGTGTACTCTTTGTTGTTGCAAAAAAAAAAAAAAAAAAAAGACAATGGCATTCTGCAGCTAGTCTGGTGCACCGCAGCATTTGTTGCAGCTATACAGTTTGAAGATGGAGCCAACATAGCTGCAGGATTTAAAAAAAAATTTTTTTTTTTTTACATTGGAGTCACCACTTATCAAGGCCCAGAGACCATTCGAGGATAAGGGTTAAAGAGTGTACAGTAGTCAATGGGACAATATCGTAATAATCGTTAATAGTGGAAATTTGTTAAATTGGATTATTTAAGAGGACGGGTCATCAAGAATTTGTTTATGTTGGACTTGAAGACGATCATACTGTAGTCAGCTGGAAAGCAGGCAAACGGAAGAGAGTTCCAGAGGCGTGCAGTTCTAAGAAAAAAAGCTTTGTTTATGGAATCTATGTTTAGATTTAAGCACAGTTAAAGAGTGGGGGAAATTATTGATAGTGTTTTCAGCTAGATGAGTGTTTCTCGTGAAAGTTTGGTGAGGAGGGGGTCATAGATTGGAGCTCAGACGAGCACTTGCCATGAAAATAACGGTAAAGTGGAAACAGGCTCGCAACGTCTCTTTTGTGAAAAAGAAGTTGCAGGGACGAGAAAAGGGCATCCCCCACTAGGCTACAAAGTCTATTCTGAACTCTATCAAGGCAGGATAAGGTCTTTCTAACAGCTCCTGCCCAGATGTGGCAACAGTGCTCCATCCTTGGACGTACCTTGCTCTTATATAGTTAAAGAATTGCATCAGCAGTGACATATCTACTGGATCGATGGAAGAATTCCACCATTTTTCCAGTGAGTTTCCGGAAAGTTGTTGCATTGTTTCATCATCCGCGTATCAGGATTTTTTGTTGGGGTTTACTCCCTTAGGTTTTACCAAGGCATCCACAAGGTAGTGGGAATATTTGCCGATATTGCAAAAGTGTGTTGATTCTGATGGCGCTTATTTAATGAATAAATATTTTTTTGTTTGAGCCGAAATATGTTCGTCTGAATTTAAAAGTTAAAAACCCCAAGAACTTTCTTATCAACCTGATACATGTTTTGGATTTTTAAGATCTTAAGGCACTTTCATGTTCATACATAAGTTATCACTCTTCTCCAATTTATATACATAAAATTAGTCGATAAAATCTATATATAAAAGTGAGAATGTGTGTATGTGAGGACAATTCTAAAACTATATACTCTACGAATGTTTGATCTACTAACTAGAAATTTGATGTATGGTGTATTCAGATATGTGGAAAACTTGAGGGGTCGAGATAGAAAGAACTTGTTCATATTGACCTTGAAGACGACCATGTTGCAATCAGCTGAAAAACCAACCAATGAAAAAAAATTAAATATTGACGCATTTTCTGTGTCATTTCATGTTAATAGTTGAAAATATGTGTTTAGATCTGGGATTGAAAAAAATTTGTTTTAATTGTTCTAAATAACATTTTTTTTTCTTTTCTTGAATTCAAGGTTCCTGAAAGCACAAGGCCTGTGCCGACTGCGACAATACTAAACAGAATCAAGGGTGAAGGCGAAGAATTTTAGCATTTCTATCCGTGCTCATCAATCGCTGTTAAATACCATCGCATATCGTTTGTACCGTATTATCACGAGATCAATTCACATTTGTTTTTCTTTTTTTTTTCCTACCTTGACGAAATAAAAAAACAATTTTCTGCAATTTAAATCTATTGGCCTCTATGTTATATAAAAAAAAATGACTCGAATCTATAAAAATCTGTAGAAAAAATCACAACTTACTTGACTAGTATGTGTGCTTGCTTCAAAGGGTCGGTCCTGTAAAAAAAGAAAAAAAAAAGGAAAGAAAGGCTAAAATGGTTGACTAGCGGGGGTCCCCGGCGGGGGTCCCCGACATTGCCCAGGTGTGGATAGGTGGTGTAGTAAGGAACCCCGGGGGAGGTGCGGATGGAGAGAGGTGTTAAAAAAATAGTGGTAGTAGAAGGAGGGGGGGGGGCGAATCACAACAATAGTAGGCAGCTCGGGAGAGAGGTATTAAAAAAAAAAAAGTAGTTGTAGGCAGGCAGGCTTTATACATAAACGTCACCACTTATCAAGGCCGATAGGCCACTCAAGGATAAGGGTTAAAGAGTGTAGAGTAGTCAAAAGGGCAATATAGTAATCGGTAGTAATGGAAGTTCAGTAAATTTGTTAACTTAAGTGGAACGGCTCATCAGAAACTTGTTCACGTTGGACTTGAAGACAACCATATTATAGACAGCTGGAAAGCAGGAAAACGGAAGACAATTCCACAGGCGTGCAGTTCTAAGAAAGAAGCTTTGATCATGGAATCTATGTTTAGGTTTAGGCACAGATAAAGAGTGGGGAAAATTATTGATAATGTTTTCAGCTAGTCTAGTGTTTCTTGTGAAAGTTTGGCGAGGGGGGACCATAGATTGAAGCTCAGTTGAACACTTTCCATGAAAATAACGATAAAGCAGAGACAAACTCGCAACATCTCTTCTGTGAGACAGAGGTTGCAGCGAAGAGAAAAGGACATCTCCCACCAGGCCACAAAGTCTATTTTGAA
Organism: Euprymna scolopes; assembly: GCF_053919585.1. Taxonomy (NCBI): domain Eukaryota; kingdom Metazoa; phylum Mollusca; class Cephalopoda; order Sepiida; family Sepiolidae; genus Euprymna; species Euprymna scolopes. Next base: position 8,482,697 of record NC_136526.1, read on the forward strand.
CCCTATCAAGGCAGGACAAGTCTTTTCTAGCAGCTCCTGCCCATATGTGGCAACAGTATTCCATCCTTGGACATATATGGCTCTTATATAGATAGAGAATTGCATCAGCAGTGAGATATCTACTGGATCGATAGAAAGATCCCACCATTTTTCCAGCGGCCTTGGCAACAGATTTGATATACGTGTTCCATTTAAGATCAGGAGTAATGGTCAAGCCCAGAAGCTTGTCAAAACTTGAGGCCTCCTGAAGACGAGAGCCATTCATTTCAATTGATGACAAATGTGGATTAGAATGTTGATGATGTAAAGAGAGAAGCTTGGTTTTAGATGCATTAAAAGTAACCAGCCACTTCTTTCCCCATTGTACAACGTGATCAAGATCAGAGGAGAGAGAATTGGAGAGAACTTGGTCGTTTACTGTCTTAGATGGGCTACCATAAATGGTAGTGTCGTCAGCATAAATGTCTACAAATGATGTAAGGATATGATTTGGAAGATCATTAATGTAGATCAGGAAAAGAGTTGGGCCCAGGATGGATCCCTGAGGGACACCGGCATTAATACTGTGAGCTTCTGATTTTTGCCCCTCAACTACTACTCTTATGAACCTATCAGAAAGAAATGATTTAATAATTGAGAAGACTTTTCCAGCTATACCATAGCTAGCGATCTTGTGAAGTAAACCTTTATGCCATACCCTATCAAAGGCTTTAGATATGTCAAGAGCAATTGCCCTAGAAAGATTGCCACCGTCGAGAGATTTGCTAATCCTATGCGATATAACTGTAAGGACATCTGCTGTAGATCTAGCAGAACGGAAACCATATTGAGTGTCACTAAGAAGGTTATTTTTGTTGAGATGTTTGATTACTTCTGTATTTAACACAGATTCTAGCAACTTACTCATGACGCACAGGAGACTTATTGGCCTGTACTGAGAGGGGGATGAGCGATCACCAAAAATTATAGCATTTCTCCATTTCTTAAGATTTCTTAAATTTATTTTTTATCCAAATTTTTTCCTGCTAATATGATTATGAAGTTTGTAATCTATGATAATCGTTGAAAAAAAAAGTCTTAAAAAGGGGGTGGGCACTCTTGTACAGGTCCGTCATTGAAATAAAAAATGCAACAATATGCAATGAAACAAATTAAAACAAAAAAAAAATCCTATTTAAAAAAATAATTTATTTACGAAAGTAAATACATCATACATTTGAGTTTGTTCATAAACAAGTCAGCCATTTTAATATTTTGTTTATATATAAAAAAAAAAGAATTACCTTGTAACTCTATAAAATTTCAAAGGAATTTTAACCCGTCTTGAAACTTACTTGAATGTTTTGTTAACATATCGGTTTCTGTAACACAAAAAAAATGTTGACGATGGGTAAATATTTTGAGGCTTTTTCAGATTGGCACGTGTGGCGTCATTTAAAGTTAAAGGAAAGTATAAAAATATCTGTATCGTCGCAGCTGTATTGGTTCACATATTTGCTACGACTGATAAATTATCATGATTACGTTCACATAATCAAATATATAAGCAGCTAAATATCTGTCTGTTGGTCTGTCTAGATTCTAGAGTTCGACAGAAAGATTTTAGAGTTTGACAGAACTATTTTAAAGTTTGACAGAAAGATTCTAGAGTTTGACAGAACTATTTTAAAGTTTGACAGATTCTAGAGTTTGACAGGGAGATTCTTAGTTTGACCAGATACACTTGGATATGTTATAAAAATACTACTGAATATGAGAACAGTAGTCCGTTCGAAATTCCATACAGATTCCAGAGTTTGACAAAAAAGATTCCAGAGTTTGACAAAAAGATTCCAGAGTTGAACAAAATACAGCTGAAGAAAACCAGACATGACATCGACCAAAATGTTGTGAAAATGATATTCAAGATGAGAGCAGTAGTCCGAAGAATCCAAATAATATGAATAATTGCTTACGTAAATTTTTATAGATGAAGTATTATTTGTGATATTCGTCACCACATTTTAATTTATATATCTATTGACGATTTTCTGCAATTTACGTAATGACGATGAGGGTGAAATATCGATTATTCAGAATCCAAATCAATTTAGAAACGTGTTTATAATTACATTTAGAAAAACGTGGGGTGCGTGTTTGACTACCGTCACGGCGTATGTAAATTAGTTACGCCAAGTCTTATTAACATCTGCACTTTCTGTGGTCATTCACACAGTGATACTGCGAGGAAAGGTATGGATCACCCCCTTTTCAAACTCTGAGTAATGTTAGATATTGACCTGGAAATGTCGGAAACCTGGTCGATTATTATTACTAGAAAAATAAAACATTTGGATTTTGGAAAATGTGGACTTAGTCAGCAATTTAACTTGGAAATAAAATAAACAAAGTCGATTTAGGAATTTTCGGAGTAGTTATGGAATTTGGTTGAAAGTAAACAAGTTTTTTTTTTCTTTTTTTTTTACATAAGAGTCACCATTTATCAAGGCCCAAAGGCCACTCGAGGGTAAGGGTTATAGAGTGTACAGTAGTCAATGGGATAATATTGTAGTAATCGTTAGTAATGGAAGTTTGGTAAATTGGATTACTTAAGGGGGCGGTCCATCAAGAATTTGTTTATGTGGGACTTGAAGACAACCAAGTTGGGAAGCAGGCAAACAGAAGAGAATTCCACAGGCATGCAGTTCTAAGAAAGAAGCTTTGTTCATCTACATTTTGATTTAGGCACAGATAAAGAGCGGGGAAAATTATTGAAAGTGGCTTCAGCTAGACGGGTGTTTTTTGTGAAAGATTGGTGAAAGGAGGGACCATAGATTGAAGCTCAGATGAGCACTTGCCATGGAAATAACGATAAAACAAAGACAGGCTCGTGACCTCTCTTCTGTGGGAAAGAGGTTGCAAGGAAGAGAAAAGAGCATCCTCACTAGGCTACGAAGTCTATTTTGAACTCTGTCAAGGAAGGATAAGTTGCTTCTAACAGCTCCTGCCGAGATGTGGCAACAGTACTCCATCCTTGGACATACTTGGCTCTTCTAAAGGTAGAGAATTGCATCAGCAGTGCGATATCTATTGGAGCGGTAGAATGATCCCATAATTTTTCCAGCAGCTTTGGCAACGTATTTGATGTACGGGTTCCATTTCAGATCAGGAGTAAAGCTCATACCCAGTAGCTTGTTAAAAGATGGAGCCCCCCCCCAATGCGAGAGCTATTCATTTCAATTGATGCCGGACGGAGATCAGAGCATTGATGATGTCAAGGCAGGATAAGGTCTTTCTAGCAACTACTGCCCAGATGTGGTAACAGTACTCCATTCTTGGACATATTTGGTTTTTATATAGGTAGAGAATTGCATCAGTAGTGACATATGTGATTTGATCTGCTTTGCTGACTTAGTAGTTAGAGACATCAAACTGGATGAGTTGGTGAGAAACACGTCAGTGAACAGACATGAGAATGATCCTATTGGAAACATGATTGAAGATGTAGAAAGAGACTTAGCGTGTCAAACTGAATATTGTCCTTAATATCAACGAGTCTTTATGGCATTGTTTTAGGGTTTGGACAAATAAGAAGGTATGTGGTTCTTTTGGTCTGAAACAGGCAGACATATTGTTATTGTTTGATAGTAAGTAAAGCTGTTGTTAAAAGTTTGTGTCACGTTGGTTAACTACATCAATTTATGAAAAAGCGGACACACACAAAATGAACATTTTACATACATATACACAACAATAGAAAAACATTAACCACTGGACGGTACACTGTATATATAACAACATTAAGAGTGATCTATTAAATAGACACTGTTTATATACAGGCACCTGGCTACATAACACTGCTTTCAGCATACAGGAGGTCAGACTGACATTCGAGTAGACTAAACTGACCACAACTGAACTTTAATTCCTGCTATTCTCTGAACTTTCAAAATTATGTTTTGTGTCAAAAACGCGATTAACACAGTACTGAGTTGAACGCAACTTATTTGTGTCAAGTTGAGTGCAAAAGAGTTAACAAAGGTTACCGGTAACATAGATCAAACCCATTGACTTCTCTTGACAATGCATACACGTGCATGCAACCCCACACATACACCTTAAAATAAATTGGGGCATATATGCATTTTTCGAGACAGTCTACAGTTCAGTTCGAGTTTGTCAGTTCGACAGTTTGGAGTTAACAGAGAATCTTGATTCAAGATGCAAAAAATGAAAACAGAAGAAAAAAACAGAAGAATTAATTCAGGCCCTATGAACGATGCAAAAACGGAAGAAAAAAGAACTAAATCGATTCAGCAAAGCGAGGCTGCGCTGTCAATGATGGAACCAGAATAAAAACCTTTCCAAACACTAGTCATGTTTTTAGAAGAGCAGGCATGAGGTGGTACCCACCATGAATGAGAAAATGGTACGAGTCTTGAGATCTTATATGTGACCCACACCCACACTAATAAAAGTATGGCTCACAGAAATAAGAATAATACAGTACTGAGTTGAACTCTACTTGCTTGTGAAAATAACATGGTACTGCTTGTGTCAGTAGCATGGTATTGAGTTGAACTCTACTTGTTTGTGTCAAGGAAACGGTACTGAGTTGAATGCAACTTGATTGTGTAAATGACATGATACTTATTTAAACTCCAGTTATTTGTGTCGATAACAAGATACTGAGTTGAATGCAACTTGTTTGTGTCAATAACACAATACTGAGTTGACGGCAACTTGTTTGTGTCAAAAACAGGATACTGAGTTGAACTCAACTTATTTGTGTCAATAAAAAGGTACTGAGTTGAACTTAACTTATTTGTGTCAATAAAAAGGTACTGAGTTGAATGCAAATTGTATTTGTCAATAACATGATACTGAGTTGAACTCAACTTATTTGCGTCAATTACGTGGTACTGAGTTGAACTCAACTTGTTTTTGTCAATAACATGAAACTGAGTTGAACTCAACTTGTTTGTGTCAATGGCAGGATACTGAGTTGAACTCAACTTATTTGTGTCAATTACGTGGTAATGAGTTGAAGTCAACTTGTTTTTATCAATAACTTGTTGAACCCAACTTGTTTCTCTCAATAACATGATACTGAGTTGAACTCAACTTGTTTGTGTCACTAACGCGATACTGAGTTGAACCCAACTTATTTTTGTCAATAACACAATACTGCGCTGAACTCAACTTGCTTGATTAAATAACACAATCTTGAGTTGAACGCAACTTGTTTGCATCAATAATCCAGATCTGAGTTGAACTCAATTTATTTGTGGCAATAGCACAGTACTGAGTTGAACTCAACTCGTTTGTGTCAATAACACGATACTGAGTTGAACTCAACTTGAATGCAACTTGTTTATGTCAATAATACGGTACAGAGTTGAACTCATCTTGTTTGTGTCAAGTTGTGTGCAAAGTGGTCAACAAAACTTACCAGTGACGTAGATCAAACTCTGACTCGCCTTGACAACGTGTGTACGTACATGAGGCAGGTCAGTACATTTTGAGTGCAAACTGGTTAACGGGGGTTACAGCCCACACACAAACCTTAAAATTAATAAGGACATATGTTTTTTGAGACAGTCCACAGTTCAAGTTTGAGTCTAGAGTTACAAGCCACATATATACCGTAAAATAAATAGGGACGTACATGTATTTTCTAGTTAGTTTAGAGTTTGTCAGTCTAGAGGCTACAGTTAACACCGCTTACACAGTCTTCTTGAGTAAGGCTAGAATCTTGATTCAAGATGAGAAAATGGAAAAACAAGGAAAAAGATATGAATCGATGATGGAATTTGAATAAAGACTTCTCCAAACACTAAAATCAAGTCGTGGTTTTAGAAGAGCATGAATCATCGTAAGGTCGTACGGACCAAGAATGAGAAAATGGTCTGAGTATTGAAATCTTTTCATACGTGGTCATCGCCCACACCCACACTCACAAAAGAATAGCACACACAAAGAGACAGACGGTCACAACCATGTCACAGTCATACAGACATACACAAGAATATATATATATCATCATCATCATCATCATCTCTCATCCCATCATATTACATAGCAATTATATTCACTCAATAATTAACAAACAAATACATTGAAATTCGGACCTTTTCTTCGTTGGCCATGATATTAGAGAATAACAAACACACTCATATATATATATATATATATATATATATATATATATATATATATATATATATATATATATATATATATATTTGTATGTATATATATATATATATATTTGTATGTATATATATATATATATATATTTGTATGTATATATATATATATATATATTTGTATGTATATATATATATATATATATATGTATGTATATATATACTAGCAAAAGTACCCGTCGTTGACTGGATTCAAAAACAGCCTACAAAAAATGGACTCTGATTTATCAAAGTATGATAGGTTATGAAAAGGAAGGGTCGTAAAGAGATAGCTTCGAATTTGGGGGTATCAAAACCAAAGCAAAATATGATGAAAGTAAAAATAAAATAGATAAAACCCATAATTTATTATACCATACCTGTTCACACTGAAACACTTATCACAATATTCTGTGGATCTATCTTAAAAAAACCTTGTTAAACTTTGTGACATATTTCCATTCTATGGAGGCCAGGCGTGAACGCAAACCCCACAATGTTATTATACCATTCCTATACACACACACACACACACACACACACACACACACACACACACACATATATATGTGTGTGTGTGTATATACATATATACACGTGTATATATATATGTGTTGCCAGATTTAACCAGTGTCAACCGTGCATGGAAGTACAAAACAGCAGGTAGTTTGAAGCGGCATTTGATTATACATAGAAGTGACCATCAAGAAATTGCTGCTAATGGCGCACATGTCTGCACAATGTGTGCCAAAGAATGCCAGAGTTTGGCAGGGCTTAAAAGCCAACTTTGTGCAGCCCATCATTGATTTGTTTTCATGTTTCTGTATATTTATTTTTTACGCCATATCAAGTAATGGCAATGTTCGAAAACGAATTTGCTGCCATCATATATATGTGTATAAGTATATGTACATATATATATTATATATATGTACATATATATATTATATATATTATATATATGTACATATGTGCATATATATGTATACATATGCATGTATATGTATATATAAATATGTATATATATTTATATATATGTATATATGTATATATATATATATGCATATATATTTATATATATATCCATATGTATATATATGTATATATATATTTATATATATATATATATATCTATGTATATATATGCATATATAAATGTGTATATATATGTGTATATATATGCATATATATATTTATATATGTATGCATATATATATGCACATATGTCTATATATGTATATATATGTATATATATACATATATGTATATATATGTATATATATGCATATATGTATATATATGCATATATGTATATATATGCATATATGTGTATGTATATATATGTATATATATGCATATATGTATATGTATATATATGTATATATACATATATATGTATATATATGTATATATATGCATATATTTGTATATATGTATATATATGTGTATATATATATGTATATATATGCATGTATATATATGTATATATATCTATATATATGTATATATATGTATATATATTTATATATTTGTATATAGATGTGTATATTTATGTGTATATATAAGTGTATGTTTATATGTCTAAGTGAATGTGTGTATGTGCGTGTATGTATATATGTATGTGTATAGATATATATATGTTTATATATATATGTATATACGTATATATATATATATTATATATAAACATATATATATATATATATATATATATATATATATATATATATAAACATATACTTCGGAATAGTTTTTATTTAACAATCAGTGGTTATGTAAGCGTGAGATTTTAGGTTTACAAAATATTCCTGGCAGTAATATTCTATAAGTTATCCCATCTAAACAAGAATTGCTCGATATGCAAGATAGAGCAAATAAATTAAATTGTAATTCAATGAATTTCAAAAAACTCTCATTGAAATGAAATGAAGTGGTTGAGTTTCATAGCAAAGAATTTTTATTATTCTAAGCAAGACAAAGAATGTTTTAGAAAATTAATCTCCTTAACCTATAGGGTTTCGATGTTTACCATCTCATCAGAGGAGAGAAAATATTAGCAAATAGTTATAAAGGTATGCACCCTATTTGCTAAAGTCAGTGAGACATGGAAAGTCAAAGTGAAAATAATACATTTATCAGAAGTCCTGTAGCAGTACAGGTAGTAAGTTATAAAATGTATATGGCGGTTAAGCTACACTGAATATTCCGCGTTTCATCCACTCTAGGACTCTTCAGGCTTACTGGGTTAAGCCTGAAGAGTCCTAGAGTGGATGAAACACGGAATATTCAGTGTAGCTTAACCGCCATATATATTTTATAACTTACTATATATATATATATATATATGTATATATATATATATGTATATATATATATATATATGTATATATATATATACATATATATATATATATGTATATATATATATGTATATATATACATATATATGTATATATATATACATATATATATACATATATATGTATATATATATACATATATATATATATGTATATATATACATATATATATGTATATATATACATATATATATGTATATATATATACATATATATATGTATATATATATACATACATATATATATGTATATATATACATATATATATGTATATATATACATATATATATATATGTATATATATATACATATATATATGTATATATATATACATATATATATATGTATATATATATATACATATATATATGTATATATATATATACATATATATATGTATATATATATATATATATGTATATATATATGTTGTTCTGTAATATCGTGGCCAATGAATAAAAGGTCTGAATTTGAACGAGAAAATGGTACAAGTCTTGAGATCTTCCTCTATATGACACCCGCAAAAGAATAGCACGCACAAAAAATAGGCAGTTACGGCCATGTCATAATTATACAGACAACACATATACAAGGATATATGTATATACTCTCGCATACAATCTAACTACGAGACGGCACACTGTATGCATCACAATGTTAAAAAGACACTGTTTATATATACTCACCACACTACACAACAGTGAAACAGCAGCTGGTATTCAACTAATCGTATATATGGGTGCTTTATAGTATGTATTTTGTGTTCGGCATTAAATGGCTAAAAGAATAGGTTGATATGCCGTAAGAAAAAAACATGCAAAATATGGGCTTAAGTTCACATCATTAAATTAAACATTTGGAATTATTTGAGTAAAGTTGTATAATTTATTTTTATTTAATTATTTGGACTATTATTCCTCATCTTCTAGTTTTTTTTTTTTACTACGTTTCGGCAATTTATTCCTCTGACCTTCGTCAAGTTAACCGCAACGGGATATAGAATGTTGAATCTTCCAACTACTTCCAATTACTGTTTTCAGTAGTTGTTGTCACCTCATCACAGTTTGGTAAACTAATCTATAATTGGATATATCTTTTTTTACATAGGCCATCTATACTATCCCCAAGATGACATTTGTTTAGAAACATACGATCCTTAAACAGTTAGCATTGAATGCGTACTAGCAATCAAAACTCTGAAGACAGGAAATCCTCTAAACAGGTTTATTGAAGGTAGATACGGTAAAAAACTGAATTGTTCAGAATACGAAGAGAAAAAGTCAGGAACCAGAAGGGCTGAATCGGGGAGTCTTATGTTTAAGGAAATCAACGACAGCTAGAAATAAGGGGCCCGAACACGTGGATAAAGAAAATAAACAAAGTTCGTAGTTAAAATGAAATAATATAAAAACATAACATTAAGGTATTAAAACGTGTCTTTAAGAAGGGGATAATACAATGTTTCTTACCAGAGATGGCTTAAAACGGCGAAAGATAATGGGAGATAAAAAACCAAGCCATACGGCTAGAAAGGCAGCTAGAATTAGGGGACAAAACACCGGTCAATCTGTCGGTGTCGAGTCAGGGGAAACTCTATAAGAAAAATGTCCGGCTAAGGGAGATAACTGTTTAAGGGACAAAACTGAGGGACATAATACCATCAATCATGCAAAGTGAATTTCTATTGATATTACCACAAGGCCCATACACCATGTGACTCTTTACTATTTCAAATAAGGTTGGATCAGTTTGTCTATCGGTTAACTGATTGTGATTTATTTTTCAAGTGTAATGTGAACCGACATCTTGCTGCCCAAATCCCTACATAGTACCCCAGTAGTTGTTGCCCCTGATAGTAGCGCCCAACACCTAAGTGGCAATTTGCCTTGTTTGGGTGAAAATGTAATAAAAAAAATAATAAATAAAAACTAAGTTCCAAGAAAGGAGTTGGATTCAAGCCAGTACCGCTTAAAACACGTTACTGACAGACAACTGGACGTTTGTGGTAAAAAAAAAAAAATGGTTATCCGTTCTAAAATAAAAATAAACTACAATGTTCATTTTTTTGTTATTCGTCACTATAAATTTTAAAACATCCCTCTGCCTTAATTTTTATTTATTGCGGACCATTATCCTCATCTATTTCTCTCTTTTGCCACTCCATTGTATAGCATCGTGGTGGCCAACGGTTTCTGATTTGTTTATCAGATTCATTACTCTGATTATCTTTAAGCGACACACCCTAGCCAATAGATCTTGTCAATTTATGTATGTTTGTCTAGAAAAAATTAATTTGAATTTCCTTCCACTTTGGATTTTTCAATTATTTCAGCCAATTATTTCTCTGGTCTATGGTTAACCTGACGAAGGCCATGGGAATAATTGGCCAAAACGTCGTAAAAGCCAACAACTAGAAGATGAGGATAAATAATTAAGTCAAAATAATTAAATAAAATTGGTGTCTTCAAAGCTCTGTTTTCCCACAGTTTTCACTACACTAGATACAGTGTCGTGATAAACTCGTTCTTTTCGGTTGTTCGCAGAACCGGCAGTGCTGCAAGTATATTTGGTCCGATTATTCTTTCAGCGTCATTGATAATCTCTTTTTTTTTTACGTTTATTCTTTTCTTTTTGTTGTTGTTTAACTAGTGTGAAATGGGGTTAATCAAAATTTGAAGAAGCATGAAGACAAAGATGCTGGGCACGAGATGCGACTGGCCGACCGCAGACGTGGTACAGTGAGACATGTCGCCATTGACGCAAGATGCGTAACCCATCGCAAGAGCGATGAAATTCTGCTCTTTTACGCCTTTAAAAAGATGCGACATTGGACCGATGGCATAGATAGGGACATCATCCCCAGCGTGAGTATCAAACTCAAGGGGCACGGCACTCTGTTGGATATAGGTATCAGAACCTGAAAAGAGAGAAAAAAAAGAAAGAAAACTTAAATGCAAAAAAAAAAAAGAAAAAGTAAATTCAGATTAAAACGGGCCATAATTAGTTCATGGTCCAACAGTCCTAGCCAGTGGAACGTGGGACAATCTAATAGCTCTATGTTGCCACGTTTTACTAATATCCTATCCAGATAGGTGTTTGGGTAGGAGTCTACACTATTAGTCCACGTTTTTTTTTTCTTTTGACATGGGGGTCACCACTTATCAAGGCCCGGAGGCCACTCAGGGATAAGGGTTATTGTGTGTACAGTAATTAATGAGATAGTGTTGTAGTAATCATTAGTATTGGAGATTTGATAGAATGTCTTACTTAATGGGTCGGTTTATCAGGAATTTGTTTATGTTGGACTTGAAGACATCCAAGTTGTAGTCATGTGGGAAACAGGCGAACGGAAGAGAGTTCCACAATCGTGCACTTCTGAGAAAGAAGTTCTGCTCATGGAATCTACGTTTGGATTTAGGCACAGATAAAGAGTGGGGAAAATTATTGACAGTAGTTTCAGCCAGACGGGTGTTTCTCGTGAAAGATTGGCAAGGGGGGACGAGAGATTGGAGCTCAGACGAGCACTTGCCATGGAAATAACGATAAAACAAAGACAGGCTCGCAACGTCTCTTCTGTGGGAGAGAGGCTGAAGGGAAGAGAAAAGGGCATCCCCCACCAAACCACAAAGTCTATTTTGTACTCTGTCAAGGCAGGATAGGCTGTTTTTAGTTGGGGGCGATACTGAATAGGTGAATAACCAACCATGGCTCTTAACTTGGCAAGTTTGAATGTGAGGGGTTGTCCCTGGGAGTGGATGTGGCCGCACTACAAGAGACGCACTTCATTTCATCTGTGGATTCTCTCGAGAGATTCTGATGTCTTTTCAGCACATGGGAACCCATGGGGGAAGGGCATCTCCCTGCTGGTGAAACACACCCTGTCTGCGTATAGATAAGGTTGGAGGTGAAGTTAGGAGGTCGGAGACATGCAAAACCAGCCTGGTTGATCTGGTAGCTACATGCGATCTGGTCGACAGTTTCTGCATTGAGCATCCGGAGAGGGAGATGTGGACTTACATACTTACAAAACTGTTTAAGCGTTGCCTTAAGGAGAAGTGCTTCCCAACACCCTGGAAAATCTCATCAGTATGCCCTGTATTTAAGAATTCTGGTGAAAAGTCATCTCCCTCTCAGTACAGACCAATAAGTCTCCTGTGTGTCATGAGTAAGTTGTTGGAATCCATATTAAATAAAGAAGTAGTCAACCACCTCAACGGAAACAACCCTCTTAGTGACATGCAATATGGTTTCCACTCTGCAAGATGTACAGCAGATGTGCTAACGGTTATATCACATAGGATTAGTGAATCTCTTGACAAAGGTTTCCTTTCCAGGGCAATTGCTCTTGACATATCGAAGGCCTTCGATAAGGTATGGCATAAGGGCCTACTTCACAAGATTTCCAGCTACGGTATTACTGGAAATGTTTTCTCAATCATTAAATCATTTCTCTCTGATAGGTTCATACGAGTAGTGGTTGATGGGCAAAATCAGAGGCCCACAGTATTAATGCTGGAGTCCTCCAGGGGTCAATCCTGGGCCCTACTCTCTTCCTGATCTACATCAATTATCTCCCAAAACACATACTTAAATCATTCGTTGACATCTATGCTGATGACACGACCATCTATGGCAACACATCAAAAGCCGTAAATGACAAAGTTCTCTCTAATTCTCTCTCCTCTGATCTTGAGTGCGTGGTACAATGGGGGAAGAGGTGGCTGGTCACTTTTAATGCATCCAAAACCAAGCTTCTATCTTTACATCATCAACGCTCAGATTCCCATCTGGCATCAATTGAAATGGATGGCTCTCGTCTTGGGGAGGCTCCATGTTTTGACAAGCTTCTGGGTTTGACCTTTACTCCTGATCTGAAATAGAACATGTACATCAATCTGTTGCCAAGGTCGCTGGGAAGATGGTGGGATCCTTCTACCGCTCCAGAAGATATCTCACTACTGATGCAATTCTCTATCTTTATAAAAGCCAAGTACGTCCAAGGATGGAGTACTGCTGCCACATCTGGGCAGGAGCTGCTAAAAACAGCCTATCCTGCTTTGACACAAAATAAACTTCGTGGTTTGGTGGGGATACCCTTTTCTCTTTCCTGCAACATCTCTCCCACAAAAGAGACGTTGCGAGCCTGTCTTTGTTTTATCGTTATTTCCATCGCAAGTGCTCGTCTTAGCTCCAATCTATGGTCCCCCCTCGCCAATCTTTCACAATAAACACCCGTCTTGCTGAAACCACTGTCATTAATTTTCCCCACTCTTTATCTGTGCCTAAATCAAAACGTAGATTCCATGAACAAAACCTCATTCTTAGAACTGCACGACTGTGGAACTCTCTTCTGTTTGCCTGTTTCCCACCTGACTACAACTTGGATGTCTTCAAGTCCAACATAAACAAATTCCTGATGAACCGCCCCCTTAAGTAATGACACTTTATCAAATCTCCAATACTAACGATTACTACGATATTATCCCATTGATTACTGTACATGCAATAACCCTTATCACCGAGTGGCTTCCAGGCCTTGATAAGTGGTGACCTCCATGTAAAAAAAAAAATAAATAAAAATAACACTGTAAGGCAAGACAAATACACTAACCTGGAAAAACATCGTATTCTACATCGTAACCTGAAACATTTGGGAATTTTAGGTGCTATGTACTTTCTCCGCTTATCTCGGCATAGTTTAGCAAAATTCGCTTTTAGATGTTTTTCTCTTGAGGAGAAAAGTAAATTCTGATTTGTTTTTTTAGAAAAAAAAATATTTGTTGGGTAATTTTATAAAAATTGCCACTGGTATTTAACAATGCAGACTCAGGAGAAATGTGGTTGGAGATTGCGCAATCCTTGCCACAAATATTTCACACGCAGGTACCCTTACAGTGGGTTGTATTTATTTTCTTCCCCACTAATTAGGCACAAGACCGTTTTTTTTTTAATGTGGAGAGAGGGATGGGGAAGGGAAAAGGGGACCAGCTCCCGAGAGGTTGGAAATGGATAGTGAGAGCCATTTGGCATATAGGGTTTCCCCTACATTGAACAAAAGATTCCCACAAGGACAATGGTCTGTGATTGCAGCATCTGCAGAAACAGATACTACAGATACTTAAGATATTAAATCTTTTATTCAGGCCAAAAAAATGAACATGAACAAAAAACTTAGGCACAAGGCCAACTCAAAAAGGGGGGAAGCAATGGGGGTCGCTTGTCATACTTGTCACTCTAGAACTAAACAAAAGTTTCTCTTAGCTAGAATCTTTTTTCACCATAATACCGCATTCTCCCTTTCGTACTTGAGGACGTTCTACTTAGCACCTAATTTTTAAAACATTTTTTTATTAGCGTGTAAAAACGAAAAAGATAACAATAAAGGTAATACAATAATTCATTTGTGTTGAGGGGGGGGAATAAAAAAGAAAAAAAAAATACAAGTAGTGGTTAGTAGGGCCTTCCCAACCCCGTCTGGTTGATAGACTGCCCGTTCCACTTTGGTTTGTAAAGGCACCTGAGCTCCTGCAGGCCAGTCTCTAAATAGGGATGCTCTCTAGTTGGGACGAAATGGAGAAAAGAAAATTTTGGGGGTGGGGGATGGGGATGGGGATGGGGATGGGGATGAGGGAGGGGGGGTTAGTGATTGATTTCTTTCTCTCCAAGATGGGTGAAATTTAGAGGGAGGGGTGAAAAGAAAAAAAATTGCAATTAGGATAACTACACTTTGATCTTGGCCCGTAGGCCACAAAGGTCCTCCCGCGGAGGGGGGGGGGGAGTGGATATCCATAGTCTGTGCAGACTGAAGGAAGTTACTACACTACAAAAGAACTTTTTGGTGTTTATTTTGTAAGACATATCATAAATTGTTGCTCAGCACCCATGAGTGATAATAAGTGCAACCGTGGTCTATTCGATTTTCATATATAGAACCAACCCGCTGCACACTTACATGCAACGAACGCAAATGTTGCTAATCAGACATTCTGATCAATGCCATGCTGCAGATTCCAGGCGCAGTTACTATTTTTAAACATAATTTACGTCACGTACCATAATAACGTAAACGCATACATTGCACGCACCGTAATATACCATAATACAGCAGCACCCGGGATACAACATAAAAAATTAGTAACAAAATACAGTACAGTATATAATACACATGTATATAATCAAATAACATTAGAGATAACACCGTAAAGTGGGGTAAATACCGTAACCAGGGGATGGAAAAACATTGTATATCAAATCGTAACCTGAAAAAAAACAAACAAAAAAAAAAAAAACGTATCCTAGAGCCACTGTATCCCAGGGTTCTACTGTATTGTAAATTTTTAAAGCATCACAAGTTCCTGTCTTCTGCAACTCTACGCATTTTGTGTATATTGCATCACACCTTTCTTTTGGCCGTGGCTATTTCACTTTTACAATGATTTCGAGCATCTGCTCACACCAGGTGACCCATACCGGTTATAAAGGAAGACCAAGAACGAGATGGAAGGACGACCTGATACAGAACATGGCTCCCACATGGCAGCGGATAGCTTGAGACAGAGATAGATGGCTAAAGTCCAGGGAGGGGTTCCTCATTAAGCGATAAAACCCTTATATATATATATATATATATATATATATATATATATATATATATATATGGATGAATGGAAATGTATAAAAAAGAATACGAAAAGTATAAAAGCTTATAACTTTTGTTTATTCGTTTTCTATTGGTGACGTACAGAAATACAAAATAATTTTATGAAAAAAATTAAAAAACTTTTTTTGCAAGTACAAATTTTCGACCGATCCTTCAGTCTTCATCGGTGTAGTGAAAGTGATTAGCATGCACGGGGGGGGGGAAGGGGAATGGAAAAGGAAGGAGGAGGAGGAGGAGGAGGAGGAGAAGGAGGTATAGCCAATGAGAAGGTGCCACGTCAGTTTTAAATATATACACATGTAAGTACGCACATACACACATGCACACAGTACATATACACATATAAACGAAAAATTAAAAATTAAAAATTAAACAGTAAATAAAAATGAGAAACGCGCCTTTAACTGTCCAATCTTTTGAATTCTAACGATATATATATATATATAACGATATATATATATATAACGATATATATATATATATATATATATATATATATATATATATATATATATGTATATATATATATATATATATATATTGGACCATCTTTCAATTACGGGATTTCCTTGGATTTTACTTGTGCAAATGGAAATTCAATTAACTTTCTTGAAGTTATATTTTTGGATTTTACCATCATTGGATTATTTATCTTCCACCAGACTATTCATTCACGTGCAATCACCTTTTCTTTACCGTATTCCATCTGGTTCACTTTTTTGTTATCAAGTAACATTTTTGACTTACTTGCAGTTTCATCAAATACTTTTGCAAGCAAAATCCGATCCTGCATTTTGCTAATTCCTACTCTCTGATGAGAAGGAAAGTATTTCTTCGAAACTCCGCGGATTAAGGACTATTCACTTATCAAGTGTTTCCTTTTCAGATTAAATGTTTTTAACTCTTTTTCAAAGTGTTTTTAACATGTTTTATTAACTGTTTGCGCCTATATATATATATATATATATATATATATATATATATATATATATATATATATATATATATATATATATATATATATATATATATAGTGATTTAAAGGTTATGAGGGTTTTTTGAAGCATGAAAAACGATGTTACTTTTTGTATTTAATATTTTTATTGTTATTTTTTATATTTCAAGCGGACCTCCGCTCTTGGTCACAAAAAAGAATTGGAGATTCGTAGCGTGGACAGCGTTTATTCCTAGCAATCATGTTCGAAAAAGTTCACGTGAATCATTTTAGCCGTTTGTGGAAGAAAATTGTGTTTTTTAGTATTTTTTTAATGTTGCAACGTAAAAGTGTTTAATTCAAACGGCAAAAATGAGACGCAATTGATTTCAATATGTATAATGGAATAGAAATGAAATTGTTAAACGGTAAAAATAATGTAATTATTAGTTATGAATAATAATAATAATAATAATAATAATAATAATAATAATAATAATAATAATAATAAAACTACTGAAGAGGGCAGAGTTAGAGACAATGTCGGCTTTTTTAATGGTGAGTAAGAGAGAAAAGAAAATAATAATAATAATAATAATAATAATAATAAAAATGATGATGATGATGATGATGATGATGATGATGATGATAATAAAAAAAAAAAAAAAAAAAACTACTGAAGAGGGCAGAGTTAGAGACAATGTCGGCTTTTTTAATGGTGAGTAAATTCCGTCTCTCCCTCAATAAAGATGGGAAGAACATAGATAAATAGATAAATAAATAAATAAATAAATAAATAAATAATAATAATAATAATAATAATAATAATAATAATAATAATAATAATAATAAAATCAATAAAATTAATAGTAGTTAATAATTAAATGAGAATACAAATAGTCTCGGTCCTGAAGGAAAATTGTCTCAGTCCCGAAGAAATTCTAATAATTTATAATATAGTCATTTTCTTCCATAAATAGTTTTTGGTTTAGTTGTCTTGTTTAACGGCATGTCAACTCTTTTCGGGTTATTTAATGCCGATTCCAGTTATTTTGGAAATAATATTCATGCTGCATCTAGTAATTTTGTAGAAGATTTTTCTCCAAGCTCTTTGTATCTTCAATTACTAGTTTTTTTTTTACAAGGTGATCACCACTTATCAAGGCCCGGAAGCCACTCAGGGATAAGGGTTATTGCATGTACAGTACGTTAGTTTGGAGGGGGTTAATAAAAATGTCTACTTAAGGGGGCGGTTCATCAGGAATTTGTTTACGTTGGACTTGAAGACATCCAGGTTGTAGTCAGGTGGGAAGCAAGCAGACGGAACAGAGTTCCACAGGTATGCAGTTCTAAGAAAGAAGCTTTGTTCATGGAATCTACGTTTTGATTTAGGCACAGATAAAGAGTGGGGAAAATTTTTGACAGTGGTTTCAGCTAGATGGGTGTTTTTCGTAAAAGATTTGCGAGGGGGACTAGAGATTGGAGCTCAGACGAGCACCTGCCATGGAAATAACGATAAAACAAAGATAGGCTCGCAACGTCTCTTCTATGGGAGAGAGGTTGCAGGGAAGAGAAAAGGGCATCCCCCACTAAGCCACGAAGTCTATTTTGTACTCTGGCAAGGCATGATAGGCTGTTTTTAGCAGCTCCTGCCCAGATATGGCAGCAGTATTCCATCCTTGGGCGTACTTGGTTTTTATATAGATAGAGAATTGCATCAGTAGTGAGATATCTTCTGGAGCAGTAGAAGGATCCCACCATCTTTTCAGCGACCTTGGCAACAGACTTGATGTACGTGTTCCATTTCAGATCAGGAGTTTACTAGTTTGTAGTGTTTGGTTTGGTTGTTTTATAGTGGATTTTATCGTTTTTGTTCTCTGTCCTGCAGAACATGAATGAGTTCTGCAATGTAGGAGGGAAAAAGGATTTATTAATGTTTGGTACATTTTAAGTCAGGAAACCAGTCAGGAATTGGAGGGAGATAGAAAGAGAAAGGGGAAACGGGAAGAAGGAAAAGGTGGGTTGTTGTTGTTGTTTTTTTTTGTTTTTTTGTTTTTGCAGAACATAATAAAGTTTTGCGAAAGGAAGCAGAAAAACAAAAAGTATCAGTGTTAGGCGTGTTTCGTCGCAGGAAGCCAATATCTTCAGACAGCCTGATCTGGTAGCACCAGAAAAGAAAATGTATTCAGTTTCTTAGAGATAAAGTATCTTATTTCACCAGGTGATTTTTTTGGAATGTGATATATTTGTTAAAGGAAAGAAGCATTATCTAAATCTAACGATCCACTTACATCCCTATTCAAGTATTCTTTTTTTTTTTTTTTTTTTTTACAAAGAAGTCACCACCTATCAAGGCCCGGAAGCCACTCGAGGATAAGGTTAATGAATGTACAGTAGTCAATGGGAAAAACAAAAAGTTTCGCGGAACATAATTTTGCAAAAGGAAGTAAAAAAAAAAAAGCACCAATGTTAGGTGCATCTCGTCTCGGGAAGCCAATATCTTCAGACAACCTGATCTGGTAGCACCAGATAAATAGTTTTTATATAAATCATGCCGATGACTCTGAACGACCACTCCAAATTACAACCCATCGCAGTTGTGCTGAAATGGCCGCGGATACTTTTGATGTGTCCCTGCTGATGAAATGCAACGCTGAAAATCAAAGGTCGTCAAACAATTTTTCTCATCAGAGGCAAAGAAATAATTTGACAAACACCAGATTGATAAACATAAGGTTTATTGAGACGCACCTACAATTAATTATATCATAGTTGTTTTTGTTTTTTGTTTTTTTTACACAGTGATCACCACTTATCAAGGCCCGGAAGCCACTCAGGGATAAGGGTTATTGCAAGTACATTACGTTAGTGTGGAGATTTGATGAAGTGTTTAATTAGGGGGGCGGTTCATTAGGAATTTGTTACCATTGGACTTGAAGACATCCAAGTTGTAGTCCGGAGGGAAGCAGGCAGACGGAACAGAGTTCCACAGGCGTGCAGTTCTAAGAAAGAAGCTTTGTTCATGGAATCCGCATTTTGATTTAGGCACAGATATAGAGTGGGGGAAATTTTTTACAGTGGATTCAGCTAGACGGGTGTTTTTCGTGAAAGATTGGCGAGGGGGGACCAGGGATTGGAGTTCAGACGAGCACCTGCCATGGAAATAACGATAAAACAAGGATAGGCTCGCAACGTCTCTTCTGTGGGAGAGAGGTTGCAGGGTAGAGAAAAGGGCATCCCCCACTAAACCACGAAGTCTATTTTGTACTCTGTCAAGGCATGATAGGCTGTTTTTGGCAGCTCCTGCCCAGATATGGCAACAGTATTCCATCCTTGGACGTACTTGGCTTTTATAGATAGAGAATTGCATCAGTAGTGAGATATCTTCTGGAGTGGTAGAAGGATCCCACCATCTTTCCAGCGACCTTGGCAACAGACTTGATGTACGTGTTCCATTTCAGATCAGGAGTAAAGGTCAAACCCAGAAGCTTGTCAAAACACGGGGCCTCACCCAGACGAGAGCCATCCATCACAATTGATGCCAGCTGGGGATCAGAGCGTTGATGATGTAAGGATAGGAGTTTGGTTTTGGATGCATTAGAAGGTAACCAGCCACATCTTCCCCCACTGAACCACGCGCTCGAGATCAGAGGAGAGAGAATCCGAGAGAACTTTGTCATTTACAGCCTTTGATGTGTTGCCGTAGATGGTCGTGTCATCAGCATAGATGTCAACGAATGATTTAAGTATGTGTTTAGGGAGGTCATTGATGTAGATCAGGAAGAGAGTTAGGCCCAGGATTGACCCCTGAGGAACTCCAACATTTATACTGCAGGCCTCCGATTTTTGTCCATCTACCACTACTCTGGTTAATTACGTTAAGCTGAGATCGTATAGGTATGTAGAGATACACCAGTAAAAACTAGTCTATCAAATAGCTTCATGCACAACGAACATACAGACACAGTTTTTTTTAAAGGAAAGAATAGGCAGTTATTGCCCCTTTTGACCTCGCCTCTGGCAGACAGGCGTTTACACCCACTTCCCATTTTCCTTTTCCGTCTCTCTCTCTCTTTCTTTCTCTTTTACCTGTGACACGCGACAGTGACGGACGGCACACAATGCGTTCCGAGTTTAATTTACACATGCAAACCGACTCTGTAATGAAACGAACTACTGCGTACTAATCCAGTCTTACAGAGGTAAGCTAAACTTTGCAAGATCATGAATAAACACTACAATCTATAAATTACCCCTGTAACAACATTAAACAAAATATGTAATGTCACACAACCGCACACACACGCACACAGATGGTCTTATATATTTTCCACCAAGAGGTCCTGTCTTTATAAAATAATGTGTAACTACTTTTTACTTATTTGTACATAAATAAACTCGGTGTTTGTTTTCTTTAATTTATGTCATGCAACACGGAATGGTACATCAACAGGTACTAATGTGTGTCCAAAAAGTCACTAAAGGGTTTGGAACTTAAATAGATTCTTTATTTTTGATGACATTTTTCTGTAATTTTAACACAATCTGACTAAGACACTGGGAAATCTAAAAAACAAAAATGCAACATGCAAACGCTCTTTATTTATGAAAAATACAGTTTTATAAATGTTGCCCATTATTCATTATTCATGACAGATTGCAGAATCTCTGGATTGCGATTAAACTCCCTTATTTTGTTCCTGATGAGTCTGGAATGTTTTTTTCATAGGTATCAACTCATTATCTGTCATGAATAATGTTTTGGAAAGAGTACAAATATGTGAAGCTGAAAATGGGCAACGTTTAAGAGACATTAGTTTTTCATAAGTAGGATTGTATGGATTTTGCTTTTTTTTTTTTTTTTTTTTCAATTTCCCAATGTCTTAGTCAGATTGTGTTAAAATTACAGAAAAATATCATCAAAAATAAAAAAACCTATTTCAGTTTAAAACCCTTCAGTGACTTTTTGAACACCGTGTGTGTATGTATGTGTATATATATATATATATATATATATATATACACACACACAGATTGCGTATACATTATTATAGAATCAATCTTCTATTGATTATTATGTTACAAGGAATAATTTCATGACAGATTCCTTATTTCGTACCTGCTGTTTTCCTTCAATTCTTGCAGAAACTTTTTGGATTGGAAAGGAAAACATCAGGAACGAAATCGCAATCGCAATCCAGTATATCACCCCTTGTCTCCGTCTGGTCTCCTCATCATCTCTCTAGAGTGGTCGTCTTCTGTGGCCCTCAAAGCCTCGCATCTGATGAGGTCTATTTTCTCTTCTGGGATGTATCTCCTCATCTATGAGACGAGGGATCGCAGGTTGGGCAAGGATGCCTCATTTTTCTCTGCTGGGAGGTTCGAGGCTCTTACCCTCTCGATTAGAATCTTTCCTGCACCGCGTCTCCATTTCTCAAACTGTGAGTAGTGGTTATCTGTGCCTAAACCTAAACGTAGATTCCATGAACAAAGCTTCTTTCTTAGAACTGCATGCCTATGGAATTATCTTCCGTTTTCCTGCTTTCCAGCTGACTACAATATGGTTGTCTTCAAGTCTACCGTAAACAAGTTCTTGACGAGCCGTACCATATAAGTTAACAAATTTACCGAATTTCGATTACTAATGATTACTATATTGTCCAATTTCTACTGTACACTCTTTAACCCTTATCCTCGAGTGACCTCTTGGCCTCAATAAATGGTGATGCCTTTGTAAAAAAAAAAATGACCACGACTGAGTTTTAATTCCCTTCTGTTTCTTTTGGAGTCTGTTGGGCAAAGATGGAGGAAGGGCACTAGGATCAGGTTTGTCATGGACTGGTGGCTGTCCTTGCCTGATCTCTGAAGTGACTGTGGCACCACACTCTGGGGCAAGAAGGTTTGCACTATTGCTTTCATCAGGAACTAAATAAGGGAGTTAAATTGCAATCCAGTCTCCGTCTGGTCTCCTCATCTTGTACACTAGAGTGGTCGTCTTCTGTGGCCCTCAAAGCCTCATATCTGATGAGGTCTATTTTCTCTTCTGGGATGTATCTCCTCATCTGTGAGACGAGGGATCGCAGGTTGGGTAAGGATGTTTCATTTTTCTCTGCTGAGATCTATCGGGCAAAAATGGAGGAAGGGTTTGTCATGGACTGGTGGCTGTCCTTGGCTGGCCTCTGAAGTGACTGTGACACCGCTCTCTGAGGCAAGAAGGTTTGCACTATTGCTTTCCTCTTCCCGCCTGGTGTGTAAACGGGTTGAGAGGCCCTTTTATGTTGGGTATTCTTTTTGTCTTTCGTACTTCGATTTCGCGTACTCCATCACCCATACTAGTATCCACGTCCGTCTCCTCTCAGTTTACCATACCACCTCCCGTCTCCATCTGCGGCCCTCAAATCCTCACATCTGATGAGGTCTATTTCCTGTTGTAGGATTTATCTCCCCATTTGTGAGATGAGGGATCGCGGGTTGGGTAATGATGCCTCCTTTTTCTCTGCTGGGAGGTTCAAGGCTCTTACCCTCTCGATTCTGCCTGGTGTGTAAACGGGTTGAGAGGCCCTTTTTATGCTGGACGACGACCATCCAGCATGAATCCCCCTTTTTTAGGCATTTTTTTTTGTTTATTCCTCACTGTCCACGGCTTCTTATTGGTCACTCGAAGCTGTCCTTTACCTCTTTGATATTGTTGTATAGTCGGTTCTTTCTGTAACGATTTATCTGTTTAATTCTCTCACGTGTGTATAATCATGTTTGTTGCACTTCTACAAAGATGTGTGCTACTAATAAATATAAACACTCTAGCTTGTCACAGCCATTTTGATAATCAAACACGGAGAAAAGGTTCCAGCCTCCTCCAAGAGCAGAATAAAGGCAGAATGAACCAGGTTCACTGAGCAGAGAAGATAAAGGTATGTCGAAGATACACATATGATACACACACGCACGCATATGAACATTAGACGATCACGAAATACAAAACGGGTTCAGAAAGTGAAGAACCACTAATAGACATTTAGTAACACATTTAGGACACGCCACAAACAAACACGAAACGTATACATCCGTTTACATGGGTGCCGTTCATGTTAGATAATGTAACACCCTTATCCTCGAGTGGTCTCTGGGTCTTGATAAGTGGTGATGCCTATGTAAAAAAAAAAACTATTTCTAACACGTTTACATGGGTGCCGTTCATATTTGGTACCCGATTATATAGCACATAGATATTTGGTTATTCCATTAAAGCTCTCCTTGTTACATGATAAGGGCTGTCCCCTTTTCATGTAAGTATAAAAATGGAGAATTTAGTTTAAAATGAAAATGAAAAAGCATAGGCGGAATTCGAACCTCGTAATCTAGTTTAGAAATAGATTACGTGTGAGAATTTCAAAATGTAAAACAAATATTTGTTTAGAATATAGATAAATATTTTAAGGAAAGAATGTTAACTATCAAGTTTGTTATGAAATTTTAAATTGAAAGAATGCAGCTTATAAGATAATGTTTTAACATATTGAATATAGGTTAAAATTCCTTTTGTAGAAATAGGAAAAGTTTTGGACACGTATGTCCAGGACACGTGAAAGAATGCACATGTTTTAACATGTGTATGACGTCACGGAAAAATCGAAAGTTCTAGGAATAGAGAAAAACTTTAGTTAGAAAACAGTCAGTGAGAAAACTCAGAGGGAGTCAGACGTCTGGAAGCGAGACGTCACTTCAAGAAAAAATGTGAAACTTTGAATTCTTGATGATGGAATCACGGCCGTGTGAAGAATAAACCATCAAGTGTTTTTTTGTAAAGCTCGTCTTGTGTCTTATGATTCTTAAAAAAGGTAAAGTCCAATTGTATTATATATTTGTGTTATATGTCTTTACATACACGTCTCAACATCATCATGTCCTCACTCAAAGAGCTTTCTTCTTCTCCCATTCAACACAAGTAAGGAATGAACTTTTCAATATATAAGAATCTCTCCTAACAGGAACTACCTCTCTAAAAGTCTACAATCTCTCTCTCTCAATTAAACTCCTATATGTAACATCCCTTTTTATGCTGGACGACGGTCATCCAGTATGAATCCCCCTTTTTTAGGCATTTTTTTTGTTTATTCCTCACTATCCACGGCTTCTTATTGATCACTCGAAGCTGTCCTTTACCTCTTTGATATTGTTGTATAGTCGGTTCTCTCTGTAACGATTTATCTGTTTATTGCTGTCACATGGTGAAACAACAACAACTATAAAGATGAGGATAACAGTCCGCAAATAAATAAATAAATATTAATTTTATTATGTTATAAAAATACTTATGCATAATAAGCACACACATAGCTGTGATTGGTTCTTCGGTTTCTGCTATATATACTGAATTGGACGCTCTCTTCGTAAAGATGTAAATAAATGCAGTCGTGTCTCTCTGTGTCCGTATGCAAACCTAAATGCATGTTACGTGTTAGTTAATTGATTTATTTTTTTTGCAAGCCGTTGATATAACTTTCCATATGAATTTTATTCGAAACAAGCAAGGTATGTTTTTTATTTAATTTATAACTATCAAATTAACGAATTCATTAACCAACATTATGAGCATGCCACAAAGACGTTTTGTTGTATAGTCGGTTCTCTCTGCAACGATTTATCTGTTTATAACTGTCAGTTATCTATAATCATGAAAATATGCAAATAAATAAGTAAATAAATATTAATTTCTTATGTCATAAAATACTTATGCATATTAAGCATACACATAGCTGTGATTGTTTTTTTTGTTTCTGCTATATATACAGTATCTCAAAATATTAGTTTAAATGGCCGTTTTGATCATAATATAGATGTAATAAATAAAAAAAACTTTTGCATTTGTTGATTTTTAATACTGAATTGGACGTTCTCTTCGTAAAGATGTAAATAAATCCAGTCGTGTCTCTCTGTGTCTGTGTAAAATTAAATACATGTTACGTGTTAATTAATTGATTTATTTTTTTGTCAACCATTGATATAACTTTCCATATGAATTTTATTTGAAACAAGCAAGGTATGTTTTTTATTTCATTTATAACTATCAAAGGTTATTAATTAACGGCTCTCTCTGTAAGATTTATCTGTTTATCGCTGTCACGTATATACTATAATGTTTGTTGCACTCTACAAAGATACGTTTTGCTAATATATATATACATTCTGACCGTCAAAGCCATTTTGACAATCAAACGGTTTCATAACAAAAATGTATTTATTTAATTATGATTGAGTTTTAATTCTTTTCTGTTTCTTTTGAAGTCTGTTGGGCAAGATGGAGGAAGGGCGCTAGGACCATCTCAGTCATGGACTGGTGGTTGTCATTGCCTGGCCTCTGGAGTGGCTGTGGTACCACCCTCTGGGGCAAGATTTGGCATACATTCATATCAGTGTCCATCTCTCCTCCCACTCTTCCATACCACCCCCTGTCTCCTCGTCTTGTACCCAGAGGAGTGAAAGTTTACCCCATTACCTCTTCCCGTCCAACCCTAACCCTTACCATACAGTGGTCTTCTGCGACCCTCAAAGCCACCGTACCACTGTAATTTACCTCTTTCCACCTGTGTATAAATGGGGCGAGGGGCCCTTTTTATCCTGAATGCTGGCCTGCCAGTATATGGGTTTATATTTTACTCATATTTTTCATTATTTAGTTCCTCGTATTCCATGGCTTCTTATTTGGTATTAGAAACTGCTCTCTCCACATAAGTATTATGATTATTAATATGATTATTTATTATTATTATTATTAATATTATTATTATTTATTATTATTATTAATATTATTATTATGTATTATTATTATTAATATTTATTATTATTATTATTATTTATTATTATTAATATTATTATTTATTATTATTAATATTATTTATTATTATTTATTATTATTAATATTATTATTATTATTAATATTATTATTATTTATTATTATTAATATTATTATTATGATTAATATTATTATTTATTATTATTAATATTATTAATATTATTATTATTAATATTATTATTTATTATTATAATTATTAATATTATTATTATTTATTATTATAATTAATATTATTATTATTATTTATTATTATTAATATTATTATTTATTAATATTAATATTATTATTTATTATTATAATTATTATTATTAATATTATTATTTATTTTTATAATTATTAATATTATTATTATTATTAATATTATTATTATTTATTATTATTAATATTATTATTTATTATTATTATTAATATTATTATTTATTATTATTATTAATATTATTATTTATTATTATTATTAATATTATTATTATTATTAATATTATTATTTATTATTATTAATTATTATTATTATTATTTATTATTATTATTAATATTATTATTATTATTAATATTATTATTTATTATTATTATTATTATTATTATTATTAATATTATTATTTATTATTATAATTATAATTATTAATATTATTATTTATTATTATTAATATTATTATTTATTATTATTATTAATATTATTATTATTTATTATTATTATTTATTATTATTATTAATATTATTATTACGTATTATTATTATTAATATTATTATTACGTATTATTATTATTATTATTATTATTTATTATTATTATTAATATTATTATTATTTATTATTATTATTAATATTATTATTATTATGTATTATTATGATTAATATTATTATTTATTATTATTAATATTATTATTTTTTATTATTAATATTATTATTTATTATTATAATTATTATTATTAATATTATTATGTATTATTAATATTATTATTTATTATTATTAATATTATTATTTATTATTATAATTATTATTATTAATATTATTATTATTATTATAATTATTATTATTAATATTATTATGTATTATTAATATTATTATTTATTATTATTAATATTATTATTTATTATTATAATCATTATTATTAATATTATTATGTATTATGATTAATATTATTATTTATTATTATTATTAATGTTATTATTATTAATATTACTATTATTATTATTATTATTTATTTTTATTAATATTATTATTATTATTAATTATTATTATTTATTATTATTAATATTATTATTATTATTATTATTATTATTATTATTATCTATATATTGATAAGATAGCGTGTGTGTTATTTTGTGTGTCATGCTTATAGCTTTTTGCTTCCGAGTGACTGCCATTTAATTGTTATGCCTTTCCAGTTATTTTAAGTTTACCAAGAGTTTTTTTTAGAAGTTTTGGTTTCGGTTTCGATTATAGCTGATGGTACGCAAGTCATTTTTTTCCTATAAAAAGATCTAGCTAATTTGCATATTCTTTTAAACATTCATTTTAATTAATTCTCTATTAGTTTTTTCGGGTTTCTTATGATCATCTTTAGTTAACTATTACGTGTAATTATATTCATGCAGATATTCTACATGATTTATACTTGCATAATATTTGCGTAAAAAGCTTACAGTAAACACAAAAGTGTTTCCATATATATTTATGTATACGTATATATTTTTGGTTAATCTATCTATCTATCTATCTATCTATCTATCTATCTATCTATCTATAAAAGTGAACGTGTCTGTGTATCGGTGTGTCTGTGTGTCTGTTTGTGTGTCTGTCTGTGTGCGTACATTTCCCTACGCAATAACTCTGTCAATTTAAAGTCTACAAACTCGAAATTTGATATTCAGGGTACTGAGATTTGGAATAATCTTTGTGATCGATTTTCGGCCAGAAATTTGGCTGTCAAGGGGTAAAAGTTCAACGATTTGACCTTTGAGAACTCTACAAAACTCCTCCGACAATTTTGGGTCTACGCACTTGAAATTTTAGATATAGGTTCCTTGGACATGGATCTAACTTAATAACTTGATTTGAGCCGAAAACAATAAATGTTAAGGGGGTCATAATTGGGGTCAAAGTTAAAAAAAATTTGACCTCTGTGGTCTCTACTAAATTACTCAGACAATTTCTTGTATAAACATTTGAAATTTTTCATAAAGTGTATTCAGAGATAGGGCAAGCTTTTTCATCGGTTTGGGTCGAAAAGTTTTAGTTACTAATATATAAATGTATGTATGTATGTATGTATGTATATATGTTTGCATGTCTGCCTAAAACTTTCGTTAGAGGTGACGGATTTTACCAAGATCAGTATCGTTTAAAAATTCGACCTTTCATACAACAAATATCAAAAAATTGGTTAAAAACATTAATATCCTCCCCTTCAACTAGGCACTTTTCTACACAGGGGGGGGGGGAGGGGCGCTTTTTTCGCCGATATTTTTGAAAGATATCCTCTCCTTTCGATTGTCTAGCTTTAATTTTAACATAAGTCAGTTCAAGATTGGCGGTGGTTGTAACTGCAAAGACATCAGTTTTTTCCCCGTTCTTTTCCTCCTTCGCGGTACGGGTTCGAGCCTGGCTTCCTACTACCACTTTTTTTTTTTGCTCAACATACACATCCAAACACCCGGGCAATGCCGGACTGAAATGCTAGTATATCTATAAAAGTGAATGTGTCTGTCTGTCTGTGTGTGTACATTTCCCTACACAATAACTTTGTCAATTTTCAGTCTACAGACTTGCAATTTGATATACAGGGTACTGAGATTTGTAATCCGTTTTCGGCCAGAAATTTGGCTGTCAAGGGGTCAAAGTTCAACGATTTGACCTTTGAGAATTCTACCAAACTCCTCCGACAATTTTGGGTCTAAACACTGGAAATTTTAAATATAGGTTCCTTGAACATGGATCTAACTTAATAACTTGATTAGAGCCGAAAACAATAAATGTTAAGGGGGTCATAATAGGGGTCAAAGTAAAAAAAAATTGACCTCTGCGGTCTCTTCCAAATTACTCAGACAATTTCTGGTCTAAACATTTGAAATTTTACATAAAGGGTATTCAGAGATAGGGCAAGCTTTTTAATCGGTTTGGGTCGAAACTTTGAGCTACCAATATATAAATGTATGTATATCTGTTTGCATGTCCGTCTAAAACTTTCGACAGAGGCGACCGATTTTCACAAGATCAGTATCATTTTGAAGCTTGACCTTTTAGACGACAAATACTGAAAAATTGGCTAAAAACATTAATATATTCACCTTCAACTGGGCACTTTTCTACAGGGAGGTGTCGCTTTTTTCGCCGATATTTTTGAAAGTCATCCCCTCTTTTCGATTGTCTAGCCTTAATTTCGACCTACGTAACTTCCGGTTTGGCGGTGGTCGTAACAGCAAAGACGTCACGTTTTTTCTCGTTCTTTTCCTCCTTCGTGTAACGGGTTCGAGCCTGCCTTCCTACTACCACTTCTTTTTTTTTTTTGCTCAACATACACCTCCAAACACCCGGGCAATGCCGGGCAATGCCGGGCAATGCCGGGCAATGCCGGGCTCCCATGCTAGTTTTCTTTATTTGTATTCCCGAGATGATTCAAAAAATTGCCAGCACGTCATCGATCTGATACATTTGTGATGGACTAGTCTTGGTGGCTAGATACCTGAATATTAAAGGCACTTATTTGAATTTTTCAGACTACTGCTCTCATATTGGGAACAGTGGTCCGAAAAAAATTAATACTAATAACTCGGGAATTTCGAGCAGAACCTTTATTTACTTCACGGGGGTAGCTTGTTCTTGTTCTGTCAGCTCTAGAAACGAGGATATGATTCCATTTCCGTTTGATGTCAGGTTGGAAAGTGAAAGTGAAGATGTTCTAAGTAATTCTTAATTGTATTTCCTTGGTCGCCCACACTGAGGATTGAACCTTCAAGAGAATATCACATTTTACAATTGATTTTTCCAAGTGCTCTAACCACTGCGCCACGTGTCCTTACGGACAAACAAGGGGACGCTACCTCAGTGAAGTAGATATGTGTTCCGCTCGAAATTTCGTCCAGATTCTCGAGTTCGACAGAAGCATTCCTGAGTTCGACAAAATACACTTGAAGGAGGCCGGAGGTTACATTGACCGAAACGTTGTGAAAATCACACTGAAGATGAGAACAGTAGTCCGATGAATACACCTAATACGGATAACCAATTCTCATCTAAAAAATTCAGAAACGTCAAATGCACATATTTCGTTTGGTTATCAACGAGTAAAAAAAGAAAACAAACAAACAAAAAAAAACAAAAAAAAAAAACAACAAAAAAAAACCAAAAAAAAAAAAAAAAAAAACGAAAAAAAAAAAAAAAACGAAAACAATTTGAAGATGTTGAACGGGCGGTACCTGATAAAATTGTCTCCGAGATGGGTATAGTTGCTAATGACACCACGATCTATGGTAGGCATGAGAAAAAAAAACAAAAAAAAACAAAACAAATGAACACATATCTAAGGCAATGGCGGAAACCTTGGAGGAATACAAAAACGGATGGTAACATTCAATGCTGCCAAGACTAAGCTTCTTTCTTTCAATAATTACAAGAAACCTTTTATCATTAAAAAAAAAAATGCTTTTTAGTTTCGAAACCTCGTCAATAATTTAAGCAAAAGTATTCGTCTATTATCCGTTTATTGTGGTCCGCCATGTGTTGCAGTGTTTAGTTTAAGCGGTTTTTTTATTATAGAAACAGTGTCAGCTAAAATGTGTTAAGCATGAATGATGCCTCCGTTCAGTCTCGAAAGACAAAGGATGCCCCCTATAAGGGCATCCGCGCATGTAATTGTGAGACAAGGATTGCGCAATCTCTAACCACACTTCTCCGGAATCGACACTGTTTGAGTCCAGTGGCAAGGAGAAGTCCAGGACGACTGGAAACAATGCCGAGATAAGCAGAGAGCACATACACCACCTGGAAGTCCCAAATGGTCACTCATTTAGTACTGACCAGGTTCAACGTTGCTTAACTTCGGTGTGTCAACGTGATTATGCCGTACAAGCATGAATAACTAACAACATAACCGGTACTTGTACAGAATTTGAACCAGACGTAACTAACCGGCTTTGATCAGAATATGGCGCCATGTTTAACTCAAATTTGACGTAATATATTGTCAGAAATTGCAATGCGAACATTCATTGGTTGATATGAATTGATAGCTCGTTTTATTACAGTCTTTCTGATTGATTGATTTAAATTTTAACCTTGCGCATGCGCAGGGGAATTAAAACGAACAAAGTCAGTTCTGACTAGCTTGAGATGATAGGCGAAATAACCAAATATCATATGTTTAGCACTCTGGACTTAAAAAGCGCGTGCCATTAGATCGCCATTAGACCTAGAGACACGCTATACACAGCTTTCGAGGCGAATGGTCGACTATATCAATTTCGCAGGATTCCTCCTGGTGTTACGATTAGGGTAGCCAGCTTCCAAAGGATAGTCGACCAAATCATAACGGATGAAAAACTGGAAGGCACATTTGCGTACAACGTCACGATGGACGTTAGTTCGAGTTTATCGTTGAAGCTTTGTGGACTCATTAATTGAAGAACGAATTAGTCCCTATTAGTCTCAGCACCATGAGACAATTTAATCTAACTCATTAGGTTTTCCTTCCAGACTAAATATCGTCTTTTAAATCGGCAACTATGCTGACATTGGGATCCTCACTTCTATGGAATATCGGCGCCTTGAAAAGAATGTGGAAATTTTGGACTCTAAACAAGAAACCACGAAAGCCTTCACAGAAGAAGAAAAAACGGTACTTGTGCAGTTTAATTAAGACATTAAAAAATGAAAATATCGAAAAAAGTTTACATTGTACGTATCCGTTATGGAACGAAGTTCGAAAAAAAAAATTTCACTGAATTTTATCAAGTATTTTTTTTTTTTTTTTTTAACAGCGAAGAAACAATTTCTGATACCTAGCAAAAGGTTCGATTTTAGGAAGAAAAGCTAATATTAAAGATGGGGAGGGAGTGTCGGCGCTTTAACTGGAGTTATCTCACCGTGGCGTGTTCCATAAATTCCATAATGGCTGACTTCAGTGCGCTCTTATAAAAACGTGTTTTTCCGCTGTAAAAAAACAAAAAAACTACTCGATCAAATTAAGTGAATTTTTTTTTCAGAAATCTTCAGTCCAAAACGGATACGTACACTATAACCTTTTTTCGATATTTTCATTTTTTAATGTCTTGATTAAACTGTAGAAGTACCTAAAAAAAACAAAACAAAAAAACTGCTACTTTACCAGAAGTTTACCTCATAGACACGAAAGGGCGTCTCGACCGGCTCAGTTTGCTTTTCGTTGTTGTGTCAGCTTGTAGCAGAAATAAATGGAACTTTTTTTCTTTTAACAAATCAATGCCTCTCCCCTGTGCTATTTGGCCACATAGTGACCAATCAGGGGTACGGCGCATTGATCCTTCCTATCCCCTAAGCAAATCGGCCAGTATCCGGTTTGAAGAAGAACAACTCGTCCTTACTGAGAGAGACACCAAACAGAACGAACCTCCTTTTTCTTCTCTCTCTCTCTCTCCACCTCGGTGATTTCTCACGGTATCGACGATTCCACGGGGAATAACTACCGCGATAGCACCAGGTAGCCGGAGTCCAGCTTTTGACCAGGAACATATCACATTCTCATTAATAAACCTTTTCTGTGTTACATTTTATGAAGTTGTTGCGTTCGTCATTTCAGAAGCTTGTATGGAATTATTTATTTTATTAGGGTGTGTCCTAAAATCACGGAAATTCTATAGCAAGCCCCACTCCCCCCAATGGTTTACTTCTGCTTGTGCAGCTGCCATTTGTCAAAGGCAGCATGCGTTCTGCAGATTCAACCGACATAAGTCCAGCTCAAATAAACAGAAGTTTATAGAAGCTAGAAATAATTGTAAGAGAGTGATAGAGACAGCTAAGACAGATTACTCTGAAACCACCAGAAAACGCATCGAAGCACAGAAATTAGGAACCCGGGATTTTTGGAAAATCTACAACAGCATAGTAAATAATGGACAGTCAACTATTCCCCCACTATCAAACGATCATGAGGTTGCTTGCACGGCAACTGACAAGGCTAATCTGCTTGCCAGTCGGTTTGCCTCAAACTCCACACTGAACTCGGTACACCACTCACTCCCTGATTTTCCTCTGCGAACAGACGCCTCACTAGACGATTTAAAAATCACCCCTTCTCAGGTACATGCTATTATAAAAAACCTAGACACCTCAAAAGCATGTGGACCAGATCTCATCCCGGCTGTGCTATTAAAATATGCTCTGCCGAGGTTGCTCCAGTTCTGTCCAAACTTTACAATAAATGCCTTAACGAATCTTGTTTTCCTGACTGCAGGAAAACCGCCTCTGTGGTACCAGTCTTCAAGAATTCTGGTGAAAGAACTGACCCACTAAATTATCGCCCCGTTAGCCTCCTTCCGCTTTTCGCCAAAATATTTGAGTCCTTAGTTAATCAAGCCCTAGTCCAGCACCTAACAGCTGCTAAACTCCTGACTGACAAACAATATGGATTCAGGCAAGCCCGTTCAACAGCAGATATCTTAACTGTAGTTTCTGAACATATATACCGTTCATTGGATAAAACAGGGGAGGGTAGAGCGGTGGCCCTCGATATATCTAAGGCTTTTGACAGGGTATGGCACGATGGTCTTCTAAGGAAAATTAGATCATATGGAATCACTGGAAGAATTCATAATGTAATTAAATCCTTCTTAAGTAATAGAAAAATCAAAGTTGTCCTCGATGGTCGTACATCCAAACAATACGACATAATGCAGGAGTACCTCAGGGGTCTATCCTTGGACCTCTATTATTCCTGATATTCATAAACGACCTCCCTGTTAAAATTGTTTCGGAGATGGGTATATTTGCCGATGACACCACTCTCTATAACAGATATGAGGGGAAAACAAATGAACACATATCCAAGGAAATGGCAGAAACACTAGAGGATGACTTCCAATCCGTAGTGGAATGGGGACAAAAATGGTTGGTCTCATTCAATGCTGCTAAGACTAAGCTTGTTTCCTTCAATAACTACAAGAAACCTTCTCTACCACCAATAGTAATGGCCAAGAACACATTACCTGAAAATACTTCTTTTAAACTCCTCGGCCTAACGTTTACAGGGAATATGAACTGGAATAGATACATTGAGAGCATTGCCAAGGCTGCTGCAAGGAAGGTTGGCTCCCTCTACCATGCTAGAAAACTACTTACGCCTGACAGTATCCTATACCTCTATAAGGCAACCATTCGCCCATGTATGGAGTACTGTTGTCACATCTGGGCTGGTGCATCTGCTGCTTGTCTCTCGCTCCTGGACAGGGTTCAAAAGAGAGTCGCCAACCTGATAGGTCCTGAACTGTCATCTAGGCTTCAGCCTCTGTCCCATCGACGAGATGTTGCATCCCTCTGCCTGTTCTACAAATACTTCAATGGTGAATGCTCTGACGAACTGCAAACACTTGTACCTCCTCGACGTAACTACCCCCGACAAACTCGACAAGCTACTAAGTCTCATCCCTTTACAGTAGAGATCCCTAGGTGCAAGAAAGCCTTTTACTCCAATAGTTTCTTCCCCAGAACTGCGGGTCTTTGGAACTCCCTTCCGGGATTCTGCTTTCCCAACTGCAATGATATGCAGAAGTTCAAGTGTAATGTTAACAAACATCTTTCTACTCATCTCCCTTCATAATGACCCCTCTAATTAAGTCCCTGATAGTAGCCCCCTGCTTCAAAGTGGCACTGTGCCTTGTTTGGGGTGAAAATTGAATAAAAAAAAAAAAAAAGTACAGTACGTTAGTGTGGAGATTTGATGAAGTGTTTACTTAAAGGGGGTGGTTCATTAGGAATTTGTTAACGTTGGACTTGAAGACATCCAAGTTGTAGTCAGGTGGGAAGCAGGCAGATGGAACAGAGTTCCACAGGCGTGCAGTTCTAAGAAAGAAGCTTTGTTCATGGAATCCACGTTTTGATTTAGGCACAGATAAAGAGTGGGGGAAATTTTTCACAGTGGATTCAGCTAGACGGGTGTTTTTCGTGAAAGATTGGCGAGAGGGGCCCAGAGATTGGAGTTCAGACGAGCACCTGCCATGGAAATAACGATAAAACAAGGATAGGCTCGCAATGTCTCTTCTGTGGGAGAGAGGTTGCAGGGAAGAGAAAAGGGCATCCCCCACTAAGCCACGAAGTCTATTTTGTACTCTGTCAAGGCAGGATAGGCTGTTTTTAGCAGCTCCTGCCCAGATATGGCAGCAGTATTCCATCCTTGGACGTACTTGGCTTTTATAGAGATAGAGAATTGCATCAGTAGTGAGATATCTTCTGGAGCGGTAGAAGGATCCCACCATCTTTCCAGCGACCTTGGCAACAGACTTGATGTACGTGTTCCATTTCAGATCAGGGGTAAATGTCAAACCCAGAAGCTTGTCAAAACACAGGGCTTCTCCTAGACGAGAGCCATCCATTTCAATTGATGCCAGATGGGGATCAGAGCGTTGATAATGTAAGGATAGGAGTTTGGTTTTAGATGCATTAGAAGGTAACCAGCCACGTCTTCCCCCACTGTACCACGCCCTCGAGATCAGAGGAGAGAGAATCAGAGAGAACTTTGTCATTTACAGCCTTTGATGTGTTGCCGTAGATGGTCGTGTCATCAGCATAGATGTCAACGAATGATTTAAGCATGTGTTTAGGGAGGTCATTGATTTAGATCAGGAAGAGAGTTGGGCCCAGGATTGACCCTTGAGAGACTCCGGCATTAATACTGCAGGCCTCTGATTTTTGTCCATCGACCACTACTCTTATGAGCCTATCGGAGAGAAATGATTTAATGATAGAGAGAATATTTCCAGTTATACCGTAGCTGGAGATCTTGTGAAGTCGGCCTTTATGCCATACCTTGTCGAAGGCCTTTGATATGTCAAGAGCAATTGCCCTAGAAAGGAAGCCTTTGTCAAGAGATTCACTAATCCTGTGAGATATAACCGTTAGCACATCTGCAGTAGATCTTGCAGAATGGGAACCATATTGTGTGTCACTAAGAAGATTGTTTCTGATGAGGTGGTTGACTATTTCTCTATTAAATATGAATTCCAGCAACTTATTCATAACACACAGGAGACTTATTGGTTTATACTGAGAGGGAGATGACTTATCACCTGAATTCTTAAATACAGGGCAAACTGATGAGGTTTTCCAGGGAGTCGGAAAGCACTTCTCCTTAAGGCAACGCTTAAACAGTTTCGTAAGTATGGGAGCAAGTTCTGGTTGAAGCTTTTTTAACACTATAATTGGGATGCCGTCAGGGCCAGTTGCTTTACTGGAATCAAGGTTCTTTATTAGCTTGGCGACCTCATGCACAGATATTTGTATGTTATCTAGCTTGTCCTGTGTTATAGGAGGAAATATGGGGAGTTG
This sequence comes from Euprymna scolopes, assembly GCF_053919585.1. Lineage (NCBI taxonomy): Eukaryota > Metazoa > Mollusca > Cephalopoda > Sepiida > Sepiolidae > Euprymna > Euprymna scolopes. Next base: position 8,520,182 of record NC_136526.1, read on the forward strand.
ATGGCCTTCGTCGTATAGGGTAGAATTAGCTGCAAAGTTCTTGGCAAATAGTTTGGCCTTGTCTGATGCTGACGAGATGACCTCTGGTCCATTGATAATGGTTGGGATAGAACGCACACTTCTGTTCAGGATCCTATTTGTTATTTGCCAAAACTGGTGGGAACCAAGCCGCTGATCAGCTACTTTGGATTTAACAGAGTGAGCATATAGCTCTCTTGCATTTTTTATTACTCTTTTACAGTGGTTGCTGGCGTTCCTGAAAGCAGCTCTAGTCTCAGTGCATCTATTACGTTGGTAGTTATGGAAAAAGTGATTTCTGTGCACGATAGCAGCAGCACATTCTGGGGAGAACCATGGCTGGCTGTTAGTTTTGTTACTTTGTTATTTTTAAATAGTTTTTTTGTCCCTCGGCAAAAGGAGGATGAACCTGTGAATTCATTCTTGTCCGTTCATCCGTTCGTCCGTCCGCACTTTTCTCAATAACTACGCCTTGGAATTTTTGGAACTTTTGCACAAACATTAGACATGATATGAGTAAAAAAGTAACAGAACAGATTTTCCGGGAAAACTCCGGTTGCCCCCTCTCTAGGGGAACCTTTCAGGTTAGAATGGCCTAAATTGACACTTTTGTGCTTATTAAAAAAATTAATGACTTGAATTTTTATAAAACTTTCTGAAAAGTTGTGACTAACTGATTTCTATATAATTTTGTTTGTCTATACTTTGCGATAACTTTTGGGTGTGCCCCAGGGGCTCTTTATGGCTGTGTATGTCTATTTAGCAGTTTTGCATGGTGCTGAACTCAAATGTAAATTTGTTAAGGCCTTGGAGACTTTTGGGGCTAAATGGGAGGAGGGGGCAAATAATGGACTTTGTCATTTTTTTGCATGATGCAGAACTCAAATTACACATGTTAAGGCCTCAAACTGCACCGTTTGTTCATTTTCACCGGGATTTGACGTTCCCTGGTGACTTTTTGGGCTAAATGGTGGTGGTGGGGGGGAATGCTGAACTTAGTCATTTTTTTTATGCTTCGGACCATGCATGCTTCACGATGTTTTCAGGTTAAATTCAAGTTTCACGATATCTTATTATTATTATTATTATTATTATTAAATTGTTAGGTGGAAGCACAGAATAGTTACCCTCCCTCCCCACTTAAATTGTTAGGTGAAAGTACAGTTTTTTCAAGAAAACTTTAAATTGATAATTGATAAACGTTTTTTGTAAGTAAAAGTTGTTGTTTTTTTTTATATAAGAAAAGATGAACGATTTTTACGAAAACAATAAATTGTTAGGTGAAAGTACAGAAAAGTTTTTTCAAGAAATTTACAAATTATTTTTTTGTCAACAAATGTTAAAAAAAAATAAACAGAAAAAAATACACCCCCCCCCCATCATCCCTAAAATAATTAAAAAATTTATATTTTTTTTCTACAAGAAACAAACAAACAAACAAAAAAAAAAACCCGGCTTAATCCGATGATTGCCGGTCAAGCCCGAACCATAAGTGACAGAAAATCTCGAGGATCCGGGTCAAATTCTGCAAGATTACTAAAAGGTTTTCCAATAATAAAATAGAAATTGTTTTTTTTTTAATTATATTTTTTCTTTTCTGTCAATTTTATTATATTTAAATGTTTTCTTCACTATTTCCCTTGAGTAGCGTTCTGACGCTTTCATAATCGGCGACACTCGGCGAAAGCCGGCGGTTGACGTCATATTCCGATCAAAGCTGAGCGAACGGTGAGTTATCTCTGGTTCCGCACAAACAAACGCCTTAATTTTTAATAAACGCTGCTTGATTCTATTTGTTGTGTGCTTATTCAGATTGGCACTCATGGCGGCATTTAAGATTAAAGAAAATACAGAAATGTCTGTCTGATGTACGTACCAGTCATGGAATGAAGGTGAAAAATTCCAAAAATCACGTAATTTGATCAAGTATTTTTTTTTTTATTCAAGAATATCAAATTTTATTATTTCAATAAGGGTGAAAAGAAAAGAGTCTAAAATGGATCGGTGGACACGGACAGGCAACCCTAATGCACGCGGAAACTGTCAAAATAATCAATGATTACCTCCCCTTGTTATGTTATATCGATAAAACATGGTCTCGTCTGCCACATATCAGTAAAAAAACGGCAAATTTGTTTATGGTAAAGAAAAAAAAAAAAAAAAAAACGACTACTGGCGCTTCTACACTATTGGGACGAAATTTCTGAAATCGTAAAACTGAATTTCCCATGAAAACAATGCTATCTACGTATTCCTCGTATTTTAAAAATGATTATATCCAAAAATTACGAAAATCGAAAAGGTAGAAAATTATTTATTAAAGAAAATAAAAAATAGAATTTGATGAAAACGATCGTAAGACACAGAGTTTAAAAGGAAGTTAGTTTTCCGTTTTGATTTAAACAAGATGGCGGCAATTTTTCAACTGTTAACACGATTTAAGTTGTTTTGTTTAATAATTCAGCAATATTCATGTAATTTCGACTGCATAATTTGGAAGCTACCATTGTAATTTATAAGAATTGACAAAAAAAAAAAAAAAAAATCAGTTGAAACCATTGTTTTCTTTCTGGGTACTTGTACAGATTAATGAAGATATCAAAAAAAAAAAAAAAATGAAAATATCGAAAAAAGTTTAAATTGTACGTATCCGTTATGGAATGAAGTTCTCCGAAAAAAAAATTTCACTTAATTTCATCAAGTAGTTTTTGTTTTATTTATTTATTTATTTATTTATTTTTGATACCGAGCAAAAGGTTCGATTTTTAGGAAGAAAAGCTAGTATTAAAGATGGGGAGGGAGTGTCGGCGCTTTAAACAGAATTATCTCCCCGTGGCATGTTAAAAAAAATTTAAAGATGGCTACCTTCAACGCTCTGTCATAAACCCGTGTTTTTCCGCTGTAAAAAAAAAAAAAAGAAAAAAAACCTACTCGATCAAAGTAAGCGAAATGTTTTTTTTTTTTAAAGATCTTCAGCTCAAAACGGATAAATACAATATAACATTTTTTTCCGATATTTTCATTGTTTAATGTCTTGATTAAACTGTACAAGTACCTAATTCTGTAGAAGCGCCAAACTACTTGATCAATTTACGTGATTTTTGGAGTATACAATCTTCATTCCGTGACAAGAAGGTACAATATAAAAGGGACCGCATAAATTGATGAATATTCAGATGCCAATTATTTTACGGTGAGGAGAATTATTCCTTAGTTTTAAAAAGTTAAATTTTTTACAATAAATTAACCAAACCATTCATTTTATTTATTAAAAAATATTTCACAGACAATAATTTTTTTACAGAAAAAAAAGAAAAAAAAAAAAAGGAAAGACGGCAAGTAAACCATCGTGGAATTTCCTGATATAATTATTACCACAGTAAATCAACGTCGTAGCTCACAAGAGCGATGAAAGCCAACAAACCGGAAGTTCAAAACTCGAGTTTCACCCTCATTTGGGCTCATCAGTTAGACATATCTGAACTCGGGATTCAAAACTAGAGTCTCTTGCATGCAAGGCATGTACTCTGCCACTTGAGAAACTGCGCTACACGCAAAAAAAAAAAAAAAAAAAAAAAATCCCAAAAACAAAAAACAAAAAAAATCGACTAACAGATCAAGCAAACTGCAGCGATAATACGGCTTGGCTTCTCGTTGGTTAGATGACCATCTCCCTTGTTTGAGACGAGCTAGGTCTATTCCATAGTCGGTCTTCACTGTGATCTGTGTTAATTAATATTAGTGTTGGGACGATTAATCGGAATCGGGAATCAGAAAAATCGGAAAGATTTGGGAGTATCGGATTCGGTATCGGAATCGAAAAAATTGATGCGCATTTTTCGGTGCCGAAACAATTCTTTTAATTGACCTTTTTTTATTTGATTTTGTTTAAAGCCAAATCTTCCATTGCTGGTAATAATGATAAAATAATAAATATTTATTGATTTTAAAATACCAGTAAAGCTAAAATCGATAGATCATCCCCCACCACAAGGGTTTTTTGGTCCTGGATATGACCTAAAACTATATCCAGTGGTGAGGCCCCAGCTTGCAGGCTTTGGGGAGTGTGGAGCCACCCTTTAATTACCATTGCTCCCAGGTCCACTCTGACCCGGAGTAGTAGTACCTGTTAGGGTCCCAACTATGGGTTAAATAGAAACTGATTTGAAAACAACAAATATATTCTATTAAACATTTTTCTTCAAAATCTTTGGATTCGGCATTAAAAAACCCGAAAAGGGTTGATATGCCGTAAAACAAAAACAACCAACCAACCAACCACAAGTGTATTTTAACGTTTAGGAAAATATCTACGTATTTAATATGCGTTTTTTACGAAAATCAGGGAAATAACTATCTTATAGTCAAATAATTAAAGATTTATAAAGAATCGGAATTGGTAATGGTATCGGAATTTGTAATTGTATCGGAATCGGTAATTGTATCGGAATCGGGAATTTAGTAGGCAATTGGGGAAAATATTGGAATCGTCCCATCACTAGTAAATATTTTTTTTTCAGTTGCTAAAATAGCAGAATACTCTTTGCATATGCAGAAAACTCGGTTTCAAATCCCGAGTTCGGATGTGTTCAACTGATGTGTCCAAATGAGGGCGAAACTCGAGTCTTAGACTCCCGGTTTGTTGGCTGACATGGCTCTTCTGAGCTGCGACGTTGCTTGACTGTGGAAATAATTGTATTATCTCTCACATTCTGAAAATTTTCTGCTAGTAAATTAATAGGACCCTCCAGAAGATCCTGGAAACAAGAGGAAGAGTTTTCGATCGAGACTGTTTGACCCAGACCTCCGCACGAACAAACATACAAAATCGAGTTGTTCAGTTTTTTGTCAGCAAGATTTATTATTATTTTTTTTTTAAATCTGGGGCCATCTGAGTATGCGCGCGTTTGCGCGTAGTTTCTTGGGGTTGCGTTTACATGCACGAGTGCTCACTCGTACCTACCAAGATGGCCATCAGCAAAACATAAGAAATGACGTTGTTTAATATACGGAGAACTACTTATTTTCGGAAAATTTAAATGCGATATTCGTTTTCAGCATATCCGAAAACCGTTGCAGTCGTCATTTTAATTGAAAAATCGTAAGGTGGAAACCAGGTAAAAATTTCCCAAATATTTTAAAAAATTTTTTAAAAAGTTTCGTGAATAAATAAATTAATAAAAAAACATCTTAAATAATTAAAAAAAAAAAATTCCTGCCGAACAAACGCACAATTCTGTTTTTTATATTTGTATGCAGAATGTCACGGTCAATCGATATCAACTGAAAGTTGTTTCTTCTGTTTCCATAATCTGCTGGGGTCCTAAAACCCTACTTGGTCCAATTAATATTCTGTTAAAATCTACAGCAGTGGTCTACCCTACATATGGAGGAAAAGGAACACCGAAAGGACGATCATCGTTAGCGAGGCGTTTGCTTTACTACCGGCCGTATTAGCCATCCTCTCGCAATGTGCCTGGTTTTGTCCCACGCAAGATGCGTACGCCAAGGCTGTCGGAATAAAGACTTGCTCGCGAACGCCGCGGAAAATATGAGCCATGGGTCCACTAGCAAACACGGCAAGGTCCTCACCGCCGTGCGTCTCGTGTGCGCGAGGAACCGCACTCTGCTGTAGGTAGGTGTTTTTCGCTGCGAAGAAGAACAAGAAGAGAAAGAGCCAAGAGAAATGGCAATGAAAAAATCAGCCAAAGATACCGGAAATTCTTCATTTTTTTTTTTTTAAGGAAAGTAGGGATTGAAGACCACCAGGAGAGGCGCCGGGTTTTGAGGATGAGGTTGACAATGAGGGTCGATCGCTTGGCAAAAGGTTGAGGTCGCACACAGGAAGGCGAGTTTGTTAGGAAGCGGAGATCAGTGATGACAAAATAAAACGAATGATAAAAAAACCCCAAAAAACAAAACTGTATACTTTAGTTGATCTTGAGTAGATTATCTCCCTTGCATGAGAATCCAGATTATCTCCCTTGCATGAGAATCCAGATTATCTCCCTTGCAATAGAATCCAGATTATCTCCCTTGCATAAGAATCTTCAAGTTAAAGAAAATAGCTATTGAATAAGAACTCTTCAGACTATTTTTCTCATCTTTAGTGTTATTAGAAAAACGTTTCGGTCGCTGCAACCTGCGACCTTCTTCGGGTGTTGAGAACATGCTTCGTTTCCTACTAAGGAAAAAATAGGGTTGGCTCTGCATTACAAGAATTCAAACCGTTTGTTTAAGGGTGGGTCTGATCATAAAGAAGGTCCAATCATCAGGAGTCACTAAGATATTTGTGAAAGGTTTTCTTATGGTTTAATTTTTCAGAATATCTATACTAATTGTTAATATTAGTGAAAAAAAAAAGTGTTTTACGAAACAGAGGATCGATATAAATGCGTGTTTTTGTTAAAAAAAAACACTATGTAAGAGGGATAACTCTAAGAAAAAGCAGGAGCACAGAAAAATAATTAAATTAATAAAAATAAAAATTATACAAACGTTTACAATAGGAATGTACGGATGCACGGTTAGGAAAAAAGAAAACTATCACTCCCTACCTCCCTCTAACTACCTGACGTCATTTTCAGACAGCCTTTTGACTTTCTGACATTTTGAGCTTCCGCAGAACGCATTCTTAGACGAGTTTTTAAAATTTTTTTTTGGTTTGTGCAAAGTCAGACTCTTGCTTTTGCGGGCTAATTACGCTATTTTGTGCGTTTTTTTTTGTTTTGATTTGTGCAAAGCCAGAATTTCTTGCTTTTGGAGGCTAATTAAGCTATTTTTTTGTACAAACAAGGTGTTTTTTTTTAAATTTTTTATTTTATTTCACATCGTAGGACTTTACCTTACTAATTACCTTTGAAATAGACATAGAAAACTAATATTTATCTTTCAAGAGATTTTTACAACGAATTTAACTTCAAAATTTAACTGAATTTGTCAGTTTCCGAATGTCGCCGTGAAAACATTTTTCATTATAAGTTTTTTTTTTCACGCTTAAAAAATTTTTTTTTTTTTCACGTGTAAATTTTTTTTTTTTTTTTCACGTATACAAATATATATTTTTTCCTTTTGGAAATAAACTTTTAGTTTTTAATCTTTCAAATACAATCAAAAAGTACTCGGAAACCTACAAAAATATTATGATAAAACCGGCTTTCAAAACTATGTCCCCATATTTTTTTCGCCATTAATGCATATTGACACACTGGTTCTCGTTAGATTATTATTATTATTTTTTTTACATAGGCATCACCACTTATCAAGGCCCAGAGGCCACTCGAGGATAAGGGTTAAAGAGTGTACAGTAGTCAATTGGACAATATAGTAATCGTTAGTAATGGAGATTCGGTAAATTTGTTAACTTATATGAAACGGCTCATCAAAAACTTGTTTACGTTAGACTTGAAGATAACCATATTGTAGTCAGCTGGAAAGCAGAGAAAACGGAAGATAATTCAATAGGCGTGTTGTTCTAAGAAAGAAGCTTTGCTCATGGAATCTACGTTTAGGTTTAGGCACAGATAAAGAGTGGGGGAAATTATTGATAGCGTTTTCTGCTAGTCGGGTGTTTCTTGTGAAAGTTTCGCGAGGGGGGGGACCATAGATTGGAGCTCAGTCGAGCACTTGCCGTGAAAATAACGATAAGGCAGAAACAAACTCGCAACATCTCTTCTGTGAGAAAGAGGTTTCAGGGAAGATAAAAGAACATCTCTTACAAGGCTACGAAGTCTATTTTGAACTCTATCAAGGCAGGACAAGAGCTTTCTAGGAGCTCCTGCCCAGATGTGGCAACAGTACTCCATCCTAGGACGTACCTGGCTCTTATATAGGTCGCGAATTGCATCAGCAGTGAGATATCTACTGGATCGATAGAAGGATCCCACCATTTTTCCAGCAGCCTTGGCAACGGATTTAATGTATGTGTTCCATTTAAGGTCAGGAGTAAAGGTCAAGCACAGAAGCTAAGCATCGTTTAGCGTGGCTAGTACAAGATGGGTGACCATTTGGGAATACAAGATGCTGTATACGATGGGAGGTTGGCGACTAACCTATTAAAAAGGGACATCCAACCCTCGTGGGAGGTAAATAGCAATTTAGAAAAAGGCGATTGGGACGCGAAGAGGTTAGAGGAGGGAAATTGGGAGAAGCGAGCTTATTAAACAAAAAGTCACACAATCTAGCAAACCAGACGAGTACACGACTCCAAGTAAGCAGCAAACGGTGTTCGACCAGATTTAGTTCCTGATATTAAGCCTCATCATTAAACTCTTGGCGAGAGTTTCTGTTTCCCAAATCTATTAATTTATTGACTAAATTTTTTACGTGAAAGCATAGAATAGTTAACAAAGCTCTCTCCATGTTAAAAATGGCTTTCTAAATAAAAACGTTATTATTAGGGCTATGACAACAGCATATTCTTTTCATTGTTTTTACTCTCGAGTATATATCCGACACAGTTAGACACAATCAATCAACCGAGAACCACATCACTCTACATAAAAAAAAAACATATAAGATATCGATGGATATATACCTGAGAATCTAATCAATGAAAAGAATATGCTGTTTTCATAGCCCTAGTTATTATTTAAGCAAGGCCCGTAAACCGCAGAAAATTGACGACTTATAAAGTTTTCGGGTATGCTGAATACGAATATCGCATTTAAATGTTGCTCAGACAGGTAGTTTTCCGGAAATTAAGGCATTGTTTTTTTTTCCAATTATTAATGAATTTAAGTGACTAACGCCATTTTGTATTTGTCTAGGATGGCTGTATGCCTTCTAAGAGTCGCTATAGATGACACTGTAGTGCAGATTAGTTAACAAAACCCACATGTTAAAAATGGCTTTCTAAATATTAACGTTATTATTTAAGCACGTTCCGTACACCGCGGAAAATCATTTTGAAAGCTATTCTAAACATGGGGAAAGGGGAGAGCTTTGTTAACTATTCTGTACTTTCACCTGACAATTTAACGAATAAACTAATAAATAAGAATAGTGCAATGGTAAAGAAGAAGAGTAAGCGTGTGGCCAGACTGCCGATTCCCAACGTCATGTATCGTGAATTTTTCGTTCGACTATTCCTCTTATGGCCGAATCGTCATTTTCTCGCTGGCGACTGTCGATGGGAACACACGTGGTTTCACAAAAGTAGAAATGTAATAAATCGTGGAACAAAGGAGAAACACAAACGCCAATGTTTCACATATAATTGATTGTTGGACTTGTGTGTGTGTCTTCTCCCTGTTCTATCGATCTTACTTTTGTCTCTGTTTCTGTTTCACAGTCAACTCTAAAAACTATCCAACTTCCATCCGCCGCGACGGGCATCTAGTTGTCAACTAACTGTCTCCTCCATATTGGTATCTGAAGTCCCCCCCCCACTTCCGGCTACCGGAAGCTGTCCTTCCCTGTTTTATCTGTCGGTTTCTATTGTCATTGTCAACTCTAAAAAGCTCGATCTAAAAATACCTATAGATTCATTGTTTGTTACTTCCTATCTATTGTTTCCTATCCCTTTGTCTATTGTCTCAGCACTTAATGGCTCAAGTCCACCTCAGGTCCACTTTATAGTATCACAAGCGATCCAAAGGAGAAATTCTTTAATATCAGAAATTGTATCAGATTGAACACCGTTTGCTGTTGACTGAGTCGAGGATTCTTCAGGTTTGTTTGTGCGAGTTCAATTGTTCCATAGTTCGTATAGTTAACACAAGTCTGACGTCACGGAATCATGCTTTCTTTTTTTTCATATTGTTTTGGCAGTCCCTATTGAACACCACTTGCTGTTGACTGAGTCGAGGATTCTTTAGGTTTGTTTGTGCGAGTTAATTTATCGTTTTGATCACATTCCAACATTAATTTTTATGAAAACAATATCAAAGAAGGAACTGTTGATGTAAATAATTTATTGTTTCAACGTAAGTAATTTTTGTAATTGAGATATTTAAAAGCGTTATAAATGCCGATTCGATTTGTCGTCAATTCTCCTCGAAATTTCGAAGGAACAAGTGCTTTAATGTTTAATATTGTCATAAATAAATAAACAAACAAATAAATGAATAAATAAAAATAAATCGGTTGTTTTTTTTTTCATTTATTTGCGGACCATTATCCTTATCTTTTCTAACTATTGTTTCACGACGTTTCGACCAACTATTCGTCTGGCCTTCGTTAGGTGGTTAACTGTCGTGAAACAACTATAAAAATGAGAATAATAGTCCGCAAATAAATAAATAAATAAATAAAATACACAAATTACTCATTCCAAAGGATTCCAAGAATTAAATCGGTGGGTATTCGTTAAAATTTATTGCGCTTCTACACTATCGGGACGAAATTTCGAAAACCGTAAAACTGAATTTCACATGAAAACAATGGTATCTACGTAATTACTCGTATTTTAAAGATGGTTATATCCAAAAATTACGAAAATCGATTAGGTAGAAAATTATTTATCAAAGAAAATAAAATATAGAATTTGATAAAAACGATCGTAAGACACAGGAGAGTTCAAAAGGGAGGGAATTTTCCGTTTCGATTTAAACAAGATGGCCGCAATTTTTCACCTGCTAACACGATTAAAATTGTTTTTTGTTTTTTAAATAATTCAGTAATATTCAGGTAATTTCGACTGCGTATTTTTGAAGCTAACATTGTGATTTATTAGAATTGACAAAAAATCAGTTGAAACCATTGTTTTTTAAAATCTGAAAACTCCATTTATCGACTACAAAATTTCATCCTAATAGTGTAGAAGCGCCGATTTTTTTTTAGTAGGAACAGAAACCGTTAGTAAGAATTTGGATATTTCGTTCTACAACTACAAATAATGAACTAAACAAAAGTAAACAGCAACAAAAATACAAGCAAACAACAAAAATACATTTTCATCTTATTTTCTTGATTTCAATCTTTTTAAAAATAAAATATACATATTTAAAACTGTTCAGTCAGTTTTGATCTATGTTCTTAAACAACAACAACAACAACAACAACAACAACAAGAAAAACAACAAAATTCCAATCGATTTCATTAAATCTCATATTCAATCCGATCAATAGTTTTTTTTTGTTTTGATTAATAATACTAGTGTGTAGCAGCCGAAACTTGCTACAATCATATGCAGGAACTAATTCTCGCGGCTCGAGATTCGAAATCCATTTTCTCCCTGGCTTGTCAAATCAAAAGCTAGCTCTCAATCACGTGATCGAGTGTATAAAAGGTAAAACCAAGAACGCTCTCTTTCTTACTCCCTGGCGTCAGCTGGCAGCAGACATTGGGCCTGGGGCTTTGGTCCCAGGCTGAATATGATCACAAGCTAACATGGCGACCTTCTAACTCCCATTTGTTTCCACCTTGCTCTTTCTTTCTCCTTTAACCGGCTTCCTTTGTCTCGACGACTACTAGCTATAAACACGGGTAAAATGAACTATTCTCTCCTCAACAAGTCGGCAATATATTAAATCTCTCTTTACACAAGAACACTTCCGCCTACTAACCCGTTTCTCTCAGCTACAAACCCTACTAACGAAGATCACAAATAAAGTTTTTTTTTATTAATATAGAATGGAACTCCATTTCGTTGTCTCTTATTCTATAAGTGAGTCGGTTAGAGGAAATAACCTTCTCATAATCCCAAGTTCTCATCTTGCCACCAATGACACCGTGAAGAAATCTGTAAGATTTTTTTTTTTTTACTTATTTCATCGCTACTACTTTCCCTCTCTTCTCTTTTTGATAAGCGATTGAACGTTGTTTTACCTATTTACATTTCCACAGTGTGTTTTATAATCTGTGTATTATTAGCACATACATGATGACTCCAGCCTTCTGAGACTAGTAAGAATAGTAGATACAGATAATTTGATAGCGCGAGACACACACACACACACACGCACACTCACACACACTCACACACACACACACTCACACACACACACACACACTCACACACACACTCACACACACACACACACACACTCACACACACACACACTCACACTCACACACACACACACACACACTCACACACACTCACACACACACACACACACTCACACACACACACTCACACACACACACACTCACACACACTCACACACACACACTCACACACTCACACACTCACACACACACACACTCACACACCCACCCACACACACACACTCACACACACACACACACACTCACACACACATACACACACACACTCACACACACACACACTCACACACACACTCACACACACACACTCACTCACACACACACACACACTCACACACACACACACACACACACTCACACACACACACACACACACACACACACACACACACACACGTTTTCCGCTCAGTAAACTACGTAGTTTGACGGCAGTGGGTTTATAAAGTCCCCTTCAGACTTTGTCCCGATTAAAATAAAAGTACCGGTATTTAATTCTCTCCCACTTCAAGAACTTAGACACCAGAGTCAGAATGCGGGATCGAGAAGTCAGCGATCCCCGAGGAGGGGCTCTATTTATTTGCTCCCCCACCGAGAAAATTAGGCACAAGGCCGATTTTTAATGTGAGGAGTGAAGGGGAGGGGGAAGGGAAAAGGGGACCAGCTCCCGAGAGGTGGGAAATGGGAGCTGGATAGTGATTTGCCAGCTGGCCCAAGTAGGGTTGCCCCTACGTGGACCAGAAGATTGCCACAAGGGCAATGGTCTTTGCTTGCAGCATCTGCACTTTGATCGTCTTTGCTTGCAGCATCTGCCGGAACAGATACTACACTTTGATCTTGGCCCGAAGGCCACAAAGGTCCCCCCTGCGAGAGGAAGGTGCGACCCCCCCCCCCGAGGAGGGGCGAGAACCAGTGTGTCAACGTGATTGTGCTGAGACAGACAGGCGTATAACCTCTAACATATTAGACTGGCAGGCCGTCCAGCATGCGTCCGTTCTGTCTACATATCTAGAACAGAGCGTGGTGTCATCAGTGAATATGCCCATTTCGGGAACAATTTTATCAGGAAGGAATAGTTAAGGAACTAGAAATGACCCCTGGGACATTCCCACATTAGTGTCACGTTGTTTAGATGTACAACCATTGAGGACATTCTGGATATTTCTTTTAGCTAAGAAGGACCTTGCTGGGAAATCATTATCACGTTTGATTTATTGGCAAAATATTAAGCGAATATTAAAAAAAAATATATTAGACTGACAAAAAAAAAAAAAAAAGAAACGAAACAAAAAAAAAAACAAATAAAAAATCAGCGATTTAAAAAAAATAATAAATGACAGAAACATCTTTATGATGTACATACCCGTTATGAACGAAAAATGTCATATTCCAAAAATCAATTAAATTAATCAAGTATATTATTGCTTATATAGAAAATCAATTTCTTACAATTTTGAGCGATTTAAATAAAAAAATATGTGTGGCCATAATAAAACTGATTTTCATCTCGATAGTTCAAATTGAGTTGCCTCTCCTTTATTTATAAAACAATTGTGCTCATAATAAAACTGATATTCATCTCGATAGTTCCAATTGAGTTGCTTCTCCTTTATTTATAAAAAAATTGTGGTCATAATAAAACTGATTTTCATCTCGATAGTTCAAATTGAGTTGCCTCTCCTTTATTTATAAAAAAATTGTGCTCATAATAAAACTGATTTTCATCTCGATAGTTCAAATTGAGTTGCCTCTCCTTTATTTATAAAAAAATTGTGGTCATAATAAAATTGATATTCATCTCGATAGTTCAAATTGAGTTGCCTCTCCTTTATTTATAAAAAAATTGTGCTCATAATAAAACTTATATTCATCTCGATAGTTCAAATTGAGTCGCCTCTCCTTTATTTATAAAAAATTGTGGTCATAATAAAACTGATTTTCATCTCGATAGTTCAAATTGAGTTGCCTCTCCTTTATTTATAAAAAAAATTGTGGTTATAATAATCTGATTTTCATCTCGATAGTTCAAATTGAGTTGCCTCTCCTTTATTTATAAAAAAAAAATTGTGGTCATAATAAAACTGATTTTCATCTCGATAGTTCAAATTGAGTTGCCTCTCCTTTATTTATAAAAAAATTGTGGTTATAATAAAACTGATTTTCATCTCGATAGTTCAAATTGAGTTGCCTCTCCTTCATTTATAAAACATGGCGGATGAAAATATAAGGCATCCTTTTGTCATAAATTTGATTTTCTTAGTAAAAAAACCCTACTTGATCAATTAACATGATTTTTGGAATATAACATCTTCGTTTCGTAACCTGTATGTGCATCATAAAAAATTTTAAAAGATATTTTCCGTCTGTTTGTTATGAAAATAGGTTTAATCTATATATAAACTGTAAAATGTGTTTGTGCGTGTGTGTGTGTTTGTATGTCCTGCAAAAAAACTTTTGACACACACAACGAACACTGACAAAATTGGTATTGTTAAGAAGATCGGTCTCTCGGACAACAAATATCGAAAATTTGCAAAAAAGATTAATTTTTTGACCATCAACTGGACCGTTTTTTTTTTGCAAGAAGGGATCAGTTTTTGTGTCAACATTTTTTCAATGTCATTCATGCCTCGCGATCTGGATGTATGTATAAGACACGTTATTTCAAAAGCCCGTGATGTCACAGGTCCCGTAGGCAAGATAGCTAACACGTTTGCTTCCCCCCCCCATTTTCCTCTTTTGCGTTACAGGTTAGAGCCTGGCTACTGCAGCTATTTTTTTTTTGCGCTTGCACGGGTACTCGGTGCTATTTAAATTTTTTTTAAAGGGATATGGGTTCTCAACAGCCTTACTATATCATCTCTGCGCACTCAAGCAACGTCGGGTTCCTATACTAGTTCTAAATATGTACCAAAAGTTCTAATTGATTTTTATATGCGATATATAAATATATAAAAAAGAATCCAAAAAAAGCAATCTATATATCTACAAAAGTGAACGTGTCTCTATGTGTGTGTGCACATTTTCCTACGCAATAACTCTGTCAATTTTCAGTCTACAGACTCGAAATTTGATATACAGATTACTGAGATTTGGGAAAATCGATGCGATCGGTTTTCGGCCAGAGATTTGGCTGTTAAGGGGTTAAAGTTCACCGATTTGATCTTTTAGAACTCTACCAAACTCCTCCGACAATTTTGGGCCTAAACACTTGAAATTTTAGATATAGGTTACTTGGACATGGATCTAACTTAATAACATTATTAGAGCCCAAAACAATAAATGTTATGGGGTAATAATAGGGATCAAAGTAAAAAAAAATTGACCGTTTTTTTTTTGCTCAGCATACACCTCCAAACACCTGGGCAACGCCGGGCACCCATGCTAGTAATATACAACAACTTACTTGTATCGACATCTGTAATGTTTTGACGTGGGCTTTGATACCCGGGTCCATTACCATATACTAAAATAGTCATTGGTTTGTTGTCAAGCGGGCTTTTCTCCTCTTCTCCTATGGGTACCGTGTCTGGAAAATAATAATAATAATAATAATAATAATAATAATAATAATAATAATAATAATAATAATAATAATAATAATAAAATAATAATAACAACAATAATAATAATAATAATAATAAAAATAATAATAATAATAATAATAATAAAAATAATAATAATAATAATAATAATAATAATAATAATAATAATAATAATAATAAAAATAATAATAATAATAATAATAAAAATAATAATAATAATAATAATAATAATAATAAAAATAATAATAATAATAATAATAATAATAAAAATAATAATAATAATAATAATAATAATAATAATCATAATAATCATAATAATAATAATCATAATAATAATATTGATAATAATAATAATAATAATAATAATAATAATAATAATAATAATAAAAACAATTATATTTATGAAAATACATATTTGAAAAGAAACATGTTTTTTAAAATTTAATTTTTATTTAAGAAGACGTTATACCCTCCTATTAATTTTAATATTGGAACATAAGCCTCCTTGCTGCTTCCTAGTTGCTTGGGGGTTGGAAAGAAAGTACCGGTGAAGAATCCGTTCTTGACAATAAGCCCGACAGGTGCAGGGCCACGAACTGGCCGAGTATCTTTCGGACTGAGGTACTATGTCGAATTTTGACGAATTTTGTCCTTTTAATTCAGCGCATGAGCATTGGCAGTGTTACGTACTATATAACTAAAAAAAAAACAGGGCCAATTAAGTCGGCATGAAAATAGTTTTGCGTATTTGACATCCAGACAACGCCGGGTTCATCAGTTACTTTAACGGGCAAATGTGCGCTGCTTGTCCAACCAAAGATCCAGTTTTTAGAATGTTGACTTTTAAGGATATATAAGAGGTAATCCGGCCCGCTACGAACGAATATAGGGTGTTCATTCCGAAAGCCATTCTTAACATAGGTACGTTGGGGGCGTTTATTCCGAAAGCCGTTCTTAACATGGGTAGGTTGGGGGCGTTTATTCGGAAAGCCGTTCTTAACATGGGCATGGTGGGGTGGGGGTTATTCCGAAAGCTGTTTAATATGGAGAGGTTGGGGGGGGGGTTATTCCGAAAGCCGTTCTAAACATGGGAGGTTTGGGGTGTTAATTCCGAAAGCCGTTCTTAACACGGGGAGGTTGGGAATGTTTATTTCGAAAGCCGTTCTTAACATGGGGAAGTTTGGAACGTTTATTTCGAAAGCTGTTCTTAACATGGGAAGGTAAGGGGTGTTTATTCCGAAATCCCTTCTTAACATGGGGAGATTGGGGGTATTTATTCTGAAGCCGTTATTAACATAAGGACGTTTGAAGTGTTTATTCTGAAAGCTGTTCTTAATATCGGGTGGTTGGGAATGATACCCCTAAAAAGCGACTCTTTGAAGTTAAATCTTATTTATTTAAAAATAAAAAAAAATTGAAGAGCAAGCTGGTTAAATTCTTCTTTTTGAGGGAGACTTTCTTCGATTACAGGTATTCAGTAAAAGTAACGCACTTGTCGACTGCTGCAAAACTCGAATAGTGTTTGCGCATGCTGCATGAACAACTTCCTTTCATTAACAAACATGGCGGACAATTCGAAATACTAGAAAATAACATTGCACATGGAATGCGTTAATATTAAAAAACTACTTGTCGACAATAAATTTAAAGGTGTGTAGCAACCGACACTCGCTACATACAGACAGGAGCTACTTCTCACGACTTCGAGATTCGAAATCCATTTTCCTCCTGGAAAGTTGTTTATTAATATAGAATGAAACTCCATTGTGTTGTCTCTTATATTCTATAGTTCGTTCGTAACGGGCCAGATTATTCCTATATATCCGTAAAGTCAACATTTTAAAGGTAAGTCTTCGGTTGGACAAGCAGCGCACATTGACCATTTAACGTTATAACAATGGGTTGGTTTGAAGAAAAAAAAACATGGTGCTTACCCAGAATTTCCCCTCCAATGAAATAACAAAAAAGAAAAAAAAAAAAAACAAAAGAAAAAACAATCAGTCTGATTTGTGTGCCTGCACCCGAAGAAAAAAAATCGTACACCAAAACAAATCACGTAGGTTGATCGGTTAGTTTTATTTTTAAATAACAAAATTAAATGTTATGGCAAAAAGAAGGCGACGCCATCTTGAATCAGGTACGTCTAAGGATGGAGTACTGTTACCACATTTGGGCAGGAGCTGCTAGAAAGGACTTATCCTGACTTGATAGAGTTCAAAATAGACTTCGTAGCCTCGTAGGAGATGTCCTTTTCTCTTCCCCGCAACCTCTATCTCATAGAAGAGATGTTGCGAGTTTGTTTCTGCTTTATCGTTATTTTCATGGCAAGTGCTCGACTGAGCTACAATCTATGGTCCCCCCTCGCCAAACTTTCACAGGAAACACTCGTCTAGCTGAAAACGCTATCAATAATTCCCCCACTCTTTATCTGTGCCTAAACCTAAACGTAGATTCCATCAACAAAGCTTCTTTCTTAGAACTGCACGGCTGTGGAATTGTCTTCCGTTTTCCTGCTTTCCAGCTGACTACAATATGGTTGTCTTCAAGTCCAATGTAAACAAGTTCTTGATGAGCCGTTCCACTTAAGTTAACAAATTTACCGAATTTCCATTACTAACGGTTACTATATTGGCCAATTGACTACTGTACACTCTTAACCCTTATCCTCGAGTGGTCTCTGGGCCTTGATAAGTGGTGATGTTTATGTAAAAAAAGGAACAGGGGATATAATTGCAAATAATTCAAACTTGCGAGATTTTAGAAAGCCATTCTTAATCTAAGGAAGAGGGCAATGGAGAAAAAACAAATTTAAATTCGTTTAAAATGATTCATACCTCTATCTCTACTATTATATAAAAATCACTTTGTGCGTGTGTGAGAGGTCCTTCCTCATAGGTTCCGAAACGGCTGAGCCTATCTTTTGCAAATTTCACACAAAGTTAATTTATATGTCTGGCAGTGTTCTTAGATATGTTTTGTACAGAAATCGATCCAATAAGTATTGGAAATCCAAAAATCCGATCTTAAAAAATAGTCTTTCTTCTCTTATAGATAAAAATGAATTTTTCCAGAGGAATATTTTATGTTGCACCGGTGTAACCTCGGCCGATGTAACGTAAAATATTCCCCTGTAAACACTTTTCTTTTTATCTATAAGAGAAGAAAGCCTATTTTTAAGACCGTCAAGCCCAAATATCAGCTGACGTGATATTGTAAACAAACACAGACGGAATTTGATGAACGACATTATCATTATTATTTTTTATTATTTCTTTTTTGCGAATTAGTCCACCGGTTAAATTATTCATCGTAATAAATAATATTCAATAGAGGATTGATTCTATAATAACACATACGCAATCTGCATTAATTAAAATATCATATTTAAGCGTACTGTAGAACCACGCCACTCCGGGTGTCCAACTAGTTTTCTTTATAAAAATAAAACTACTTAATCAATTTACGTGATTTTTGGAGTATGATATTTTCTTTCCATCACGGGTAGTAGTACAGCATAGAGATTTTACTTTAGTTTTATTTTTTTTTCATGGGGTCAAAGAGTTCTAGAAAAGTAGCTCAAAATGTATATGTTTTGCTTTTTCACTGACCCAATAAATTTGTCCCTCGTGGGGGGTAGCCAGCCAAATTGAAGACGTGTGAATGGTCAGCCGTGACCACTATCAATGTGTCCTCGACGTTCACCAAATTTTGTACGCTTATGATGGCGTCATCAAAGCTCACGGTTTCGGTCAGCGCTGCCTTCGCCACGTTGTTATGGTGACCGTGGTCGATTCGGCCACCTACAAAACAGAACAACAGAAAAAAATTGTTTAAATACATTAAATTACCATATATTTCAGCGTATAAGACGACACTTAAAGTTATCTTTAAAAACCAATATTTCATAAGATACCGTGTGTTGCAATCTCTGACCTTGGTTAAACAAACATGGTTTCCTGAGTTAGCAGTCGTCTTATACAACGGATATATGATAAATTTATTAAAATTTGCTCCAATTTTGAACTTCATCTTACCTGACGGTCGCCTTATATGTCGAAATATACTAATCAATCAACAATTTGCAAATACCAGCTTAATGTTGAGTGGAACAAAGATACCGTATATTTTAGCGTATAAGACGGACCTTAAAGTTATAAAATCTTCTTTAAATAAAAATAATTCAATAGATACCATTTGTTGCAATCTATAGCCTAGGCTAAACAAACATGGTTTCGTGATTTAGCAGTCGTCTTATACAACGGATATATGATAAATTTATTAAAATTTGTTCAAATTTTAAACCTCGTCTTATCTGACGGTCGTCTTATATGTCGAAATATACTAATCAATCAACAATTTGTAAATATCAGCTTAATGTTGAGTAGAATAAAGATACCGTATATTTCGGCGTATAAGACGACCCTTAATGTTAAAAAACTTCTTTAAATAAACATATTTCATAAGATACCGTGTGTTGCAATCTCTGACCTAGGTTAAACAAATATGGTTTCGTGATTTAGCAGTCGTCTTATACAACGGATATATGATAAATCTATTAAATTTTGCTCCAATTTTGAACCGCGTCTTATCTGACGGTCGCCTTATATGTCGAAATATACTAATCAATCAACAATTTGCAAATATCAGCTTAATGTTGAGTAGAATAGAGATACTGTATATTTCGGCGTATAAAACGACCCTTTAAAGTTAAAAAAAATCATATTTAAATAAAAATATTTCACAAGATACCGGATGTTGTAATCTCTAGCCTAGGTTAAACAAACATGATTTCGTGATTTAGCAGTCGTCTTATACAAACAGATATATGATAAATTTATGAAAATTTGCTGCAATTTTTTTTATCCCGTTTGGCTTTAGGTGTATTAAAGTCACCTTTTACCCTATTGTACTACATAGTAGAGACTTGAAAGGAACTTATATTGGATTTGCGGTTTCCATAAACTGTAAGTTGAATTTTACAATCAAAATTTATTGTTCGACTGAATACTCCAAAAAAACAATTTACCAAGTCATTATTCCGCGGAGTTTCCCATTATCATTGACTATACTATTA
Organism: Euprymna scolopes; assembly: GCF_053919585.1. Taxonomy (NCBI): domain Eukaryota; kingdom Metazoa; phylum Mollusca; class Cephalopoda; order Sepiida; family Sepiolidae; genus Euprymna; species Euprymna scolopes. The sequence continues at coordinate 8,540,769 of NC_136526.1, forward strand.
TTAGAATTATTTTGCATTTATTATTATTATTATTATTATTATTATTATTATTATTATTATTATTATTATTATTATTATTATTATTATTTTTATTTTGTCATCTTTATCATCATGATGACATTTTGACAGCCTTAATAAACTGTGATTCTGCAACACTTAAAAAATTATAACCATCACTCCTACACTTTTGCTTTTAATAATGACATCGAATTTCTTTATAGAAAGTTCGTTTCATTCTGTCTAGACAATTTCCGGTTACAGTAATACGAGCTTTCACGGTCACTTTTTCTTTTTAAGCCGACGATGAAGTTTCTCATTTTGGATTTCTCTCTTCTTACTATTAGGTCCCATTTGACTAGGGACAGACTTCTCTTTGGACTACTGCACTGCTCGAAAGAAAAAAACAATTTTCATTATTTCAGCTATTTTGTAAGCTTTCCAATCGGATTTTTGAAAACTTTCCAATCGGATTATATACATCGTCACGCTGAACTTATTTTGGAATACATTCTATCTAAAGAACTATTTTGCATTTTGGATCAACTCTAGAGGAGTTTCATTCAAGCTGAAATATTATGCGCGGTTTGTTTTTATATTAGGTTTTTACATATCCAATATTTTTTCATTTTTTTATTTGGAAATTTATAACAATAAATTGCGGTTTCACTTAATGCCTTAACAAGCAAATTCTAGCATTGCTACAAATATAATTTGCTGATTTCTTTATGTCCTCTGATGAGAAGAATAATAAGAATAGCATTCTTTGAAACTCCACAGAATAAGGACTTTGTAAATTGTTTTTTGGAGTATTCAGTCGAACAATAAATTTTGATTGTAAAGTTCAACTTACAGTTTTAATTTTCTGTCTCTTATAATAAGCTCTACTCTCTATTGTGTATTGACCTTTTTTAATTCGGTTGATATGAAATTATATATATATAAATAATGTTATTTACATTAGTTTGAAGTTTACCATTGCGTATATCAGGTAAACACTACATCCCTTTGTTTTCATTAATATATATATATATATATATATATATATATATATATATATATAACTACTTAATTTACTCACATAAAATTAATATACGAAAGTATAGATTTATGCGTAAACTTCAAGTATTTACTTCAAAAGTGCTCAATACGTAGGTAGAGCTAGTTAGTAAGTTATAAAATGTATATGGCGATTAAGCTACACTGAATATTCTGCGTTTCATCCACTATACAGGCTTAGGCGCATAAGCCTGAAGAATCCTAGAGCGGATGAAATGCGAAATATTCAGTGTAGCTTAATCGCCATATACATTTTATAACTTACTATATATATATATATATATATATATATATATATATATATATATATATATATATATATATATATATATATATATTAGTGATGGGAAGATTCCCATATTTTTCCCGATTCCGATACAATTACCGATTCTGAACTAAATTCCCGATTCCGACACAATTACCGATTCCGATTCTTTATAAATCTCTATATATTTAACTATAGAGTTTTTCTCTGGTTACCGTAAAAACACACGTTAAATGTGCAAATATTTTCCTTAACGTAAAAATATACTGGTCGGGGAACGATCTATCAATTTTAGCTTCACTGGTAATTTAAAATCAATAATTATCGATTTATCATCTAATAATTATTACCAGTATTGGAAAATTTAGTTAAAAAAAAAATCAAATAAAAAAAGAGAATTAAAAGAATCGTTTTGGCATCGGAAAATCGGTACAAATTTTTCCGATTCTGATACCCTCACAAATTCCGATTTTTTCGATTCTGAGTAATCGTCACAACACTAATATATTAAGGCTTCCTTCAGTCTTGACAGACTATGGATACCCACGGTAAGGGTGCCTGCGCGTGAAATTTTTTTGTGGCAAGAGTTGCGCAATCTTCAACCACATTTCCCCTGAATCGACATTATTGAATATCAGTAGCAAGTGGAGGTTCAGGACGACTGGAAACAATGCCGAGATAAGCGGAAAGCACATACAGCGCCTAGAATTCCCAAATGGTCACCCATCAAGTACTAGCCAGGCTCAACGTTGCTTAACTTCGGTGATCTGTCGGGAACCGGTGTGTCAACGTGATTATGTCGTTATATATATGATGATTGCAACGTCTTGTCAGACGAGTGCCACTCCCTCAGACATTTAAAATCCATGAACCCAAATGCCTGAGGGAGTATCTATACAAATATGATGTTACAGAGTCTTAGCTTTGTACGACAGCTAAGTCTCTCTCTCGGCTAAAAATGTTGAGATCCAGCAACAAGCAAGAGCAAGATAGCCAGCAACGAATTAAACTGCAGACCAGCTTAATGCGGGTAATGGTCTTCCGCTTTATGGTTTTTTTAAATCAGAGATTTGCTTCTCCTAGAAAGGTTGCCTTCACCACGGCTTACGGGAGCCCTCTCCACCCCAATACACATATACACACACACAAATATACACGGTGCTAGTTGGCCGTTGACCCAGAAAAAGAGTTCATTCGCCCTTTGTTATATATATATATATATATATATATATATATATATATATATATATATATATATATATATATATATATACTAGCAGTTCAGCCCGGTTTAGCTTGGGCCTTATATACTGTTCATAAATATTTAGTGCATTTGTATAGATATATTAAAACGTTTAACTCATGTCCAGGTAACATACATCTAAAATTTAAAGTGTTTAGACTCAAAATTGGCGGAGGAGTTTGGTAGAGTCTGAAAAGGTCAACTTTTTCAACTTTGACCTCTTGCATGTCAAATTTACGCGCAAAAACCGATGAAAAAGCTTGCTGCATATCTGAATACCCTTTATGAAAAAATTCGAATATTTAGGCCCAAAATTGGCTGAATACCTTTCTAGAGATCGCAAAGGTAAAATCTTTTGAACTTTGACCCCTTGGAAGCCAAATTTTCGGCCAAAAACCGATTAAAAAGCTTGCCTTATGTCTAAATACACTTTATGTAAATTTTCACATGTTTAGACTAAAAATTGGCTGAGTAATTTGGTAGAGACCGTAGAGGTCATATTTAAAAAATAATTTGACCCCAATTATGACTCATTACCATCTATTGTTATGGGCTCAAATCAAATTAAAAAGTTTGATCCATGTCCAAGTAACCTACATTTAAAATTTCAAGTGTTTAAGGCTAAAATTGACGGAGGAGTTTGATAGAGTTTCAAATGTCAAATCGTTGAACTTTGACCCCTTGACAGCAAAATATCTGGCCGAAACTTTATTATAGAGATTTTCCCCAAATCTCAATCCCTCTTATGTCAAATCTCGAGTCTGTTGACTGAAAATTGACAGAGTAATTTGGTAGGGAAATGTACACACATAGGCACACACAGACAATTTCACTTTATATATATATATATATATATATATATATATATATATATATATATAGACAGACTACTGCATTTAATCACATAAATTAATATGCGAGAGTATATATTTATGCGTAAACTTTAAGTATTACTTCAACAGTGCTCAATACGTAGGTAGAACTAGATATATTACTACTACTACTATATATATATATATATATTTATATATATGTATATATATATGTGTTATATGTTGCAAACTTTGCTTTCGTATAAGCTGTATCATATGTATATATGTATATATATATGTATATATATATGTGTGTGTACATATATATGTGTGTGTGTGTATATATATATATGTGTGTGTGTGTATTTATGTGCGCTTATATATATATATATATATATATATATATATATATATATAATGCTCCCTATCTTGAGTTGAGCATATAAGTGATATACAAACTGCCATTAGCGTATTAAGCGACGCTCTTTCTGTAAACAAATTGAGCGGAGGCATTTGGACGATGTCAAAACATTGTTAAATTCATTACCCACACAGCAGCAGTCGTATAGCGTAATGGTAGAAGCCTTGACTGTCATTTGGGCGGTCGGGTTTCGATACTGGCTAGAGGCAGTTGCCTATCTAGCCGCACTGATGAGCTGCGAAACAGTACTGTATGTGGATGACTATATATATATGTGTGTGTGTGTATGTGTATATATATGTGCATATATATATATATATATATATATATATATATATATATATATATATATATATTTAAAACAATAATCTACGGACATGCATGTTTCGAGGTACCTACCTCTCTTCAGCGTAGCTTGACTGTTTCTAGGAAATGAACCCCGAGGTTCGATTCCGTGCATGTCCGTAGATTACTGTTTTAAAAAAAATAATAAATTAATAATTAAAGAAAAATATTATTTGTTTACGTCCAAATAAAATATGCAATCAAGGCGAAGATACTAGTTAACCGAATTATCGCATAAAAAATTAATATATATGTATATATACATACATACATATATATATATATAATTTTTATTTATTTCGGTTTCGATTCAAGCTAATGAACCCAAATCACATGAATGTATTTTTTTTATTTTTAAAATCGCAGCTATATAACATATAAAAATCGATAGAACATTAACTCTATAATAATATATACGAAATCTGCAAGAATTAAAATATCATATTTAAGCATACTTTACGACCGGGCTTTACTGGGCGTTCGTGCTAGCTTAGATAAATACTTTTGCAGTTTTAACAAAAGAGCTACAATAATATCAGAGCGTCTCCATTTACACAGAACATTTACAGAATACCAACATCAATATATTACATATGAATGAGTCTCCTGTGGAATTTCCACATGTCCCGCTAGTCAATCATGATTTTTTTTTATGGTCGATAACCTACATTTTCTTACCTTCTACAAGCAAAAAGAAACCATTTTTGTTTTTCTGTAAGATCTGAACAGCTTTGACAGCCAACTCTGATAAGGATGGGTCCTTGTTTTTGGCTGTCTCTCTGTTCATTTCGTATTGGAGATGACTCGGTTCAAACAAACCTGTAATAATAATAATAATAATAATAATAATAATAATAATAATATGGAAAAGAATGCCTAAGAAAAAGAAAACACTTAGAAACTAAATTATATAGTAGAAACCTAATAAAATGTATAAATTGTTGAGAGTACCGGATAGACAGTTCCTGGCTGCTGTTCTCGACTGGTAATACAAGAGTCCTAACTCTTTGGTAGCGCTTAGAGCGGCTGCTCCATCAACAGTTGTATAATATCGGGATGTTTGTAGTGCCATGTCGTGCATGGAAAGAGACCCTGCACTCGTCCCCGGTGGGCTATCCTGAGGCCACAACCCTAGTAGATGGAGGGACAGCTGATGATCTGCCTGTGTTGCATGTCTTGTATTCTGCATAACAACTTGCTCAGCATCTCTTAACTAAACTGAAACTCTTAAAAATAAAAATGACAGTACATTAAAAAAATTACGCCAAAACTCAAACAAAAACAATCTGCCTTCTCCCTTGAGGCTCGCATTTCCGAACATCCGCGGGCTTAGAACTAATTTAAATGATGTTGAAGCATTTCTCCTAACAAACACCCCAGATATCTTAGCACTAAGTGAGACTAACCTACACTCCTCCATCCCCTCTAACTACTTTAACATGCCTGGATACCTCCCACTCTGCCGTAAGGACTCTGACAGACATATGCATGGGCTTCGAGTCTATATTCGAAATACCCTTCCCTTGACAAGAGAAATAAAGCTAGAATCTGACGATCAAGACTTTATGTGCTTTAGACTTAACATGCAACATAACATTAGCTACTTTTATTTTCTCAACCGCTCTCCCTCGGCCCAGGACTGTACCCTAATAAACAAAGTCTCTGACAGCATAGATACAACACTTTCCTTTGACACTAGCGCACAAGTTCATGCATTTGGTGACTTCAATGTCCATCACAGTAACTGGCTTGGATTTTCTACTTACACACACGCATCTGGTACGACAAAACGTAACTTCTCTATATCTCATTCCCTATCACAGATGGTTACGTTTCCAACCCGTTTTCCAGTCCAGCAAGAACAACATGCATCACTTCTAGATCTGTTTCTGACCTCAGTTCCTAATGACTGTGTAACGAATGCCCACAGCCCTCTTGGGAACGCCGATCATGCAGTGGTAATGGTTGAAATCGCCCTAAACTCTAGAGACAAAACTGAAGAGCCACTGCTCAAAACAACGAGATATTAAAAAAAGGCTGACTGGAAAGCCACCAGGGACCTCATCAGGGACGCTCCATGGCAAAATATCTTTTCACTTCCTGCTGAACATTGCGCTAATGAGACCACTGAATGGTTCAAAGCGGCAATTGAAGCACATGTTCCCACGCGCAAATTCTTTAGCAAACCCCACTCTCCCCAATGATTCACTTCAACTTGTGCAGCTGCCATAGCGCAAAGGCAGCATACATGCCGCAGATTTAACCGACATAAGTCCAGTTCAAACAGACAGAAGTATATAGAAGCCAGAAATAACCGTAAGAAAGAAATAGCGACAGCTAAGAGGGAATTTACTGAAACCACCCAAAAATGCATTGAAGCAGAGAAATTAGGATCCCGAGACTTTTGGAAAATCTACAACAGTGTAGTAAATAATGGGCAATCAACAACTTGCTTGCCAGACGGTTTGCCTCCAACTCCACACTGGACTCTGCTATTCACCCCTCCCTGACTTTCGTTTGCAGACAGACGCCACACTAGATGATCTGAAAATCACCCCTGCTCAGGTGCATGCTATCATAAGAAAGCTTGACGCTGCAAAAGCATGTTGGCCTGATCTCATCCCGGATGTGCTATTAAAAAGTGCTCTACAAACTTTACAACAAATGCGTTAATGAATCTTGCTTTCCTGCCTGCTGGAAAACTGCTTCTGTAATACCAGTTTTCAAGAATTCTGGCGAAAGAACTGACCCAGTAAATTATCGCCCCATTAGCCTCCTCCCACTTTTCGCCAAAATATTTGAGACCATAATTAACTAAGCTCTAGTCCATCACCTTACAGACGCTAAACTTCTGACTGATCAACAATATGGATTTAGGCAAGCCCGTTCCACAGCAGACATCCTAACTGTAATCTCAGAACGTATATACCAGTCACTGGACAAAGCAGGGGAGGGTAGAGCAGTAGCTCTAGATATATCTAAGGCTTTTGACAGGGTATGGCATGAAGGTCTTAAGAAAATCAGATCATACAGCATCACTGGAAGAATACATAACATAATTAGATCATTCTGGGATAAGAGAAAAATCCAGGTTGACCTTGACGGTCGTACATCTAAACAATATGATATAAATGCAGCAGTGCCTCAGGGGTCTATCCTTGGACCTCTGCTATTCTTAATATTCATAAATGACCTCCCTGACAAAATTGTCTGTGAGATGGGTATGTATGCTGACGACACCACGCTCTATAACAGACATGACAGGAAAACAAATGAACATATATCTAAAGAAATGACAGAAACACTAGAGGATGACCTCCGATCCGTAGTGGAATGGGGACAAAAATGGATGGTCACCTTCAATGTTGCCAAGACTAAACTTGTTTGCTTCAATAACTACAAGAATCCTTCCCTACCACCAATAGCAATGGCCAATGACTCTTTATCTGAAAGTACATCTTTTAAACTCCTCGGCCTAACGTTCACAGGAAACATGAGTTGGGACAATTACATTGAGAACATTGCCAGGGCTGCTGCGAAGAAGGTGGGTTCTCTCTACCGTGGTAGAAAGCTATTAACGCCTGAAAGTATCCTATACCTCTATAAGGCCATCATTCGCCCATGTATGGAGTATTGTTGTCATATTTGGGCTGGTGCATCTGTTACTAGTCTCTCGCTCGTAGACAAGGTTAAAAAGAGAGTCGCCAATCTGATAGGTCCTGAACTGTCAGCTAAACTTCAGCCTCTATCCCATCGACGAAATGTTGCATCCCTCTGCCTGTTATACAAGTACTTTAACGGAGAATGCTCTGACGAACTCCAAACACTTGTGCCCCCACGACGTAAATACCCCCGACAAACCCGACAAGCAGCTAAATCCCACCCCTTCACAGTAGAGATCCCTAGATGCAAGAGAGCCTTCTACTCCAGTAGTTTCTTCCCCAGAACAGCTAGACTTTGGAATTCCCTTCCGGGTCCCTGCTTCCCCGACTGCGCTGACATGCAGAAGTTCAAGTGCAACGTGAACCGACATCTTGCTGCCCAACTTCCTACACAGTACCCCTGATGCTTATGTCCCTGATAGTAGCCCCCTACAACAACGTGGCAATGTGCCTTGTTTGGGGTGAAAATGTAATTAAAAAAATACATTGACAGTATCACCAGTAATATACTATGGACCATTTATAGGTTGGACCAATGAAGAACTGAGGCATCTCAACCAGAAATGTAATGAAATAGTGCAGACGGGATCAAGGGGTCTAACAAAATCAAACTGGTTGACCCGAGCTTAAAACTGAAACAACCTTGACAAGGACAAACGTTGAGTGCATAATGACATATCAGTGACGTAGGGACCCATATCCCTTCTCTTCCCCTATAATATATAGAAACGCACATGGGGCATTTTTAGTCAGTCAGTTAGCCTTCAGTTCGACTTCAGAGTCTGAGAGGCACAGTTGTTAGTTATTCTGAAAAACTTCTCATGGAAGCGGCGAGGGGTAGCGATGCATGGCAGATGAATCGATAGAGAAATTTCCACTCTCCTTCTAAGGATGTGCAGAGAACGAATAAGGTTCTAATTATCCAGAGAAATGAGACTTGCGCTGTTGTTATGAGCTTTTGTTCAGGGGGAGACAACAAGAGATGCAGAGAAAAGACATAAAGGTACGTTCTGTTTCGTTCTTATAAAAAGGGCTGATGCGCCGTAACGTGAACATTTGACGTAATATAAGCAGACAGTCCATCTTTCCCCCGCCCCACAAAATAACAGAAGAACAGAATACCCTGCATAATGCATTATATTGCTGACCGACTCCACGTGCCCATCTACCATATAGACCCAATTAGATAACACCTATCCATATAAAAAACATCTATATAAAAACATTTCTATATAAAAACATCTATATAAAACATCTATATAAAAAACATCCATGTAAACACACACACACACACGCACACACACACACACACACATACATATATATATATATCCATCCTTTTAGCATTTTGCCAATTTTTATCCTCTGATGAGAAGAAAAGTATTTCTTCGAAACTCCGCGAATTAAGGACTATCCACTTATCAAGTGTTTCCTTTTCAGATTAAATGTTTTTAACTCTTTTTCAAATTGTTTTTAACATGTTTTATTAACTGTTTGCTCTAATATACATACACATATATATATATATATATATATATATATATGTGAACATCTATATAAAAACATTTATATAAAAATCTATTTAAACACATAATCTATATAAAAAACATCTATATAAAATATCTATAAAAACATCTCTATAAAAACCCGTTTATATATAAAACATCTATATAAAACACCTGCATAAAAATAATCATATAAAAACTCTATAAAAAAATAATCATATAAAAACTCTATAAAAACATCTGTTTAACAAATCTATGTAAAAACATCTATATAAATACAATACAAATATATATATATTAATATATATATTAATATATCAATATATATATATATATTAATATATCAATATGTATATATTGATATATATATTAATATATATATATTAATATATATATTAATATATATATTAATATATCAATATATATATATATATATTAATATATCAATATGTATATATTGATATATATATTAATATATATATATTACTATATATATATATTGATATATATATATATATATATATATATATATTAATATATATATATATATATATATATATATATAATTATGCAAATATATAAATACAGAGAAGAAGAGACAAAGAATGAGACGAGAACAGAAAAATGGGATAAGAAACTTGGACGATTCATAAAAATCATAAAAGATCGACAAAACATAAGAAAACAGCAAATGCAGACTTTGTGGACAAAGGGAGAAAACAATACACCACATAATTAAACGATTCATAAAAATGCTAAAAGATGAAACTCACGAAAATACTTGAAAATTGCTACGAAAAAAAAAAAGACATTTAAACAGAGAAACTGACTCGCTAATAAGAGCCATCCAAGATAACGCGATTGGAACCAACTATATACAAAACAAAGATCGACAAGGCATAAGAAAATAGCAAATGCAGTCTCTGTGGATAAAGGGAGAAAAACAATTAACCATATAAGTAAACGCAGTAAACTAGCCACCACTCCCACCCAATATAAGAATAGACATGACCAGGTGGGGAAAGCAGTACTCTGCGGACTATGCACCCATATGCTGTTCTTGGCTTTCGGACCGGGATCAAAGTGTAGTATCTCTTCTGCAGATGCTGCCCTTAAGATAATTTGTACCAGTCAATGGAGGGGAAACCCTCTATACAGGGACAATCATTATTTTTGGTAAGCAGAGTGCCCCCTTTTTGCCTACATTTAGGGGAGCTGGTTTTTACCCCACATTAAAAACAGCCTTGTGCTGATTTGCTTTGGTGGGGAAGCAAATAAATACAATATATATAAATATAGGTAAACATCTCTATATATTTTTTAAGCAAATTTATTATGTAAATTCATATCTATATTTTTCTCTACTTATTTCTATATCTAACCCATATTAATTTTCGTATAAATTTTAAATCCAGACCTTTTATTTCATTTTTTTTCAGATTCATCTGCCTTACTTTTAGTGCTAGGTTTATTTATGGTGTCTTTTAAATTCAATAAAAACCCTTCAAAATTTGCTGACGAGCAGACTTTGCTTATTAAAAAACTATATGTAATTATTGTACATAACTTGATGTATACCACAATAAAAAAGCATTGTTTTCCGAAACGATCGTACAGATAATTGATTTTGTTATTGTTCCTTCTTATGAAACGGATTTTTAATTTAATTATAATTTGATTTTTAAATTTTAAATTGTCAATCACATTACTTAATATATATATATATATATATATATATATATATATATATATATATATATATATATATATATATATATATATAAAGACTTATCTACGTAAAAGCCCATCTATATAAACGCCAATTCATACATGTCATCCATAATTAATATTATAAGTAATATATACGAAATATGGACGATAAATGTACTAAGGACGTTAATACTTGAGGATAAATAATTAGAATAAATAAATAATTAATATAAATAAATGATTAGAAAAAATACATAAATGATTAAAATAGATAAATGATTAAAATAAATAAATGATTAAAATAAATAAATAATTAACATTAAAAAAATTAAAAACCACTTGACGATAAACGATGAAAATAAATAAATAATAAAAATAAATAAATGATTAAAAGAAATAATTAAAATAATAAATAATTAAAATAATAAATAATTAAAATAAATAGCTAATTAAACTCAATAAAGAATTAAAATAAATAAATAATTAACATAAATAAATAAATGATAAAAATAAATAAATCATAAAAATGAATAAATGATTAAAAAAATAAATGATTAAAATTAATAAATAATTAAAAATAAAATTAACATAAATAATTAAAATGAAAAATAAATAATTAAAATAAAATAGTTAAAATAAAAAATAACTAAAAAATAACACTTGACGATAACTGTTTGAATAAATAATTAAAATAAATAAATAATATAAATACAAAATAATTAAAAATAAAACTTGATAAATGATTAAAATAAATAAAAAATTAAAGTAAATAATGAAAATAAATAATTAAAAGGAATAAATACTTAAAATAAATAAATACTTAAAATTAATAAATAATTAAAATAATAAATAAATAAAAAATAACACTTGACGATCAATTATTAAAATAAATAAATAAATAATTAAAATAAATAATAAAAAACAAATAAATAATTAAAATAAAAATCTTAAAAACATAACACCTGACGTTAAATTAAAATAAAAAATAATTAAAAAACAGCACTTGACGATAAACGATCAAAATAAATAAATAATTAAAATAAATAATTTAAGAAATAGACAATTGAAATAAATAAATAATTAAAATAAAAAATGATTAAACAATAACACTTGACGATAAACGATTAAAAATAATTAGAATAAATAATTAAATCAAATAAATAATTAAAATAAAAAATGATTAAAAAATAACACTTAACGATAAATAATTAAACATAATTAAAATAAATAATTAAAACAAATAAATAATAAAATAAATAAATGATTAAAATAAATAATTAAAATAAATAAATGATAAAATAAAAAATAAAAAAATAAAGTTAACGATAAATAATTTAAATTAGTAATAAAAATAAATAGTTAAAATAAATAAACAATTAACATAAATAAATAATTAAATTACAAAATGATTAAAAATAACACTTGCCGATAAATAATTAAAAATAAATAAAATAAATAATTAAAACCAATAAATAATTAAAATAAAAAATGAATAAAAAATAACACTTGACAATAAATAATTAAAAATAAATAAAATAAATTATTAAAACAAATACAGAATTAAAATAAGAAATAATTACAAAATAACACTTGACGATTATTAATTAAAATAAATAATTTAAATAAATAATTAAAACAAATAAATAATTAAAATAAATAAATGATTAAAATAAACAATTAAAAAATAACATTTGACAAAAATAATTAAAATATGTAATTAAAAATAGTAATTAAAATAAATAATTAAAATAAATTAATAATTAAAATAAATACTTAAAATCAATAAATGAGTAAAATAAATAATTAAAATAAATAGATGATTAAAATAAAAAGTTTAAAAATAACACTTGACGATAAATAATTAAAATTAGTAATAAAAATAAGTAATTAAAATAAATTAATGATTAAAATCCATAAATGATTTAAAAGTAATAAATAATCAAAATAAATTAATAATTAAAATAAATAAATAATTAAAATAAAAAATAATTACAAAATAACACTTGACGATTACTAATTAAAATGAATAATAAAATGAATAATTAAAACAAATAAATAATTACAATAAATAAATGATTAAAATAAAAAATTAGAAAATAACACTTTACGATAAATAATTAAAATAAATAATTAAAATAAGTAATTAAAATACATAATTAAAATAAATAATTAAAATAAATAATTAAAATAAATTAATAATTAAAATAAATAAATAATTAAAATAAATGAACGATTAAAATAAATAAATAATTAAAATAAATAATTAAAATAGATAATTAAAATAAATAAATGATTAAAATAAATAATTAAAAATAACACTTGAGGATAAATAATTAAAATTAGTAATTAAAATAAGTAATTAATATAAATAAATGATTAAAATAAATAAATAATTAAAATAAATAAATTATTGAAATAAAATTATTTTAAATAAAATAAATAAAAAAATGCTTACCAAACAAATAATCTGTTGTTTTTGGATCGACTTTTTGGAATTCCTCCTGGTTCCACACATATTTTGCCGACCGTTTTTTCGCTTGCTGATTTTTCAACCACGTCTGCGAGACAAAAAAAAATGTCAACGTGTTTATTTTGGTCGATTGAAATTGTAACAAACGAATGTACACTTATTCAATTCTCTTACGCAATAGCAAACACGGGTTTGATCATCTGACCTTAGACGTTGGCTAAGTAGTCAACGACACAGACTGGCAACTTTGGTATAGCGAGTTCGAATCCAATTTATTCCACAAAATAACAAACACGGGTTTCAAATCAATAAAATCTTTAAGCAAATTGCCATTCGCAAACATTTCCATTGTAGTTTTCCAAATGATTTCTATTCTTTTTTTTTTTTTTTTTTTGCTATTCTTGTTTTTACAATCACTCATACATTTATAATTGGAGTTAAAACCGCTCATGATGATAGCAATTTTATTACTGGTGACAATGTGTAGGTTATGTTTACGACCGATTTCGTTTGCCTCCACATCGCATGACCAATCGTCACCAAACTTGATCAAAATATCGAATATGGTATCAGAATCGACTGAAGTTTGGGTATCTAGATAAAATATAAAGACTAAAGTCATGGAAAAAGTGAAAGTTATACTATTGGTGATAATTTTAATTAATAGACATTGGCTAAGTAGTCAACGACACAGACTGGCAACTTTGGTATACCAAGTTCGAATCCAATTTATTCCACAAAATCACTTTCATTTAGAAACATTGGTAATCTTCACGTGCTCCCCCCCACAAGTACCCGACATCTTTCTGGAAAGAATTCTTAATCTAATTTATAAAACTCATTATGTCTGTCTGTCTGTTTCCATATTTTCAAACTTTTTCTCCTCCGAAACTAAAAGTCGCAGATGATTGGTTTTGTTATGGACCGTTCTTTTAGTAGTCTTTAGCCAGTTAAAATAGATTTTAAGGGGTAAAAAAAAAAAAAAAAATTGTTATACACTTTGTACATTCATCTTAGTTTATTTTTAATCAGTTCATATGCGTGTCACGTTGGTACAGTGGTAACGTCACCAGCTTTAAATGCCACAGTTTTGTTGTTGGTTTCGATTCTAGATGATGGCACCTAAATACCTTTTTTTTTTACTTTTGAAATCATGACGCTATAATAATATATACGAAATATGGACAAATTAAAATATCATATTTAAGCGTATTTTATGACCGGAGAAAGCTCTCCCCCCACGCCGCTAGTAGAAAGAATTCTAACTAGAAAGCTATCGCCAACAATGATCATCTGATTTATACGAAATGAATTAGTGATGTTTATAACATAACGAAACAAAACCCACAGCGGCATGGTTAGACACAAGGTCTTTTCTTTTCACTGCAACCTCTCTCCCACAGAAGGGACGTTGCGATCCTGTCGTTTTATCGTTATTTCCATGGGAAGTGCTCGTCTGAGCTGCAATCTCTGCCCCCCCCCCCTCGCAAATCTTTCACGAAAAACACCCGTCTAGCTGTCAGTAATTTTCCCCACTCTTTATCTGTGCCTAAATCAAAACGTAGATTCCATGAACAAAGTTTCTTTCTTAGAAGTGCACGCCTGTGGAACTCTCTTCCATTTTCCTGTTTCCCATCTGACTACAACTTGCATGTCTTCAAGTCCAATATAAACAAATTCCTGATAAACCGCCCCCTTAAGTAAGACACTTTATCAACTCTCCATTACTATTACGATATTATCTTATTGATTACTGTACACGCAATAGCTCTTATCCCCGAATGGCCTCCGGGCCTTGATAAGTGTTGACTTCCTTGTAAAAAAAAATAAATAAATAAAAGACCGAAACATGGGTAGAAATCGACTAATGCAGAGTATACTCACCACCACAGTCCACCCGCTCATCGTATAAGGCATTTATATCCTTTTTACAATTAAACATCTTTTAGGTTTGAGCATTATCCTCTCCTAATATTTGAAATTTTGAAAGCAACCAGCGACAGTGTTGTTCCTCAGGCTAAAAAGTCGATAATGGGCCTTTGTGTTCGTTCGATGTCGCCTGTAGTGTTATTGGCGGTCACCTGGCTCACAGATCAGTGTCTTAACTCGGTAAACACCACTCTGTGTGTACGTTAATGCTTATTGTCTTCCAAAATACCTTGCTTTTCTTACACTAAAGTATGTTAACAAAGAAGCCGGACAAATTAAAATACCATATTTAAGCGTATTTTACGACCGGGCAAAGCCAGGCGACCCTTTCCCAATGAATGCAGCTAGTAGAAAGAATTCTAAATAGAAAGATATCGGGGAAATGAACGCCAACAATGATCATCTGATTTATACGAAATGAATTAGTGATGTTTATAACATAACGCAACAAAACCCACAGCGGCATAGTTGGACACAGGATCAGTTAATAGTGCAAAGTCAACTGCCTCAAAAGAGTGCAATATGGACTAACTGAAGCGCTGAATGTCATAATTCAGTAAGCGCCGTTCCGGCAAAATATCAAGTTGGTATATAATTTTATTCCCCATAGCTTCCTCTAATACGTACAAGAGTAGTTATGTTCGAATTAAGACCGTAACATAGTAGAAATCAACTAATGGACAGTATACTCACCACCACAGTCCACCCACTCATCGGATAAGGTATTTATATCCATTTTACAATGAAACATCTTTTAGGTTTGAGCATTATCCTCTCCTAATGTTTGAAATTTTGAAAGCAACCTGCGACAGTGTTGTTCCTCAGGCTAAAAAGTCGATAATGGACCTTTGTGTACGTTCAGTGTCGCCTGTAGTGTTATTGGCGGTCACCTGGCTCGCAGAATCAGTGTCTTAAATTTGCTGTTTATTATTATTCCTTTTATTCTTTTTATTAATTCATAGTCTATCCAGTGTTTTAACAAGTTAGAAAAGCATTTCATCCAAGGCATGAAAAATGTTAAACAAAATGTTTTTAGCATTTTTAAAAAATAAAGGTACAAGATTCAATTTGAAATTTATTTATCTTCAAAGTGCACTTTTATAAATTTTACAAAGAAATGTATAAAAATTTAATTTAAATTGAATCAGAAAATTACCTTGGATTTATTTTATGTAATGTGCATTTTGTTGCAATTAAAAAAAAAAATCATTGAAAATTTTATATCTATCATTAATTGCTAGATGAAAGATAATGTTTTTAAATTCATATGAATATCTTTCACGGTTCAAATTCTATGGCATTTTTAAAGGCGCTAAACTTTAGCAGCGTTTTTCTCCATTTTTGCTTGTGGCGCTTACTGAGTTATGACTAGAGCTATGGCAAGAGAATTTTCATTGTTTTGACTCTCGGGTATATATCCGACAAAGTTAGACACACTTAATCAATCGAGAACCATATACATCTATATAAAACATATAAGATATTGACGGATATATACTCGAGAGTAAAAACAACGAAAAGAATGCGCTATTATTTTATATATATATATATATATATATATATATATATATATATATATATATATATATATATATATGTGTAAAAAGGTTAAAAAAAGCCGATAATAAGTGGTCTTCCTGGTTCCACACATATTTTTGCCGACCGGTTTTTCGCTTGCTGATATTTCACCCACGTCTGCGAGACAAATAAAAAAAAATGACCCAGAAAATGTGTGTGTGTTTGGCTGTGGAAATAATTATATAATCTCTCATATTCTGAAAATTCTCTCTCTCTCTCTCTTTCTTTCTTTATATATATATATATATATATATATATATATATATATATATATATATATATATATATATATATATATATATATATATATATATATAAAACTACTTAATTTACTCACATAAAATTAATATACGAAAGTATTTACTTCAAAAGTGCTCAATACATAGGTAGAGCTAGTTAGTAAGTTATAAAATGTATATGGCGATTAAGCTACCCATTTATCAAGTTTTTGTCTTTCCAAATTCTCTCAAGTGGTTGAAATCGTTGTATACGTTACGTCTAATTCAGAAGCAAGTTCTCGAACAGTTGTGCGTGAATTGGCTTGGACTAAGGCTCTTAATTGACCGTTGTCAACATCCGATGACCAACCACTACACTCACTATCTTCAAGACTCTTGTCGTCGGCACGAAATTTCTTAAACCACCATTGTGCTGCGCTATCAGTAGTGGTTTCTGGGCCAAACGCTTCGTTGATATCGCGAGCTGTTTCCGCAGCTTTTCGGCCTAGCTTGAATTGAAATAAGAAAATTGTGCGAATTTGCCTTTTTCCACCTTGTATTCAACCGAAAAGAAGACATAATTGTTTTAAAACGATTATTATTTTAGCGATTAGATAGAGCCCCCCCCCCCCCAAAAAAATCAAAACGATATTTAAAATGATATATAAATATCATTAATATACATATAATACTTTGTTTCCACGTAAAAAGTGATTGTATTTTTTTTAATGCAAATAATCTAGTACATACTGTTTTTAGAAGTAATTTTGATTTTTTACTAAAGAGCATCGCTTATCAAGGCCCAACAGCCACTCGAGAATCAGGGTTGATTTATGCCGGGTAGCCTTTTTTTATTTTACATAGAAGTCAACACTTATCAAGGCCAGGAGACCACTTGAGGATAAGGGTTAATGAGTGTGCAGTAGTTAATGGGACAATATTCTACTGATCAGATTGGATTACTTAAGGGGGACGGCTTATCAAGGACTTGTTCCCATTGGACTTGAAGACGACCATATTGTAGTGAGCTGGAAAGCAGGCAAACGGAACACAGTTCCACAGGCGTACAGTTTTAAGAAAGAAACTTTGTTCATGAATCTACGTTTAGGTTTAGGCACAGATAAAGAGTGGAGGAAATTTTTGATAGTAGTTTCAGTTAGACGAGTGTTTTTCGTGAAAGTTTGGCAAGGGGAGGTGGCCATAGAATGAAGCTCAGACGAGCATTTGCCATGAAAATAACGATAAAGCAGAGACAGGCTCCCAACGTCTTTTCAGTGGGAAAGAGGTTGCAGGAAAGAGAAAAGGACACCCCCCCACTAAGCTACGAAGTCTATTTTGAACTCTGTCAAGGCAGGATAAGCGCTTCTAGCAGATCATGCCCAGATGTGGTAACAGTACTCCATCTTTGGACGTACTTAGCTCTTATATGGGTAGAGAATTGTATCAGCAGTAAGATATCTACCGGAGTGGTAGAAGGAGCCTACCATTTTCCCAGCGACCTTGGCAACAGATTTGATGTACGTGTTCCATTTCAGATCAGGAGTAAAGGTCAAAACTAGAAGCTTGTCAAAACATGGAGTCTTCCCAATACGAGAGCCATTCATTTCAATTGATGTCAGACGGGGATCAAAGCGTTGATGATGTAAAGATTATTCAGAAACATTTAAACTGTTCAGTACATATTTTAAAAAGTTTGTGTGGGCAGCTTACGGATCGTGCTGAAATGATTAAGTTATCAAATATCACATGAAGGTTTCTGAATTTTTGAGATGAGAATTGATTATTCGCATTATTTAGATTTATCGTACTACTGTTCTCATCTTGGGAGTTATTTCACAACGTTTCGGCCGATGTAACCTCCAACCTTCTTCAGGTGTATTTTGTCGAACTCTGCAGTGTTTCTGTCGAACGCGAGAATTTGGACGCAAGGATCCGTGTCGCAGTGATTAAAATACTTGAAAAAATCAGCTGTAAAAGATATATCCTACTGAAGGTTGAAGGTTCAATCCTCAGTGTGGGCGTCCGAAAAATACAATTGCTAATTACTTAGCACCTCTATCTACTTATGGCTGATGGAACAAGAGCATGCTACCTCCGTGAAGTAAATTTCGTTCAAATTATCGAGTTCAACAGAAAAATTCCCAAGTTCGACAAGATGCACCTGAGGAAGGCCGGAGATTACATCGACCGAAAGATGTGAAAATAACACTCAAGATGAGAACAGTAGTACAAAATAATATGAACCACATGAAGGGTTGATATGCCGTAATTCGTTGGAACTGGCCATTTTAAGACCAACTGAAGCCGATCTAACTAATGTTTGATTTTTATTTCCGCATAAAAGTGAAAGAACGATATTATTTTCTAATGCCATAACACAAGTTGTAAAGACCGCCCACTTATATATTTAAGCACCGCCCATACAAGTGGGCGGTCTTACCTGCGCCTTCCTACTTTTGTGGGCGGGTTACTTGCATATTTCTACATTAGCGGGCTGTCTATAGGTGTTTCTATACATTAGTGGGCGAAAAGCTACCCGTGTATCTATATATTAATAGGACAACGTGTGTGTTATATGTTTTATGTGCCAAGCTTAAATCCGAGTGACTGTCGTTTAATTGTTATGGACTTTGATTTGTTGTAATAAATAATTTTACCAAGAATTCTTCGTAAGTTTTGGTTTCGGTTTCGATTATAGCTGATGGCGAATTATATCAGCAGTGAGATATCTACCGGAGTGGTAGAAGGATCCATTTTTCCAGCGACCTTGGCAACAGATTTGATGTACGTGTTCCATTTCAGACCAGGTTTCGGTTTCGATTATAGCTGATGGCACTTAAGTCATCTGTTTTTTTTATAAATAATTTTACCAAGAATTCTTCATAAGTTTTGGTTTCGGTTTCATCTAAAGGAAATTATATATATATATATATATATATATATATATATATATATATATATAGTCATCGACATACAATCCTGTTTCGTTGTATCACAACTCATCAGTGCCGTTAGACTAGCACCTCTCCCAAGCCAAGGATTGAACTTAGAACCGTCGTGTTGACAGTCGGTAGTTCTCCCACTCGACCATATATATATATATATATATATATATATATATATATATATATATATATATATATATATATATATATATATATATATATGTGTGTGTGTGTGTGTGTGTATATATATATATATATATATATATATATATATATATATATATATATATATATATGGTAGAGCACTGTCGGAAATGATCTCACCCGCTACTTAATTGGCTGTAAATGCAAATCTCGCTGTTTGTTTGTAAACATAGACACTTGGATTGAGCATTATAAAAGTGGTGAACGAATGTCTGTTTGAAATAGACATTTGTCGGGGTCATTTAAGGGCGCCACTCCCGTAGATCAATGGGTAGAACTACTGGCTATCAACGTGACGGTTCTAGGTTCAATCTCCGGCTAGGAGAGGTGCTACTCTAGCCGCACTGATGAACTGTACTGTATGTTGATGGCTATATATATATATATATATATATATATATATATATATATATATATATATATATATATATATATATATATATATATATATATATAGAGAGAGAGAGAGAGAGAGAGAGAGAGAGAGAAGAGAGCGCCATCAACATACAGTACTGTTTCGTTATATATATATATATATATATATATATATATATATATATATATATATCGTCAAGGATGAGATGAGAGTTCATATAGAAACTTTGTTTTAATTTGAATAAAATAAAATACGCATCAAGTGTGCTTGAAAGCCAAATCACAACGTAATATTATGAAAATAAACAAATATTTTACTTGTTTGAAATTTATCACAAATATATTTCAGAGATATACTCCATCCTCAGTGTGTTGGTTTTTTTCCTTTTTTTTCCTTTTCTTTTTCTTTGGCAAGGAAGAAGAAAAGGAAAAAAAGAAACAAAACAGCACACTTAAGATGGAGTATACCTCTGAAATATATTTACGTTATAAATTTCAAACAAGTAAAATATTTGTTTATTTTCCTTATATTACGTTGTGATTTGGCTTTCAAGTGCACTTGATGCGAATTTTATTTTAATCATAAATTTTGGTTTCCGTTCAAGCTGGTGCACCCAAGTCATATGGATATATTTTTATTTTATTTTTGAAATCGCAACTTTATAATATATAAAAATCGATAGAACATTAACTCTATAATAATATATACGAAATCTGCAAGAATTAAAATATCATATTTAAGCGTACATTACGTCCAGGCTACGCCGGGCCTCCCTGCTAACTTAGATAAATATTTTTGCAGTTTTAACAAAAGAGCTACAATAATATTGGCCAAGATCAAAGTGTAGTATCTGTTCTTCAGATGCTGCACGTCCATTTCTTGTTCTCTTTCGGTGGAGGATCAGTCCTTCACGACTGAGACAATATTTTTTGTACCTTTTCTCCAAGTAAAAAAAACGACCCTGGTGTCTAACTCTGTCCCGTGGGGAGGCATAGTAAATAGGTACAATAATACCAGAGCGTCTCCATTTACGCTGAACATGTGCAGAATGTCAACACCAATATATTTCTGACCCAGACAAAGTATTTCATGGAAAGAATTAAATCAAATTACATTTTATTCTTAACAACATGCTACAACAATACATAAGAAAAAATTGACAAATCAGAATCAAATATTAATTTTGTAGGAAGAAAGCTATTAGTGTCCTGCTGGGTCGAGCTACACGCGTTTTTCTATTTAATGGGTTCCATCAGTATTTTTTTACACTTACATTTTACACCTGCACGAATTCACTCTAGCTATAGTCAACCGGTAATATTTTATTCTATTAAATAGTCTACGAAAACCAAATTTCTATGAATAAAGTTTCCTTTTTTATTTCCTAGAAATGTTTTTTTTTTAATTGTTTTATGATAGCACAAGAAGTGTTAATGTTAAAACGTAAATAATATTTTGAAATAAATAAGTTTCGTATTTCGTTTCATGCTTAGTGGCTTCCGTTTCGTTCCACATTTTAGCGAACCGCTTCCGGCGTCTTAGCTTTGGGAACTGGATTTTTGGACTTAATTATTTGTTTTTTGTTTTTTTAATCTCTTTTCTTTTTACTATGGGGCTAGCACTTCTCAAAGCAATATAAAGATATAAACTATTTGGTGCCGTTTCAAAACCCGCTCCATATTATATATTCCCATTTTGACATTCCGATATCCAACAGTCATTCCACAAAACAGAAAGCGAGTTGAAGTTCTTTCCTAATCTTGGTCTCCTTTGCGACAGAGTGTACAACGTGTTGGTTTCTTGGACAACGCTACAATGGAGTAATAAAAGGAAGTTATGTTCCGCTAGTCTTAACTTTGGATGTCAGATAGGGAAGAATTAGACATAGAAATGCTTCCTTTAATCCCTTATGCCACGCAAAAACTGAAGTTCGGTTCATACCAAATGGTCCAAAAGCAGCCTAATGCCAATCTTGGTCAAATAGTTTGTGATCTTCTCTGAGCATCCTTGGGGCAAACGCCGCAAAAATCTGCAGCACCTTCAGTTCTTTGCGAATAATTTTATGTACAATTCCCAGACTGACACCAAACACGCACTTATTGTCTCTATAGACACGACGGTCCTTATCCATGAAATTCTTTATTTGGCCAATCAACTAGGGTATTCTGACTTCCTTACTTCTCCCACAGTTCTCATCAACCCTCACAGACTGCCTGCCTTTCTTGACTCTCTTATGCTACTCAGAAACTGATGCTCAGTTTATACAAGATGGTCCAAAAGCAGTCTGAAGTATTCCATACGTTTCTGTGGCGTTATATCAAGTTTAAAACATAATTTTATTGCATATCATTCTTCTAAAGTGTCCACCCGTCCAGATTGCATTTTTGAAATTCACCAGCTGTGACAAGTAGGCTTTAGTAAGGTGTATTCCAATTCCTAATGTAGCTGTTTATTTGAACCTGAAATCATAAAAAGGCTTTGAGTAGAAAATGCATATTTTTATGATAGGTGTGCCGCGAAAATTTACAAAAAAACTCTAAGTCTAAGGTCTCTTTGAACAGGGGTTCCTATTTACTTGCTCCTTCACGAGGGAAAAAGTACACACAAGGTCGGTTTTTAATGTGGGGAAAACCCGCTCCTCCAAAAGGGGCACTCTAGATAGGAACAAAAATAAAAATTATCTCGGTCATGAAGGATTTCTCCGCCACTGACCGAGGACAAGAAAGGTGAAGTGTAGCATCAGAAACAGATACTACACTGTGATTTTGGTCGCACAGGGGTGTGTTAGGACAATACTCTGGTACGGCTCATTCTAGTGTCCGTTCCGTTGTCATGGGAACATCCTCCCATGTACAGGGTGGAACGATAAAATTGCCACACAAGAAAAGACGACATGATTCCATTTCCATTTGATGAAAACCGTTTTTTTTGTTGTTGAATTACAACCCAATTTCTTGGCCTTCGGGACAAGATAAAAATGTAGTATCTGTTCTGGCAGATACTGCAAGCAAAGACCATATGTGGGGGCAACTCCACATATAAGACCTTGGTCAATGTAGGGGCAACCCTTCATACCAATTGTCACTATCCAGCTCCCCTACTCCCCGGGGAGTTGGTCCCCATTTCCCCTTCACTCCTCACTTTAAAAATCGGCCATGTGCCTAATTTGCTCGGTGGGGGAGCAAATAAATACCATCTGTTCTTCAGATGCTGCACTTCTATTTCTTGTTCTCTTTTGGTGGAGGAGAAATCCTTCACGACTGAGACAATTTTTATTTTTGTACCTTTTCTCCACGTTAAAAAACGACCCTGGTGTCTAACTCTGTCCCGTGGGGAGGCATAGTAAATAGGTACAACCCATATACTAGTTAGCCAGTTCTGTACAAATCCCAAGAGCTATAGGAGCCTTCTATCATGTCTGAAAGTGACACAATATTCAACGAGTAAGATCGGAGATGCGCCGTTGTACAACCCATGCTCTCTACCGACCCAAGTTATGACAACAGGAATATTGCCAGTGCCCTCAAAATGCAAATCCGGACGGTTCAACGCCCGAGGGCACAGCTAAACGAAGTTTCCGGACACGGTTATGGTCTTTGGTGTGGTTTCAAGTGGTGCGTGTGGAAACGGCATGCCTCCAGTTCCGGATCTGTATCAAGGCGGTGATTGAGGCTGAAGGCGGCTACATTGAATAGATGTCAGCTCTACTACATAATCAAGTTACTTGAATTGATTTTTTTTCAATAAAAGTTTTTAAAATAAAGTTATAGTGTTGTTTTCTTTGAGGCGACATTTTTATCGTTCCTCCCATGTGTTACCTCCTCCTTGGGGCGCAGTGTAACATATTGTTCGTTCGTCATGATGTCATTCTACCAGGCGTTACTCCGTCCCTTTGTGTAGTAGGTGTTCGTTCGTCATGGATCCAATCTACCTGGAATTACCGCCTCCTTTTTGGGGGTGAGGTGGAGGTAGTGGATATGTGTGTGTGGGGTGGGGGTGGGGGGTAGTAATGTACAAGCAAGTGTATGCGACCGCCAGTTGTACCTGTTTGATAGTCTTCAGGATATTTAGTTTTTTGTTTTAATTCCCACGCAGATATTTGCACGCGGGGTGCGGATAGGAGACACGAGGCGCCGTATTGAACGTGGAATCGTCGTCCAGTCTTCCGGCGGAGACGGCAACCCGATAACCCTTACTTGCGATCCCTTTTGTTCTGTTTCTTTTATTCTCCGGCATTAAAAGACGCAGTTTTACATGTTTTTTTTTATTTAATTTTTTATTTATTTATTTTTTTATTTCAATGAACGCCACCTACATTCCTTTTGTTAAATAGTAAAACAGCTATTCACACGACTGTCATGAGTGACGCTAGGAAGAAGGTTTCGCTGCTGCTACTATTATGTAACTGGCCTTTTGGTCAAGATCCTTCGGGACAAGATCAAAGTGTAGTATCTGTTCCGGCAGATACTGCACTTAAGATAATTTGTACCAGTCAATGGAGGGGAAACCCTCTATACTGGGACAATTATTATTTTTGGTAACCAGAGTGACCCCTTTTAGGGGAGCTGGTTTTTACCTCACATTAAAAACGGCCTTGTGCCTAATTTGCTCAGTGGGGGAGCAAATAAATACCATCTGTTCCGGCAGATGCTGCACTTAAGATAATTTGTACCAGTCAATGGAGGGGAAACCCTCTATACTGGGACAATTATTATTTTTGGTAACCAGAGTGCCCCCTTTTTGCCTACTTTTAGGGGAGCTGGTTTTTACCTCACATTAAAAACGGCCTTGTGCCTAATTTGCTCAGTGGGGGAGCAAATAAACACCATCTGTTCCGGCAGATACTGCAAGCTATGACTAGCTATGACTAGCTAGGACTAGCAAAGACCAGATGTGGGGGCAACCCCACATGCCTGACCTTTAACCAGCTCCCATTTCCCACCTCTCGGGAGCTGGTCCCCTTTTTCCCTTCCCCCTCCCTTCACTCCTCACATTAAAAATTGGCCTTGTGCCTAATTTGCTCGGTGGGGGAGCAAATAAATACCATCTGTTCCGGCAGATGCTGCAAGCTATGACTAGCTATTACTAGCTAGGACTAGCAAAGACCAGATGTGGGGGCAACCCCACATGCCTGACCTTTAACCAGCTCCCATTTCCCACCTCTCGGGAGCTGGTCCCCTTTTTCCCTTCCCCCTCCCTTCACTCCTCACATTAAAAATTGGCCTTGTGCCTAATTTGCTCGGTGGGGGAGCAAATAAATACCATCTGTTCCGGCAGATACTGCAAGCTATGACTAGCTATGACTAGCTAGGACTAGCAAAGACCAGATGTGGGGGCAACCCCACATCCCTGACCTTTAACCAGCTCCCATTTCCCACCTCTCGGGAGCTGGTCCCCTTTTTCTCTTCCCCCTCCCTTCACTCCTCACATTAAAAATTGGCCTTGTGCCTAATTTGCTCGGTGGGGAAGCAAATAAATACCATCTGTTCTGCAGATGCTGCACTTAAGATAATTTGTACCAGTCAATGGAGGGGAAACCCTCTATACTGGGACAATTATTATTTTTGGTAACCAGAGTGCCCCCTTTTTGCCTACTTTTAGGGGAGCTGGTTTTTTTACCCCACATTAAAAACAGCCTTGTGCCTAATTTGCTTTGGTAGGGAAGCAAATAAATACATCAAAGTGTAGTATCTGTTCTTCAGATACTGCACTTCCATTTCTTGTTCTCTTTTAGTGGAAGAGAAATCCTTCACGACTGAGACAATTTTTATTTTTGTACCTTTTCTCCACGTTAAAAAACGACCCTGGTGTCTAACTCTGTCCCGTGGGGAGGTACTATTATGTAACTACTACTACTACTACTACTACTACTACTACTACTACTACTACTACTACTACTACTACTTAGTAAGAGTTTTCGCAAAAGCTTCTTTCGTAGAATCACATGCCTGTGGAACTCTGTTCCGTTTTCCTGCTTCCCAACTGACTACAATATGTTTCTCTTCAAGTCCAATGTTAATAAATTCTTGATGAGCCATCCCTTTAAGTAATCCAATTTACCAAATTTCCACTACTAACGATTACTACGATGTGTTCCCTTCGACCACTGTAGACTCATTAACTCTTATCCTCGAGTGGCCTTCGGGCCTTGATAAGTGGTGCCTACTTTGTAAAAAAAAAACAACAAAAAGAACCCAACTTGGTGTTCACTGGAGTGTGAGTGACAAAAAGTCTCCCCAGATTTCTAGAACTCTCCACCTCTTTAGATACCATGAGTGACGATAGGGAGACAGTTTCGTTGCTGCTGCATGCTACTACTACTACTACTACTACTACTACTACTACTACTACTACTAAAAAATTTACAGTCTCCTCTTAACACGACTTTTTAAAAAAATATAAAATTTGAAACAGTAAACAGACAGCCATGTTTTTTTTGTTTAAAAATATTTTGGAGAGGAAATGGTTTTAATGATTTTTAACTGATAAAGATCGACTATAAAGGGAGGTAATTTGTTTCTCATTAATTAATGTTTGCGATGATGATGGTTTTTTGTGACACCGGACGTCGGACAAATAAATTAATATTTAGACTAGCGGCACCTGTGGAGATTCCACATATGATATTATTGTAGAATTTTTGTTAAAACTGCAAAAGTATTTATCTAAACTAGTCAGGACGCCAGGCATAGCCCGGTCGTAAAATACACTTAAATATGATATTTTAATTCTTGCAGATTTTATATATATTATTATAGAGTTAATGTTCTATCGATGTTTATGTGTTAAAAAGTTGCGATATCAAAAACCGCAAATACATACTTATAAAAATTGATGACTTAAGTGCTGTCAGCTATAATAGAAACCGAAACCAAAACTTATGAAGAATTCTTGATAAAATTATTTATAAAAAAAAATTGATGACTTAAGTGCCGTCAGCTATAATCGAAACCGAAACTTAAACTTATGAAGAATTCTTGGTAAAATTATTTATTATTAGGTTGGTGCAAAAATAATATCGTTTTTTGACGTTCAACTATATTTTATAAAAATGACATGATTTTTACACCAACCTAATACAAGAGATGAAAGTCCATAACATTTAAACGACAATCACTCGGATGTAAATGTGACGTACAAAATAAATAAATAAATAAATAACATGCACGCTATCCTATATATATGGATGTATAAGCTAAAATAATTATTTTTTAATTTATACTTATACTAGGTCTAACATTTATTTTTGTAATTATACTTATACTAGGTCTCACGATTATTTTCTAATTATACTTATACTAGGTCTCACGATTATTTTTTAATTATACTTATACTAGGTCTCACAATTATTTTTAATTTATACTTATACTACGTCTCACAATTATTTGTAATTTATACTTATACTAGGTCTCACAATTATTTTTAATTTATACTTAAACTAGGTCTCACGATTATTTTTTAATTTATACTTATACTACGTCTCACAATTATTTGTAATTTATACTTATACTAGGTCTCACAATTATTTTTAATTTATACTTATACTACGTCTCACAATTATTTGTAATTTATACTTATACTAGGTCTCACAATTATTTTTAATTTATACTTATACTACGTCTCACGATTATTTTTAATTTATACTTATACTAGGTCTCACGATTATTTTTAATTTATACTTATACTAGGTCTCACGATTATTTTCTAATTATACTTATACTAGGTCTCACAATTATTTTTAATTTATACTTATACTAGGTCTCAGAATTATTTGTAATTTATACTTATACTAGGTCTCACAATTATTTTTAATTTATACTTATACTACGTCTCACGATTATTTTTAATTTATACTTATACTAGGTCTCACGATTATTTTTAATTTATACTTATACTAGGTCTCACAATTATTTTTAATTTATACTTATACTAGGTCCCCCGATTATTTTTAATTTATGCTTATACTAGGTCTAACGATTATTTTTTAATTTATACTTATACTAGGTCTAACACTTATTTTTAATTTATACTTATACTAGGTCTCACGATTATTTTTTAATTTATACTTATACTAGGCCTCACAATTATTTTTAATTTATACTTATACTAGATCTCACAATTATTTTTAATTTATACTAGATCTCACAATTATTTTTAATTTATACTTATACTAGGCCTCACAATTATTTTTAATTTATACTTATACTAGGTCTCACGATTATTTTTTAATTTATACTTATACTAGGTCTCACGATTATTTTTAATTTATACTTATACTAGGTCTCACAATTATTTTTAATTTATACTTATACTAGGTCTCACAATTATTTTTAATTTATACTTATACTAGGTCTCACACTTATTTTTAATTTATACTTATACTAGGTCTCACGATTATTTTTTAATTTATACTTATACTAGGTCTCACACTTATTTTTAATTTATACTTATACTAGGTCTCACAATTATTTTTAATTTATACTTATACTAGGTCTCACAATTATTTTTAATTTATACTTATACTAGGCCTCACACTTATTTTTAATTTATACTTAAACTAGGTCTCACAATTATTTTTAATTTATACTTATACTAGGCCTCACAATTATTTTTAATTTATACTTATACTAGGTCTTACAATTAGTTTTTAATTTATACTTATACAAGGTCTCACGATTATTTTTTAATTTATACTTATACTAGGTCTCACACTTATTTTTAATTTATACTTATACTAGGCCTCACAATTATTTTTAATTTTTACTTATACTAGGTCTCACAATTAGTTTTTAATTTATACTTATACTAGGTCTCACGATTATTTTTTAATTTATACTTATACTAGGTCTCACGATTATTTTTAATTTATACTTTTACTAGGTCTCACAATTAGTTTTTAATTTATACTTATACTAGATCTCACAATTATTTTTAATTTATACTTATACTAGATCTCACAATTATTTTTAATTTATACTTATACTAGGCCTCACAATTATTTTTAATTTATACTTATACTAGATCTCACAATTATTTTTAATTTATACTTATACTAGATCTCACAATTATTTTTAATTTATACTTATACTAGGCCTCACAATTATTTTTAATTTATACTTATACTAGGTCTCACGATTATTTTTAATTTATACTTATACTAGGTCTCACAATTATTTTTAATTTATACTTATACTAGGTCTAACGATTTTTTTTTAATTTATACTTATACTAGGCCTCACAATTATTTTTAATTTATACTTATACTAGATCTCACAATTATTTTTTATTTATACTTATACTATGTCCTACGATTATTTTTTAATTTATACTTATACTAGGCCTCACAATTATTTTTAATTTATACTTATACTAGATCTCACAATTATTTTTAATTTATACTTATACTAGGCCTCACAATTATTTTTTATTTATACTTATACTAGGTCTCACGATTATTTTTAATTTATACTTATACTAGGTCTCACAATTATTTTTAATTTATACTTATACTAGATCTCACAATTATTTTTAATTTATACTTATACTAGGCCTCACAATTATTTTTAATTTATACTTATACTAGATCTCACAATTATTTTTAATTTATACTTATAC
>NC_136526.1:8576122-8631122 GCF_053919585.1 Euprymna scolopes
ACATTCAATGCTGCTAAGACTAAGCTTGTTTCCTTCAATAACTACAAGAAACCTTCTCTACCACCAATAGCAATGGCCAAGAGCACATTGCCTGAAAGTACTTCTTTTAAACTCCTCGGCCTAACGTTTACAGGGAATATGAACTGGAATAGATACATTGAGAGCATTGCCAAGGCTGCTGCAAGGAAGGTTGGCTCCCTCTACCATGCTAGAAAACTACTTACGCCTGACAGTATCCTATACCTCTACAAGGCAACCATTCGCCCATGTATGGAGTACTGTTGTCACATCTGGGCTGGTGCATCTGCTGCTTGTCTCTCGCTCCTGGACAGGGTTCAAAAGAGAGTCGCCAACCTGATAGGTCCTGAACTGTCATCTAGGCTTCAGCCTCTGTCCCATCGACGAGATGTTGCATCCCTCTGCCTGTTCTACAAATACTTTAATGGTGAATGCTCTGACGAACTGCAAACACTTGTACCTCCCCGACGTAACTACCCCCGACAAACCCGACAAGCTACTAAGTCTCATCCCTTTACAGTAGAGACCCCTAGGTGCAAGAAAGCCTTTTACTCCAATAGTTTCTTCCCCAGAACTGCGGGTTTTTGGAGCTCCCTTCCGGGATTCTGCTTTCCCAACTGCAATGATATGCAGAAGTTCAAGTGTAATGTTAACAAACATCTTTCTACTCATCTCCCTCCATAATGACCCCGCTAATTAAGTCCCTGATAGTAGCCCCCTGCTTCAAAGTGGCACTGTGCCTTGTATGGGGTGAAAATTGAAAAAACAAAAACAAAAAAACAAAACAAAAAACAAACAAAAAAAACAACAGCAGATTCCACACTCTGATCTTAGCCAAAGTCATCAAATTGTATTCAATGCATAATTTTTTTCCAATCTCCTCATAACGTAACGTGGTCTTTACTTATTAGCATGGACCCACATGTTGTAGGCATAGACAGTCGCAAAGCAAGAGAAAAAAGAAGGAAAGAAATTCGACTCGGCCTTTTCCGTTGAAATAAAAGACATTTATTCATGGTACTTTCCAATAACAACACATTGTTTTAACTTTTTACGACTTGGTTAAACTAAATCGTTCATTCGTAAATAAATGAATATAATAGCACAAATAAAAGGCATTTATTAATGGTACTTCCTAAATAATGCATTACTGTTTGCTTTAAAAATATCATAGTTTATCTCGTCTCCCATGTGGTTAAGAAAACCCTGCCATCTCGATGCGAGCTTAAAAGTCTCTCACCGCCATGTGTCATAGTGTAACAGAGCGTGGACACTCCCATGCAAATGTATGCAAAATGGCATCACCAGTAAAGAAAACGTTAGAGAAGACGATCACGTTAGAGACGTTTGAGACGTGGATAACGTTCAAAAGCACGCTAGAGACGTGGGTAACGTCACAGCCGTAACGAGAAATCACACCTGGCGGGAGAATGAGGAAACAAATGTCGTCGTTACAACGGGAAAAAGCAAGTTGAAGTTCTTTCCTATTTTTGTCTACTTTCCAACTGAGGCTATAACGTGTTGGGTAAAGTCACACACGTTTGTCTTACGTCGGCACGCGACTATTCTGGCCCTCGATACGTGATGCCCTTTTTTTCTCTCCCTCTCTTCTTTCCTAATTTTCCTCCACTGTGATGTCACCTAACGCGCCGACTTGGTCATTTGTGGCTGCGGCTAACACGCATCAGCAGTGCTGTAACAATAATATTAATCATCATTTAACTTACAAAATATCTATTTTTGTAACCCTTTATCCTCAAGTGGCTTTTACCCTTAATAAGAGACAACTCATCTATTATATAAATCTCATCAGTGTGTTTAAATGTATGTATTTATGCCTAAAACTATCGACAGAAGCGACGGATTTTCACGAAATCGGTATCGTTTTGAAGCTCGACCTTTCGGACGACAAATATCGAAAAAAAAATGGCTAAAAGCAATAATTCCTTCACCCTCAACTGGGCACTTTTCTACAAGGAGGGGGTCGCTTTTTTCACCGATATTTTCGAAAGTCATCCGCTGTTTTTGATTGACAACCTTGATTTAAACATTTGTCACTTCTGGTTTGACGATGGACGCAACTGCAAAGACGTCACGTTTTTTTTGTCTGTTTTTACGTTCTTTTCTTTCTTTCGCGGCACGGGTTCGAGCCTACCTGCCTGCCTACTACCACCTTTTTTTTTTTTTGCTCAACACGCACCTCCAAACTATCGGGCAACGCTGGGCACCCAGACTAGTTACCACTGCTAGCGAGAAATCAATGGTAAGAGGCTGTTGCGATGATGCAAATTTATTTGCAAATGCTATCGAAGGAGGAGGAAAGAGCTGGACGTCTGGGGAGACTTGTTGTCACTCAGCTTCAAGAGAACACCACAGGTCTCCAATCAGATCGTTTGCTGACTTGTGTGAAAGCTCCACGTGAGCCGATAATAATAATAATAATAATAATAATAATAATAATAATAATAATAATAATAATAATAATAATAATAATAATAATAATAATAAAAACTGCTGAAAAAAATTTCTACATACTTTTACTCCCGGACAATGTCGGATACATCGGCAAACGCTTAAAGAAACTGTACTTGCTGATCTTTGTGGTTAGGAGTAGGGGCGGAGACGGGTTCCATACAAAAAAAGCACCTGTCAAAATTATTTCAGTCGGGCTGTCAGATGACACAATTCAATGGCCCTTTCTTCTCGTTTCTTTTGTATTATCAAAGTGTCTGGGGCCCCTTTTGTTGTGCCCCACCCTTCGTCATCTTGCGACCCAGACATCCGGTCCGCAGGGTTGTTTTATTAGTACGGGATTCATCAGCTTAATGAAGTTAATATATTTACCTACTTGGTTATTAATGAAGTTAATATATTTACCTACTTGGTGATCGTCACGATAATGGGAAGGTGTGAGATTATTAATCAGTCCGGATAGCTCCTCCACTCGGAAAGTCATCATCGCCGTATTTATCTTTTAAAGATGTTTTTAAAAAAACAAAACAAAACAAAACAAAAAAACAAAACAAAAGGCGGACGTTGTCGAGAGTGCCCCCCTCTAAATTCCACAATTTTCACTTTTTTTTTTTTGAAAAACTTTTTTCCTGTTAAAATCATCGATTACAGACTTAAGTTTCAGATTATAAAAATAAATAAATAATAATAATAATAATAAAAAATATTTCATAACTTTTCACGTGGGGGTTCAGTTTTCAATTATAACGTTGTACTAAATTGAACACGAATTTTTTTACCACGATGAATAGATAGATACATGCATACATAGATGAAAGAGAGAGAGAGAAAGAGAGAGAGAATGAGAGAAAGAGAGACAGAGAGAGTGAGAGAGAGGGGTAGATACATAGATAAGAGAGAGGGAAGATGGGGGCGGGGTAAAGAAAGCTTCCTTTTTTAACCCCTCCGTTCTAATCCTTACCTTCCGGTCACATTAGAGAGAGAGAGAGAGAGAGAGAGAGAGAGAGAGAGAGAGAGAGAGAGAGAGAGAGAGAGAGAGAGAGAGAGAGAGAGAGAGAGAGTTGCCATTTTTTTCTTTCATCGTGGTTACAAATTCCATGTTCAATTTTGTACAACGTTATAATTGAAAACTGAACCCCCCACGTGAAAAGTTATGGAAAAAATTTTCTTTTCAGGTATTTTTTTTTATAATCTGAAACTTAAGTCTTTAATCGATGGTATTAACAGGATTGTGGAATTTAGAGTGGGGGAGCACTCTCGACAACGTCCGCCAAAATAAATACAGCGATGACGACTTTCCGACTGTTTACTTACTATCCTTTCAAACATGGTTGGATGGTTAGAAAATGTGGTACTCCTAGGGCATTGAGTTCCATGACGGCAAGCATATTTATTTAATAGCCTCTACAAAAGCTAACGTATGCACGAATAACATTTTAAATTTATTTTCCTCATCTATTTATTGATGTAGTATACATATATTTCACTATACTCATCTTGCCATATAATAATAGTTCCTGGCTTTTATCACCGGCTGCCTCTCTATGCTTCAGTTATTTTCAGCGAATTTGATTTCCATCACAATTCATGCATATATACGATAATACTATAGCACTAGGATTAACATTTTCTGTTTATTTAGATTCTAGAAAGAAAAAGAAAAAAAGCAAACATTTTGTAGTAAGTTAAAGACAGCTATGGACATCAACTGGATACAACGAATTTTAATTATTAATTTATGTGCCAAAGTTTTATATATCACAAATTGAAGATAAAATATCAATAAAGAAAATATTCTAATTTTAAAAAAAAAAGTTTTTTTGGAAATTTACCTGTAAAGTCCAAAGTGTAAAACCTTTTTTTGTTTTTAAACCACTTTGATTTTGTTTTAAATGAAAGCTCATGTTATGCTTAAATCGTCAAGTAAATACCAGACGCTGACAGCAAATATTTCTATTTCATTGAATGTTTTCTTTTTTTAGATATTGAAAAAAAAAAAATTTAGTCGATAAAGAAGTATTAAAATATATCAATCAAAAACTCGTGTATTTCATTAAAAGAATTTTAAAAAAAAATCGACGAAGCGGATTTTTTTTGTTCTAGGGGGGAAACTTATAAGTGAATATGCGTTTCCTTTTTAAATACAGAGGATGAAAAATACTAATTTGGTTAACACACACAATAAAAAAGAGACATTATTTATATCCCTTGGACTCATCCGTATTTCATAAATTTCATTTTAGCAGGAGCAACTTCGCGCAAAACACGTTGCGAAAATGCGATTTTCTACGACCCTCGCTTTAAAAAATTCTTTTATTTAAAAAATACATGGAATTTAAAATATGGATAAATTCTTAACAATTAAGGATGAAACTACTCATATAATAGTATATTTGTTTAAGTAAGTGATTTTTTGACATGCATATATATATATATATATATATATATATATATATATATATATATATATATTAAATTGTAATTCAATGAATTAAAAAAAAACTCTCATTGAAATGAAATGAAGTGGTTGAGTTTCATATCAAATAATTTTTTATTATTCTAAGCAAGACAAAGAATGCTTTAGAAAATTAATCTCCTTAACCTATAGGGTTTCGATGTCTACCATCTCATCAGAGGAGAGAAAATATCAGCAAATAGTTATTAAGGTATGCACCCTATTTGCTAAAGTCAGTGAGACATGGAAAGTCAAAGTGAAAATACTGCATTTATCAGAAGTCCTGTATCAGGAGGATTTGTAGAAAAAGGATATGAATGTTTTTTTAGATCCAGCTTGCTTGGTAAAATCCATGTTATACATTCTCTACATCCGTTTGGTAATAATGTCCAAGCTATCCACGTTTCCATAACAACTGATTGTTAAATAAAAACTATTTTGAAGAATATATATATATATATATATATATATATATATATATATATATATATGTATATGTATATATATATATGTATATGTATATATATATATGTGTATATATATATATGTATATATATATGTATATATATGTATATATGTATATATATAAGCAAGTCAAAGTATGTTGATTTTCTTTATATTTCTTTTTAAAGAAGACCGCTTTAAAAAACAAACATTGCATAATTTGCTATTAAACCTGTTATTTTTTTTTTTAATTTGGGTTTTGCTCCTTTAATTGAAAAAATTAGGGTTTTAATTACATTTTTCAAGTAGTTATAAGCTTCGAAAAATAGTAAGTTCAATTATTAAAGTTCTGATCTTCATTTTTAATGGCCACTTTCTGATACACCTAACGAATTAGTCCGATTTAAAAGAGATTAAAGGGAAGTAGATCGGATTTCTCATTGGAAATCCTTGCCACGTGTTCTTAAGACTGTATCGTCAGAAAATACAGGATAAGGCATTAGTCTTGTTACAAAATATCGGAACTATATTTTACTAGTGGGGGTACCCGGTGTTGCCTGGGTGTGGTGAGATGTGTGTGTGTGGGGGAGGATAAATCAAAACAAAATAGAAAATAAAGAATAAGCGAACGTAATAACCCTGCTTAAATATTACAACAACAACAACAACAACAACAACAACAACAACAACAAACAAACAAACAAAAAAAAACAGCGAACGATGTTAAAACAAAATAAAACAAAACAAAAAATAGCGAAAAAGAAAGAAAAGAATGGCATAAATAACCATGAAAACTTTAAAAATCGAAGACAAAATATCTGATATCTCGGCTATATTTTACTAGTGGGGGTACCCGGCGTTGCCTAGGTGTAGTGAGATGTGTGTGTTTGTGGGGGGGTTTAAATCAAAACAAAATAGAAAATAAAGAATAAACGAACGTTTAAATATTATAACAAAAAAAAAAAACCAAAAAAAAAAAAACCAGCGAACGTGATTCAAAATAAAGAATACGCGAACGATGTTAAAACAAAACAAAACAAAACAAAAAAAACAGCGAACGTGATGCAAAATAAAGAATACGCGAACGATGTTAAAACAAAATAAAACAAAACAAAAAAACAGCGAACGTGATGGAAAAAAGAAAGAAAAGAATGGCATAATTAACCATGAAAACTTTAAAAATCGAAGACAAAATATCTGATATCGAATGGGCAATCTTTAGATATCGACTATAGTTTTTTAAAAAAAAATATTTAAACTAATTCAAGAAAGAACATTTTTGCGCATGCGTGTTAGGCTAAATTGTTATGAAGGAACGATTTTTTGCTACCCCTCCCTGTAGAAAAGTACCCAGTTGAAGACGAAGGAATTAATGTTTTTAGCCAATTTTTCGATATTTGTCGTCCAAAGGGTCGATCTTCAAAATGATACCGATCTCGTGAAAATCTGTTGCATCTGTCGAAAGTTTTAGGCAGACATACATACATTTAAACAGGTAGGTGATATTTATAGTATAGACTAGCCGGGGGTACCCGGCGTTGCCCGGGTGTTTAGAGGTGTGTGTGCTCGGGCAGGGGGTGTTAATCAAAACATAAGAATAAGAGAAGTAAATATTTTTAAATATTAAATATTAAATTATTAAATATTTTATATAAAATAAATGTTAAAAATTAAAAAAAAAACTAACGTAAGGCAAAGGAATGGTGTTAAATGTAAAAATCGGAAAAACAAAAACAAAAAAAGAAAATGCGAATGTGATGGAAAACCCCCAGAAAAACGAACGTTAAAATTTCTTTAAAAAAGCTGAAAAATAAACCCCGCCCCCACCCAAAAAACATAGAACGTGAAAAATGGCTTAAATAACCCTGTTTTAATATTAAACCTTTAAAAATCGAAAAAAAGTCATCTCACACCACGATTCGAACCCAAAACCTTTAGATAATGAGGCCGCGCTCTAATGAACTGAGCTAAGACGACGTTGACAAAATTAGGTCGTTTTTTTTTGCGCATGCGTAGAAGCGAACTTGCCATGAGAGGGCGGTCTTTGCTGACCCCTCCCTGTACTAAACTGATGATTTTATCGTGAAGAAATTAATGTTTTTGGTGAATTTTTCGATATTTGTCGGGCGAAGGTTGGAACTTTAAAATGATACCAATCTCGTGAAAATCCGTGACCCGTTTCGAAAGTTTTTGCGAGACATACAAACACACACACATACATAATACATACATACATACACATATTTTCGCTTTTATATATATATAGATAATAATATTTAAATAAATTTACTATTTTATGATAATGTAAATATATGATTTGTTATTTTTTTCAGAAACAAAAGATAATTTTTAATAATTTTTGTTGAATTGAAGAGAAGATTACAGCAACATGCGTCAACCAGAAATATTTAAGTTAAGGAAAAACCTCAAAATCAACAAAATGTCCATAAAAAAGGACGATTGATCGTTACCTGGAGACTTCGTTGATCAAAAATAGACAACAATCAGACCGTCCCCACACCTCAAGAACACCTAAACTCATCAAAAATGTTAGGGAAAAAATCAGTTGAATTCCAAAAAAATCCATGAGACCAATAGAAAACAAAGCACAAACATCACCAATGACTATGCGAACGATATGTCGACGTGACTTACAGATATCATCCTATAAGCTCCAAAAGCGACAGCTTCTCTCTGCACCCACAATTGCAAAAAGACACATTAGAATCAGAATCAGAATCAAAATAAAAATCAGAATCAAAATCAGAATCAGAATCAGAATAAAAATCAAAATCAGAAACAGAATCAAAATCAAAATCAGATTCAGAATCAAAATCAAAATCAGAATTAGAATCAGAATCAGAATCAAAATCACAATCAGAATCAGAATCAGAATCATTATCAGAATCAAAATCAAATTCAGAATCAGAATCTAAATCAAAATCAGAATCAGAATCATTATCAGAATCAAAATTAAAATCAGAATCAGAATAAAAATCAGAATCAGAATCAGAATCAGAATCAAAATCAGAATCAGAATCAAAATCAGAATCAAAATCAAAATCAGAATCAGAATCAGAATCAGAATCAAAATCAGAATCAGAATCATTATCAGAATCAAAATCAAAATCAAAATCAGAATCAAAATCAAAATCAAAATCAGAAACATAATCAGAATCAAAATCAAAATCAAAATCAGAATAAAAATGAAAATCAATATCAGAATCAGAATCAGAATCATTAGCAGAATCAAAATCAAAATCAAAATCAAAATCAGAATCAGAATCAAAATAAAAATCAGAATCAGAATCAGAATCAAAATCAGAAACAGAATCAGAATCACAATCAGAATCAGAATTAAAATCAAAATCAATACCAGAATCAGAATCATTATCAGAATCAAAATCAGAATCAAAATAAAAATAAAAATCAGAATCAGAATCATTATCAGAATCAAAATCAAAATCAGATTCAGAATCAAAATCAAAATGAAAATGAAAATCTGAATGAGAATCAAAATCAAAATCAAAATCAGAATCAAAATCAGAATCAAAATCAAAATCAAAATCAAAATCAGAATCAGAATAAAAATCAAAATCAAAATCAAAATCAGAATCAAAATCAAAATCAGAAACAGAATAAAAATCAAAATCAAAATCAAAATCAGAATCAAAATCAGAATCAGAATCAGAATCAAAATCAAAATCAAAATCATTATCAGAATCAAAATATAAATCAAAATCAGAATAAAAATCAAAATCAAAATCAGAAACAGAATCAGAATCAAAATGAAAATCAAAATCATTATCAGAATCAAAATAAAAAACAAAATCAGAATCAAAATCAAAATCAAAATCAAAATCAGAATCAGAATAAAAATTAAAATCAATATCAGAATCAGAATCAGAATAATTATCAGAATCAAAATCAAAATCAAAATCAGAATCAAAATCAAAATTAGAATCAGAATCAAAATCAAAATCAAAATAAGAAACAGGATCAGAATCAAAATCAAAATCAAAATCATTATCAGAATCAAAATCAAAATCAAAACCAGAATCAAAATCAAAATCAAAATCATTATCAGAATCAAAATCAAAATCAAAATCAGAATCAAAATCAAAATCAGAATCAGAATCAAAATCAAAATCAGAAAAAGAATCAGCATCACAATCAGAATCAGAATCAAAATCAAAATCAGAATCAAAATCAGTATCAGAATCAGAATCAGAATCATTATCAGAATCAAAATCAAAATGAAAATCAAAATCAGAATCAGAATCAAAATCAAAATCAAAATGAAAATCAATATCAGAATCAGAATCAGAATCAGAATCAAAATCAAAATCAAAATCGGAATCAGAATCAAAATCCAAATCAGAATCAAAATCAGAATCAGAATAAGAATCATTTTCAATCAGAATACAAATCAAAATCAAAATTAAAATCAAAATCAGAATCAGAATCAAAATGAAAATCAATATCAGAATCAGAATCAAAATCATTGTCAGAATCAAAATCAAAATCAAAATCAGAATAAAAATCAAAATCAGAATCAAAATCAGAATCAGAATCAGAATCATTATCAGAATCAAAATCAAAATCAAAATCAAAATCAGAATCAGAATCATTATCAGAATCAAAATCAAAATCCAAATCAGAATCAAAATCAGAATCAGAATCAGAATCATTATCAGAATCAAAATCAAAATCAAAATCAGAATCTAAATCAAAATCAAAATCAGAATCAAAATCAAAATCAGAATCAAAATCAGAATCAGAATCAAAATGAAAATCAATATCAGAATCAGAATCAAAATCATTATCAGAATCAAAATCAAAATCAAAATCAAAATCAGAATCAAAATCAGAATCAGAATCAGAATCATTATCAAAATCAAAATCAGAATCAGATTCAGAATCAAAATCAAAATGAAAATGAAAATCAGAATCAGAATCAAAATCAAAATCAAAGTGAAAATCAATATCAGAATCAGAACCAGAATCATTATCAGAATCAAAATCCAAATCAAAATCAAAATCCTAATCAAAATCAAAATCAAAATCAGAATCAAAATCAGAATCAGAATCAGAATCATTATCAGAATCAAAATCAAAATCAGAATCATTATCAGAATCAAAATCAAAATCAGATTCAGAATCAAAATCAAAATGAAAATGAAAATCTGAATGAGAATCAAAATCAAAATCAAAATCAGAATCAAAATCAGAATCAAAATCAAAATCAAAATCAAAATCAGAATCAGAATAAAAATCAAAATCAAAATCAAAATCAGAATCAAAATCAAAATCAGAAACAGAATAAAAATCAAAATCAAAATCAAAATCAGAATCAAAATCAGAATCAGAATCAGAATCAAAATCAAAATCAAAATCATTATCAGAATCAAAATATAAATCAAAATCAGAATAAAAATCAAAATCAAAATCAGAAACAGAATCAGAATCAAAATGAAAATCAAAATCATTATCAGAATCAAAATAAAAAACAAAATCAGAATCAAAATCAAAATCAAAATCAAAATCAGAATCAGAATAAAAATTAAAATCAATATCAGAATCAGAATCAGAATCATTATCAGAATCAAAATCAAAATCAAAATCAGAATCAAAATCAAAATTAGAATCAGAATCAAAATCAAAATCAAAATAAGAAACAGGATCAGAATCAAAATCAAAATCAAAATCATTATCAGAATCAAAATCAAAATCAAAACCAGAATCAAAATCAAAATCAAAATCATTATCAGAATCAAAATCAAAATCAAAATCAGAATCAAAATCAAAATCAGAATCAGAATCAAAATCAAAATCAGAAAAAGAATCAGCATCACAATCAGAATCAGAATCAAAATCAAAATCAGAATCAAAATCAGTATCAGAATCAGAATCAGAATCATTATCAGAATCAAAATCAAAATGAAAATCAAAATCAGAATCAGAATCAAAATCAAAATCAAAATGAAAATCAATATCAGAATCAGAATCAGAATCAGAATCAAAATCAAAATCAAAATCGGAATCAGAATCAAAATCCAAATCAGAATCAAAATCAGAATCAGAATAAGAATCATTTTCAATCAGAATACAAATCAAAATCAAAATTAAAATCAAAATCAGAATCAGAATCAAAATGAAAATCAATATCAGAATCAGAATCAAAATCATTGTCAGAATCAAAATCAAAATCAAAATCAGAATAAAAATCAAAATCAGAATCAAAATCAGAATCAGAATCAGAATCATTATCAGAATCAAAATCAAAATCAAAATCAAAATCAGAATCAGAATCATTATCAGAATCAAAATCAAAATCCAAATCAGAATCAAAATCAGAATCAGAATCAGAATCATTATCAGAATCAAAATCAAAATCAAAATCAGAATCTAAATCAAAATCAAAATCAGAATCAAAATCAAAATCAGAATCAAAATCAGAATCAGAATCAAAATGAAAATCAATATCAGAATCAGAATCAAAATCATTATCAGAATCAAAATCAAAATCAAAATCAAAATCAGAATCAAAATCAGAATCAGAATCAGAATCATTATCAAAATCAAAATCAGAATCAGATTCAGAATCAAAATCAAAATGAAAATGAAAATCAGAATCAGAATCAAAATCAAAATCAAAGTGAAAATCAATATCAGAATCAGAACCAGAATCATTATCAGAATCAAAATCCAAATCAAAATCAAAATCCTAATCAAAATCAAAATCAAAATCAGAATCAAAATCAGAATCAGAATCAGAATCATTATCAGAATCAAAATCAAAATCAGAATCAGAATCAAAATCAAAATCAAAATCAGAATCAGAATCAAAATCAAAATCAGAATCAAAATCAGTATCAGAATCAGAATCAAAATCAGATTCAGAATAAAAATCAAAATCAGATTCAGAATCAAAATCAAAATGAAAATCAAAATCAGAATCAGAATCAAAATCCAAATAAAAATGAAAATCAATATCAGAATCAGAATCAGAATCATTATCAGAATCAAAATCAAAATCAAAATCAGAATCACTATCAAAATCAAAATCAAAATCAAAATCAAAATCAGAATCAAAATCAAAATCAAAATCAGAATCACTATCAAAATCAGAATCAAAATCCAAATCAGAATCAAAATCAGAATCAGAATCAGAATCATTATCAGAATCAAAATCAAAATCAAAATCAGAATCAAAATCAAAATCAGAATCAGAATCAAAATCAAAATCAAAATGAAAATCAATATCAGAATCAGAATCAGAATCAGAATCAAAATCAAAATCAAAATCGGAATCAGAATCAAAATCCAAATCAGAATCAAAATCAGAATCAGAATCAGAATCATTATCAATCAGAATACAAATCAAAATCAAAATTAAAATCAAAATCAGAATCATAATCAAAATGAAAATCAATATCAGAATCAGAATCAAAATCATTGTCAGAATAAAAATCAAAATCAAAATCAGAATAAAAATCAAAATCAGAATCAAAATCAGAATCAGAATCAGAATCATTATCAGAATCAAAATCAAAATCAAAATCAAAATCAGAATCTAAATCAAAATCAAAATCAGAATCAAAATCAAAATCAGAATCAAAATCAGAATCAGAATCAAAATGAAAATCAATATCAGAATCAGAATCAAAATCATTATCAGAATCAAAATCAAAATCAAAATCAAAATCCAAATCAGAATCAAAATCAGAATCAGAATCAGAATCATTATCAAAATCAAAATCAGAATCAGATTCAGAATCAAAATCAAAATGAAAATCAAAATCAGAATCACTATCAAAATCAAAATCAAAATCAAAATCAGAATCAAAATCAAAATCA
The DNA here is from genome assembly GCF_053919585.1 of Euprymna scolopes. Taxonomy (NCBI): domain Eukaryota; kingdom Metazoa; phylum Mollusca; class Cephalopoda; order Sepiida; family Sepiolidae; genus Euprymna; species Euprymna scolopes. Next base: position 8,589,372 of record NC_136526.1, read on the forward strand.
AAATCAGAATCACTATCAAAATCAGAATCAAAATCCAAATCAGAATCAAAATCAGAATCAGAATCAGAATCATTATCAGAATCAAAATCAAAATCAGAATCAAAATCAAAATCAGAATCAAAATCAAAATCAAAATCAGAATCAAAATCAAAATCAAAATCAGAATCACTATCAAAATCAAAATTAAAATCAAAATCAGAATCAGAATCCAAATGAAAATCAATATCAGAATCAGAATCAAAATCATTATCAGAATCAAAATCAAAATTAAAATCAGAATCAAAATCAGAATCAGAATCAGAATCATTATTAAAATCAAAATTAGAATCAGATTCAGAATCAAAATCAAAATGAAAATCAAAATCAGAATCAGAATCAAAATCAAAATCAAAATGAAAATCAATATCAGAATCAGAATCAGAATCATTATCAGAATCAAAATCCAAATCTAAATCAAAATCAGAATCAAAATCAAAATCAGAATCAAAATCAGAATCAAAATCATTATCAGAATCAAAATCAAAATCAAAATCAGAATCACTATCAAAATCAAAATCAAAATCAAAATCAGAATCAAAATCAGAATCAAAATCAGAATCACTATCAAAATCAAAATCAGAATCACTATCAAAATCAAAATCAAAATCAGTGTTCATAAAAAAGACGATTGATTGTTGCTTGGAAACCAGATGGAAGAAATAAAATCAGGCGAAATCCAAGAAGATCCGTAAGACAAAAGAAGAACAGTTACCTGGAAACTTCGTTGATCAAAAATAGACAACAATCAGGCCGTCCTCACACTTCAAGAACACCTTAACTCATAAAAAATGTTCGGGAAAAAATCAGGCGAAATCTCCAAAAATCCATGAGACAAATAGCAAACAAAGAACAAACATCACCTAGGACTATGCGAACGATAGTCGACGTTACCTACAGATGTCATCCTATAAGCTCCAAAAAGCAACAACTTCTCTCTGCCCCCACAATTGCAAAAAGACACATTAGAAGCCGAGTCTTGTTAAACCGTATCGGAGAAAGCACGCTCAATAACATCATCTTCACGGATGAAAGTTATTCTCAATTACACAGCCCCACAATTCTCAAAATGATAGAATCCTTGCGAGAAGTCGTGAAGCAATACCTGATAATGCATGAACGGTTTTCAGAACGCAGAAACCAGCATCAATGATCGTCTGAGTTGCCATTTCCTAGAGAGGTAAATCGCGACTTGTTTTTCTCCCTTAAGGGGTCAAAATTCACAAAGAACGTTACATTGAGGACATTCTTGAAATTGAACTAACCTCATGGTGTGCTTCTGTTTACGGTAATGCGAACGATATGTCGAAGTGACCTACAGATGTCATCCTATAAGCTCCAAAAGCAACAACTTCTCTCTGCACCCACAGTTGCAAAGAAACTCATCAGAAGTCGATTCTTGTTAAACCAAATAAGAAAAGGCACGCCCAATAACATCATCTTAACAGGTGAAAAGTTATTCTCACAGTTCTACAAGCATCAAAATGATAAAGTCGTTGCGAAAAGTCGTGAGGCAAAAGATTTCCGGAACGCAGAAACCATCACCAAAGAGGGAAATCTCCAATTGTTTTTCTCCCTCTCAAAGGATCAAGATTAACAAAGATTGAGGACATTTTTGAAGGTGCTAACTCCATGGTACCATTCTCTGTTTGGTGATGAAGTTTGAACTCTCCAACAAGATGGTGCGACAAGCCAAACTGCTCATGTAACACAGCAATGCTGTAGATACAACTGTTCGTCCTGGATCAGCAAAGAAGTATGACCTCCCTCATCATGTGATCTTAACGCGTTTGATTATTCTTTGTGGTCAATCTTTGTCAAAATATTGAAGCTTTTAAAATAAAATTGAACAAATGCTGTGAGAAAATACCCTTAAACGTTGTGTGCTATTATATATAATTTCCCCGAAAGACTTCCTAGTGTAATGAAGGATCAAGGGAAACATTTAAAAAAATACTTTTGCCATATTGTTCCTCCAGTATTTGTTAATCAGTCTCTGTAATTGGGTTTTGTTATAAATTATTTTGTTGGGATAACGTCTGAGTTTTATTTTGCAACAGTATTTATGCCCCACCCTGTGTAACCATCTCAGACACAATTTTTTTTAAGGGTGAGTAGGTCGGTAGGTGGGTGAAGAACAATTCAATATGAAATGTTACGTTTAAAACCGGTGCTGGAATCTAGAAAGTGAAAACTAAAACGAAATTTTGATAACTTACTTGGATTAAGTTTTTATGGTCTCGCCTTTCGCCAGTTTTATTTTCGTATTCGGGATCCGCCATTTCTTGGGGTAAAAATTTGGTACGGCCTCCACCAAGTATAACCTAAACAGAAAATATCTATATATAAGTAAAAACATAAGTAAAAAAAAAAAAAATCTAATATATAAAAAGCCATATGCCTGTCTATCTGTCTCCATATTTTCAAACTCTATCTCCACCGAAAGTAAAAGTCGCCGAGCGGCGCTAGGGGCCTCAAACGATTGGATTTTTAACAAACTGTTCTTTTATGGGTCTTTAGCCGGTTAAAATAGTTTTCTTTTTAAGGGGGTTAAAAATCTATCAAAATTGAAAAAAAATCGTTATAAATTTTGTACATTCATCTTAGTTTATTTTTAATTTATAACTTTTAATCACTTCATATGTGACGTTGGTACAGTGGTAACGTCACCAGCTTTGAATGTTTCGGTTCGATTCTAAATGATGGCACCCAAATACTTTTTTTTTACTTTTTAAAACCACGACTCTATAATAATATATACGAAATTTGGACAAATTAAAATATCATATTTAAGCGTATTTTACGCCCCTCCCAACTAGTCTAATATATAAAAGGCTATATATTTGCCTGTCTGTCTCAGTATTTTCAAACTCTATCTCCTCCGAAGCTAAAAGTCGCAGAGCAGCGCTAGGGGCCTCAAACGATTGGATTTTAAACAAATTGTTCTTTTATGAATCTTTAGCCGGTTAAAATAGTTTAAAAAAAAATGGGTAAAAATTGAAAAAAAAAAAATGGTAATACATTTTGTATATTCATCTTAGTTTATTTTTTTAATTTTTAATCAGTTCATAGGCGTGTTGCGTTATCGTTTCATCCTGTATATATATATATATATATATATATATATATATATATATATATATATATATGTAAATTCTTGGTACAGCAAAATGGAAGGAGAAATTTCAGAGGAAACATAATTTAATTTAAATCAAAAATCAAAAAGATCAAAGAAAAAACAACAACAAAAAAACCGGACAGGTGGAATTGTTAAAATTTCCTTAAGTCCTTATCGTCTGACCCTCTAAGAGGAAACGTCAGAATGATAAATTAAAAGCTAAGAATCGAATGAGGAAAGAGGGAAATTGGTTTCAGTTGGAAAACCAGTGAGAGAAGAAAAATAAATATATATATAATTCTCACTGTTCAGGTGGTTTTAAATCAGTAAATATTTCCAACTGATGTTTCAAAATCTTTTGTCTACACAGGTAGGTCGAGAGTTATTAATGACTAACGCCTCAATGATATTGAGATGATAGTTCGACCTAGCACTGTATAAAACAGAAAACCAACCATCGGAATATTGGTCAGAACACCTATTTATACTAATCAGGTGATTACCAATGGCGGACTCATGAGCTTGGGAGTGCCCGGATGTTCTCGAAACCTGGTGTAATCGAATATCCCGAGGGATGTGTTGGGATATTCTCATTTCCAATCTTTGGGATGTCTTGCCAACGTAGTCAGCTCCACACTGACAAACAAATTTATAAACAACAGAATTCTTTTGAATATAAACTTGTTTTTTATTAAATGTAAACTACACACACACACACACACACACACACACACACACACACACACACACACACACACACACACACACACACACATATATAGTTTACATTTCATAAAAAAACAAGGTTATATTTGAAGTGAGTTATATATATATGTATATGTATATGTATATATATATATATACATATACATATATATATAACTCACTTCAAATATAACCTTGTTTTTTATGAAATGTAAACTATATATATATATATATATATATATATACATATATATACATATATATATAACTCACTTCAAATATAACCTTGTTTTTTATGAAATGTAAACTATATATATATATATATACATATATATATACATATATATATAACTCACTTCAAATATAACCTTGTTTTTTATGAAATGTAAACTATATATATATATATATATATATATATATACATATATATACATATATATATAACTCACTTCAAATATAACCTTGTTTTTTATGAAATGTAAACTATATATATATATATATATATACATATATATACATATATATATAACTCACTTCAAATATAACCTTGTTTTTTATGAAATGTAAACTATATATATATATATATACATATATATATATACATATATATATAACTCACTTCAAATATAACCTTGTTTTTTATGAAATGTAAACTATATATATATAGTTTACATTTCATAAAAAACAAGGTTATATTTGAAGTGAGTTATATATATATATGTATATATATATATATATACATATACATATATATATATAACTCACTTCAAATATAACCTTGTTTTTTATGAAATGTAAACTATATATATATATATATATATATATATATATACATATATATATACATATATATATAACTCACTTCAAATATAACCTTGTTTTTTATGAAATGTAAACTATATATATATATATATACATATATATATACATATATATATAACTCACTTCAAATATAACCTTGTTTTTTATGAAATGTAAACTATATATATATATATATATACATATATATACATATATATATAACTCACTTCAAATATAACCTTGTTTTTTTATGAAATGTAAACTATATATATATATATATATACATATATATACATATATATATAACTCACTTCAAATATAACCTTGTTTTTTATGAAATGTAAACTATATATATATAGTTTACATTTCATAAAAAACAAGGTTATATTTGAAGTGAGTTATATATATATATATGTATATATATATATATATACATATACATATATATATAACTCACTTCAAATATAACCTTGTTTTTTATGAAATGTAAACTATATATATATAGTTTACATTTCATAAAAAACAAGTTTATATTTGAAGTTTTAAGTGAGTTATACTTTCATACTCCCTCCTGAACTGTTAATATAATTTAAATTTCATGAAAATTACTATTATATAAAAGGAACTTTGTCTGTGTGTATGTGAGTTGGTTTCCTATATTGATCCTAACGCATCTCACTATATAACACCGGGCAACGTCAGTTCTCCCTGCTAAAGTTTTAAAGGAAGATTCAGAACTACTTCCATTATCTTCGCAGAAAATGTTTAGATTCTAAAACATTTTTTTTTATAAAGAACACAGTTTTCTATAACAGACTAACTGGACTGCTGATAAGACGGCCTCCTTAGTGGTTAATCCAAGGATCGGGTCCCTGTCTATCAAGCGGATAACGTTAGCAAGTTGTGGACAGGTAATCCTACCAGATGCCAGATAATCACTTATTATCTAATACATTCTATATAATTTTTATTTTCGTTTTTTTTTTTTACATGTTTTTCAGCGGACACTAATCTACCAGATTACCGAAAAATTAAAAAAAATATATCAATATTTAAATATTTGTAGGGGTGCTCAGTTTCTAATGCAACGTTCTAGTAAATCGATCACCCATTTTATAACCATTCGACGCTTTTAGGTTAAATTTCGTGAAGGTAGTCTTATTAAGCTGTTTGACCTGTCTGGTCCTTTTTAAACCTTGCTTGACACCTGCCCCTTTTCGATTATTTTATATAAATGCTATCTGAACATATCTAAACACTTGGCATTGCCCGGTCGTACAATACGCTTAAACATGATAGTTTAATTTATGCAGATTGCGTATGTATTATTATAGAATCAATTCTCTATTGAATTTTATATATGACGAGGAATTTTTTACCTGGTGGACTAATTCGCAAAAAAAAAAAAAAAATGATAAAAATAATAATGATAATGTCGTTCATCAAATGCCGTCTGTGTTTGTTTACAATATCATGTCAGCTGATATTTGGGCTTGATTGACGATGAATGCCCTGGAAAAGTCACTCCTGATTAATGTTTAGTCTTAAATTATGTAAACGAAGAAATGATTTGCGTCGATTTTAAATGGTACCTCTGCTTTTATCGTAAATTGAACTTATTAATAAGAAAAAAAAAAATTAAAATAAAGTGGTGAGTTATACCCGGGCTTGAACAGGGGGGATCATTTAATCTGTAGTCGAATGTTCTATTACTGAACTATATCTCCAGATGTCAATAATTCTGTTTTTTTTTTAAAAGAAGAAATAATTTGCTGAAATTTTATTATCTCCCCTGAACGGTGTAACTTAAAATATGCCCCTGCAAAAATTCTTCTTTTTTTTTTTCATCTATAAGAAAGAAATACTATTTTTAAGATCGGAGTTTTTAGATTTTCGATACGTATCGGATGAATTTCTGTACAAAACATATTTAAGAACACTGCCAAACATATAAATTAGCTTTGTGTGAAATCTGCTAAAGATCGTCTCAGCCGTTTCAGAACCAATGAGGAACTTTCTCTCTCTCTCTCTCTCACACACACACACACACACACACACACACACACACACACACACACACACACACACACACACACACACACACAAAGTGACTTTTATATAATAGTAAATATCAATAATTTTCAATGGTGTGTGTTTTTATTATAAGCATACGTTTATGTCGGGGTTGTCCTCGACCAATTGGCTTGCGATGTCTTTGCACCAACTCGCTGTGTCATTCGGCATATTCGCGTCGCATTCCCAATCTCTCTTCGGTGTGTGAGCGTAAGTCCCGGCAGGGGTTGCATGGGTGACGCGAGTCGTGGTCACTATTCCAACAGATTTTCCTAGATAACAAAAAAGAAAGAACAGGTATTCTTTAGACATGTCCATTCGATCTTCACGTTTCGTGGAGATAATGCTATTTCAAACTTAATTGGGACAGACCAACTAAAATATGGTTTCAAATCCAAACCTGACAGACCAACGAAAATACTAATTCAAATATAAGCCTAACAGACCAACGAAAACGCTATTTTAAATAACTCCGACAAACGAATGAAAATTTTATTTCAAACCGAAGCACGGAGCAGTGATACTAGCGTAATATTTGCGTTAGAATTACGTAGATACAAAAATTGGCCCGGTTTTTACTTTAAGGTGGCAACTTGAGCAACTCGACATCGATAAATAATTAATCTCAAATGTATACAAAATAACAAACACTTCCCAAGAAATGTTAGCCATTATCGATCTTCTATTATTATAAAATTATCGATCATCTATTATTATAAAATTATCGATCTTCTATTATAAAATTATCGATCCTAATATTATAAAATTATAGGTTTTCTATCATTATGAAATTATCGATCATCTATTATTATAAATATTATCGATCATCTATTATTATAAAATTATCGATCTTCTAATATAAAATTATCGATCTTCTATTATTATAAAATTATAGATTTTCTATTATTATAAAATTATCGATCTTCTATTATAAAATTATCGATCATCTATTATTATGAAATTATCGATCATCTATTAGTATGAAATTATCGATCTTCAATTATTATTATAAAATTATCGATCATCTATTATTATAAAATTATCGATCATCTATTATTATGAAATTATCGATCATCTATTATTATAAAATTATCGATCATCTATTATTATAAAATTATCGATCTTCTATTATTATAAAATTATCGATCATCTATTATTATAAAATTATCGATCTTCTATTATTATTATAAAATTATCGATGTTCTATTATTATAAATTATCGATCCTATTATTATAAAATTATCGATCTCCTATTATTATAAAATTATCGATCTTCTATTATAAAATTATCGATCTTCTATTATTATAAAATTATAGATTTTCTATTATTATAAAATTATCGATCTTCTATTATAAAATTATCGATCTCCTATTATTATAAAATTATCGATCTTCTATTATAAAATTATCGATCTTCTATTATTATAAAATTATAGATTTTCTATTATTATAAAATTATCGATCTTCTATTATAAAATTATCGATCATCTATTATTATAAAATTATCGATCATCTATTATTATAAAATTATCGATCATCTATTATTATAAAAGTATCGATCATCTATTATTATAAAATTATCGATCATCTATTATTATAAAATTATCGATCTTCTATTATTATAAAATTATCGATCTTCTATTATTATAAAATTATAGATTTTCTATTATTATAAAATTATCGATCTTCTATTATAAAATTATCGATCATCTATTATTATAAAATTATAGATTTTCTATTATTATAAAATTATCGATCTTCTATTATAAAAGTATCGATCTTGTATATTTATATTAAAACTGAGTTTTTATTGTTTAGTTATTCGGACAATTATTCTCATCTCAGGTTATTTTTTTTCGGCCGTTGAAAACTACGACCTTCCTCGGGTGTGAAATTCATGTTTTTTTTAAAGAGAGGTTAGCTCTGCATTGCAAGAATATATATATATATATATATATATATATATATATATATATATATATATATATATATATATATATATATACGCTTTGATCCGCATCAATTAAAATAATGAATGGCTCTCGTCTTGGGGAGGCCTCATGTTTTAACAAGCTTCTGGGCTTGACCTTTACTCCTGATCTAAAAATGGAACACATACATCAAATCCGTTGCCAAGGCCGCTGGAAAAATGGTGGGATCCTTCTATCGATCCAGTAGATATCTCACTGCTGATGCAATTCTCTATCTATATAAGAGCCAGGTACGTCCAAGGATGGAGTACTGTTGCCACATTTGGGCAGGAGCTGCTAGAAAGGACTTGTCCTGCCTTGATAGAGTTCAGAATAGACTTCGTAGCCTCGTAGGGAATGTCCTTTTCTCTTCCCTGCAACCTCTTTCTCACAGAAGAGATGTTGCGAGTTTGTCTTTGTTTTATCGTTATTTTCATGGCAATTGCTCGTCTGAACTCCAATCTATAGCCCCCACCTCGCCAAACTTTCATAAGAAACACCCGTCTAGCAGAAAACACTGTCACTAATTTCCCCCACTCTTTATCTGTGCCTAAACCTAAACGTAGATTCCATGAGCAAAGCTTCTTTCTTAGAACGGAATGCCCATGGAATTGTCTCCCGTTTTCCTGCTTTCCAGCCGACTACAATATGGTTGTCTTCAAATCTAATGTAAACAAGTTTTTTATAAACCGTTCCATATAAGTTAACAAATTTACCGAATTTCCATTACTAACGGTTACTATATTGTCCAATTTCTACTGTACACTTTTTAACCCTTATCCTCAAGTGGCCTCGTGGCCTTGATAAGTGGTGATGCCTATATATATATATATATATATATATATATATATATATATATGTATATATATGTATATTCATTTTTATTTATTGCGGACTATTATCTTCATCTTAGTGGTTTCACGACGTTTCGGCCAACTATTCCTCTGGCCCTCGTAAAGTGGTAACCGCGACGGGTTAGGGAGTCTGAATCTCCTGACTGCATCCTCTGCAATTACTGCCTTTCGTAGTTGTTGTCGTCTCACTCAAGTAAGCCTCTGACCGGCTTTGGGTAGGATTGAAACCGCTATCTTCAGACAATTCTCACTTGGAACCGTAGAGATTCAACGTCTCTATCAACTGCGCCACGAGCCCCGAAGGGCGATCAAATGACTGCTTTAAGGTTAGTTTTCTCCAAAAATTTTATTGAAATTCATGCGATATTCATAAAGTTATATTTTATTCTTTATTAAAGAATTTCCACTGTCCATTGCTTTATTGCAGGTCTCTTACAATGTTGTTTTAGGGCAAAAATAGAATGTCTAATCATGAAAATTTTACTTTTTATTATATTTTCCTATTAAACAATAATAAACAAAAGCACATCCTATGTGCTAAGCATCAAATAAATTATTTATCGCCATAAAAATAACTTTAAACAACCTTTTGTCCACCGTAAAAGTGAATTGTTTGATCTTAAAAGGAGTTATGGTTCTGGCGACATCAACTACTTTCCTCCACAGGGAAACCTTTGAAGTAAATTGCTCTCCTCCCTCATAAACACCTCTTTTCAATATTGACCAGAGATGTTCAATGGGATTAAGATCCGGAGAACACGGTGACCAGCTCATGAGAGTTTCTTCAAAGAAGGCTGCAGTCGCCCTAGCAGAATGGGATGGTGCATTGTCATGCATAAAAATCATCTGTAAGCGACGTGACAATGGTAGGTCATCTACCTATGGTGACAAATGTTTATTCATTGCTGGTAAGTTTTACACCTTCTGGAGCTCGGAATGATCCAACCAACTTATCCCTAATGATTCCCGCCCAAAACATGATGCCTCCTTGTTGGTGATGAACTCTGTAAGGGGTTGGAGTTCCGTTCGAGTTCCAAACTTTGGTCCATCTATCCGGACCGTCAAGAGTAACACGGGTCTCATCTGTAAATAGGACACGTTGGAAATTCAGTTTCATGCAATTCTGTGCCAAAGTCTTTCGTTTTTCCCGATGTTGTTTGCTCAATGGACACCTTGGAATAGTTTTGATGTTTCTTGCCATCTCATTCAACACATTACATCGGGCCTGCCTGGATCTTGCAAAAATAGAAGCACTGGTGCTGTTTGGCTTTCGGTTGATTTCCATACAAATTTTCCGAAAATCACGAAGCTCCCTTTGATTCCATTGGTTAAGCCCAGACCTCTGAGCCGCCAAACAAGAATGAAATAATAACTCATATCGGGCTTTTAGTTTATACTTCCACACATATATATATATATATATAATTTAAAGGAGATTTGAACAATAGTCTAAAGAGCAGAGTGTATATATATTACAATATGAGTGTATATATATTACAATAGAAAAATGCGAGCATGAAAAGTAATATGGTTAAGCTTAAACATAGAAAAGTAAAGGACTAGTTGTTAAAATTGGAATATATATATATATATATATATATATATATATATATATATATATATATATATTTACCCGTGGTGAAAAAATTTATGAATTCTGAAGATGCTAGTTGGATATTTCCCCTTTTTTTTCCCCTAGCTGAAACAATATGTAAACTCACTCTGGACCCACAGAATTTCCTATATATATATATATATATATATATATATATATATATATATATATATATATATATATATATATATATATATATGTTTGGTTGTTTCGTTTTACGGCATATCATTTTATTCGATTATGCATTGAATTTCCTTTTTAGGCCAGGTTTTTCTAAAGCCAATTATGTCAACAATAAATAGACACATTCACTTAATAAACCGAAAAGTTGACAATTTGGTCTAGTTTCTAACTATGGGCTAGAATGAAAGAAAACAACATTCTAATACGAATATCCTTGATAACATTCAAAATGAAACTAACTAACCTAACTAATAATGAAAGGAGGGGGCTCTCCTCTTCTACTTTGCAGAAGGACAGAAAAATACGTGCTCACCTCATGCTGTCCGGACGAAAAAGAGGCCGACAGAGGAAAGGGAATTCTGGGGTTGCATTACTGCGTATCCTTTCGCCTACAGCCAAATTACCACTGAGATAAGTGCCACATCATTGCGATCATATATGAAAGTTATTTTGTAGAAGGCTTTTATTCTTCAAACTCTTTGTATCTCTAGTTTGCAGAGTTTGATTTTATTTTATAGTGGATTTTATCGTCTTGTTCCCTGCCCTGTAGAACATGAATGAGTTTTGCAAATGGAACAGTGTAACAGTATTAATGTTTGGAACATTTTAAGTCAGGAAGCCAATATGCCTTCAATTTCTAGTATTGTATTTTTCTATCATTATAAATCGTTAAATTGTTAACCGCCCCCTTTTGGGGCATTTTAAAAGACCTGCAATAAACCGATGGACATTATAAATTACTGAATAATAAATAAAATGTCATCACTTCTAGCTCTTGCAAAAATGGAAGCACTGGTGCTGTTTAGCTTTCGGTTGATTGCCATAAAAATTTTCCGAATATCACGATGTGAAAGGTTTCTCTTGGAGCCCTTATCCTTTCCGGATTTGGTGTTGGGGTTGGTCTTGGAACCCTTTCCAGCTCTATAGCTAAATCTTTGATGAACAATCCTTCTACGAGTCCAGCAACAATCCTTTATTTTTCGATAACCGTAAATCGCCCAATTTTTGGCATTTTAAAAGACCCGCAATAAAGCGATGGAATGTATAAATTACTTGATAATAAATAAAATGTCATAACTTCGTGAATATCGCATGGATTTGAATAAAATCCTAGGAAACAACTAACATTAAAACAGACATTTGATGATACAATTTTCATTTTTTTGTGACGTATATTTAGTGAAATATTAATATTTTACAAATCTGCAATAAAGTGATTGACGCAGTTTATATATATATATATATATATATATATAATTGATGTGTAGTTGGCTTGAAGCATTGTGTGGGATAGGTATGTAGTAAAGATTTAGAAGGCTATCAAAATGCAAGGAATGAAATATAGTCGTTGTTGGTAAGAAGAAGGCGAGGACAAGTGGCAATTTACAAATCAATAAGTACATACATATATGTCTATATATACATATATTTATTCAGTTGTATTAGGCACAAACGTCTTGTTATGTCTGCGACAATATCCAATAATAATTTCGGAAAAAAATTCCCTTATCAAATGGTAGACGAGACAGATCGGTTCAAAACATGCTAGATGATGGAGCTCCATCATCTAGCATGTTTTGAATCGATCTGTCACGTCCACCATTTGAAAAGGGGAATTTTTTCCCGAAATATAATGGATATTGTTGCAGACATAACAAGACATTTGTATTTAATACAACTGAATAAATATATGTATATATAGACATATATGTATGTACTTATTGATTTGTAAATCGCCACTTGTCCTCGCCTTCTTTCACCAACACCGACTATTATTCATTCTTGCATTGTGATAGCCTTCTAAATCTCTACTACTACTACTACTACTACTACTACTACTACTACTACTACTACACACACACACGCACACACACACACACACATATATATATATATATAATGTATATATAATTTTTGTCAATTCATGTCATATGCTACTGGTACCATGTAACCTAGTACTACCTAAACCGGTTCCCCCACTAGCCTGTCTGGTGAGGAGGATGGCTAGTCTCCCAGAAGGATTAAAAACAAGACCTTTCAAAGGGCGTACGAACCCTCCTTTTTTGGCGGGTCAACGGCCAACTAGCATCATGCATATATATGTGTGTGGGCGTGCGCACGCGCGTGCCTATAAGCACCGGTCGCATGGGTGGTGTGATTGTTTATAACTGAATGTTTATAATAGAAGTTTCCCTGGATCTGTCGATGTATATGTTGTTGGGTGGGTGTTTGTAAATATACGGGTACATCTGTGCATCTATGCGGGTTCATGGAGGTTTTTAAGATGTGTATATATGTGTTTATGCATATATTTGTACATAGGCGTATGCTGGTTGGTGCATGGATACGGATGTGTTTTTCTGTGTGTTTATGAATATAGGTGCCTGCGGGTATACGCATATACACATGCGTGTGTGTATATGCGTGTGTGTGTGTGTGTGTGCGCGCGCGATCGGTTCCATAACGCGATCCAGTGTATCTCTTGGTCTGTCATCCACCACCACCGCGGAACCGATCCCCCATTGGCTTGACAGATGTACGGAAGTGTAGCTGCCAGTCAAGACTCTGTGTTGGCCTCCAGGCGGACGCCACTGGAAACTGAACTTCAGGCTAACAGTGCAGGGATCTATGGGAAGCTCAAGCCAGACAGAAAAACCAATTTGAGAACGTTGATAACACTCATTCTGGCTAGTCACTGCGACCAATGAGCTGCCGACTCGTCTTGGGCAATCCTTGCCAGTCTGGCGTACCCCATTGGAGTAGAGGGGTGAAATGGCAACTGACAAAACCCACTTCATCCTTAAACTATCTTGTCAGCAAAATCCTTACGAACCATGAAACGAAAACAGAAAAAGAACTCATACTGGCAGGGCGTCGCCCAGGACAATAAGGCCCACAATACACCCAACTTCAAGTTTGCATCGTGGAACATACGAACGATGCTTGACAGGTCTGATTCGGCAAGACCAGAAAGAAGAAGTGCGATTATATCGTGCGAATTAGAAAAATATGACATCGATATTGCTGCCCTGAGTGAAGTCAGGTTCAAAGAGAGCGGTTCCATTAGAGAGTCCGGCTACACTATTTACTGAAATGGCAAGGCCTCCAGTGAGAGAAGTGAGTCCAGTGTCGGACTAGCCATAAAAAACGAGTTAGTGACTAAACTGATAGAAGTGCCCCATACGATAAATGACAGGCTGATTACACTCAGGCTACTTTTATCAGAAGACCCTGATAGCTGTATATGCTGCGACTATGACAAACTCTCAGGAAACTATTGATATATTCTACCATCAGTTAGACAGTACACTTGCACCCGTACCAAAATCTGATAAGATCATACTCAGGGGAGACTTTAACGCCAGGGTAGGACAGGATTATATCACTTGGCCAGAGCACTAGGGAAGTATGGATGCGGGAAAGTCAACTAAAATGGGGAGCTCCTCCTTTCACTTTGCACTGAGCATCAGCTTTGCATCACCAACACCTTCTTTAAACACAAGCCTGTTCACAGGAACTCCTGGATGCACCCTAGAAGTAAACATTGGCACCTCATTGACTTCGTCATCACTCGTCAACGTGACCTCCCAGATATCCTGGACGCGAGAGCCATGAGGGGAGCAAACTGCAACACTGACCATATTATGACCCGGACACAAACGAGATTCAAACTGAGACGCAAAAAAAAAAGATAAAGAACCCCTTCCCCCCTAAGAAGCTGGATATCAACGGCTTGAAACGTCAAAATGTAAGAGAAGAGCTGGTGAATGCTCTCAATGAGAGACTTGCTGAACCAACCGATGTAAACTCAGATTGGCTGTCCTTCAAAGAAACTGTTTATGAAACATCCAAAGAGTGCCTCGGGTTGGTCGGGAAATGCCATGAGGACTGGTTCGATGAGAACTGCGAAGAAATCAAGCAACTCATCAACCAGAGAAACGCTGCAAGAAGTTCAATGTTGTTTAGAAACACTAGATCCATCAAAGCAAAGTATGCTAAGGCAAACAGCAACCTCCAGAGCAGATGTAGGGAACTTAAGAACAGTTGGTGGATGGCTAAAGCTGCTGAACTACAGATTCTGGCTGACACCAATGACATGAAGGCTTTCTATGGGAGTATGAAAGCAGTCTTGGATCCAAATGTAAGCCATCCCGATCAACTACTTGCAAGCGACAATTCCACTCTCCTCACTGACAAATGCGAGCTTTTAAAAGGATGGACTGAGCATTTCAAAACATTGCTAAACGAGATGCCAGATATTGACGAACTAGCAATAATCATCCTGGAGCAGTTTCCGACACAGCACTGGATGGACAGATGCCCTGACTCAGATGAAATCTGCAAAGCAGTGCTGTTGTTACAGGATGGCAAATCAGCTGGGTTTTACGGCATATACCCTGAGATCATCAAGCGAGAAGGACAAAAACTACTTAGCACTCTCTGCACAATCATACAGAGTGCCTGGACCACTGAAACTGTCCCTCAAGATTGGAAAGACGCACAGCTAGTGACCATATTCAAAAAGGGAGATCGCAGGCTGTGCGGTAATTACAGGGGTATATCACTGCTTTCAGTCCCTGGGAAAGTGTTCGCTCGTGTTTTCCTGAAACCTTGCTACTTGAGGCACAATGTGGATTCCGTGCAAACAGAGGCACAGCGGATATGATCTCACTCAAACAGATCCAGGAAAAGTGTGTGGAGCAAAATATGGAGCTGTACATGATCTTTGTGGATTTTACGAAGGTTCTCGACACGGTGGATCGAAGCACCCTTTGGGAAGTCTTGCTGAAGCTTGGCTTTCCTGCACACTTCACCAGCCCTGTCAGAGCCCTTCATTCAGGCATGAAAGCCACAGTTAAGCTGCAGGGCGAGGTCTCCGATCCGTTCGACGTGCAGAATGATGTCAGGCAGGGCTGCGTCCTCGCTCCAGCCCTCTTCTCACTCTACCTGTCAGTTGTGCTTCGGCATGCCTTTAGGAATTGTGATAAGGGTGTTTTTATACGATCTAGGTCGAGAGCACACCTTTTCAATGTCAATGCATACAAATCCGCAAATAGAACAACAAAGATACTCGTACGGGAGCTCATGTTTGCTGATGACACCGCATTTGTTGCGCATAGTCACGAGGATGCTCAGGACATAATAACTCGCTTCGTAGGATCAGCCAAGGCCCTCGGATTGAAGATTAACATCTAGAAAACCGAAATGATGTACCAACAATCCCCTGGATCACCAGCAACAAGCCAGCCAATTAAGATTCAAGACCAGGAGCGTTACAATGTCAGCAAATGTAAATACCTAAGGACCACAGTCATGAACAACAACAAAATGGTCGAGAAGATTTCTACAAGAATGTCGAACGCCTCCACATCCTATGGAAAACTCATACAGAAGGTCTGGCAAAATAAAGACCTGCCTTTCAGAACTAAATGCTTGGTGTAAGGCGCCATCGTCCTCTCGTCACTCTTATACGGTGCAGAAACTTGGCCAGTGTACAAACTGGTAGCCCGCAAACTCAACACCTATATGATGAGACACCTCCGGCAGATTTTAAATGTCAAGTGGTATGACTTTGTCAGCAACAGGAAGATCCTATCACAAGCCAACATCCCAAGCATGTGTGACCTGCTCATTCGGAAAAACCTGAGATGGGCCAGGCGCGTAAACAGAATGGAGAACACCCAACTACCAAAACAGATACTGTTTTCACAACTGGAGGATGGGGTACGTGGCATAGGCAGACCTAAGCTCAGGTTTCGTGACACCGTCAAACGAAATCTAAAGGACAGGTTTATCCCTACTGGAAGCTTGCAGACCCTCAGTAGCGACCATGACAAAAATGATGGTTCACAGGAAGTTGTCTTCGGACACGAAGGACAGCACATGAGTGAGTGAGTATGTATATAATATATTATATATATATCATATATAATCATATATACAATATATATTATATATACATTATATATTTATATAGTAAATATCATATAATATATATTATATATAATATATATTATATATATTATATATATGATATATAACTTATATAAGATATATAATATATATAATACATATATATATTATATATATAAATGATATATAAATATAATATATAGAATACATATATAATACATATATAATATAATATATATAATATATATTATATATATTATATATAATATATATATAATATATATAATATATATATAGTATATGATATATATAACATAATATATATAATATAGATAATATATAATATATAACATAGATAATATGTTTATAACATATAATAGATAATGTATATATAATATATATATAATATATAATATATATATATATTATATAATATACATAATATATATAATATATAATATATATAATATATAATAAATAATATATAATATATATTATGTATATAATATACATATATAATATATATCATATATAATATATATATTATATATATAATATATATGTAATATATATAATATATATGTATAATATATATATAATATATATATAATGCATAATATATATTTAATTTATATAATATATACATAATATATATATATATAAAATATACATGATATATATATATATTTATGTATTATATATATAATATTTATAATATATATATTATATTTCATATATATAATATATATAATATATATAATATATATATGATATATATATATAATATATATGCAATATATATAAAATATATATATTGTATATATATTATATATGTATTGTATATATATATATTGTATATGTACGAGGGGCGTGCAATAAGTAATGCCCCTGACCCACTTCCCATTGCAGTAGAGCAATGAAAATTGGCACATTATTAGTCTTTCTCTACATAGGAAACACCCAGAGTTATTCATTTCTCCCATCGTTTAATGCAGCTGGAGACCGTTTTGTAGACCACCCCAGGTTGATCCTCCAACCACGACGTGACTTCACAAATCAAGCTGCAAAACGCTTTCCTTTCAAAAACAACTTCATGGCTTGAAAGAGTTGAAAGTCAGAGGGTGCAAGGTCAGGAGATTAGGGAGGATGGGGAGGATTTTATAACCACACGCCTGTGCTTCTGATCTGGCGACATGCGAGTTGTGGACCGAAGTGTTGTCCTGCAGGAGGAGGGTACCTTTGCTGATCTTGCCCCGCCTCTTGATTTTGATAACTTCCCTTACTTTCCTAAAAAGTGAAGCATAATAGGCTCCTGTAATTGTGGTACCCTTTGTCAGGAAATCTGTCATCTAACCCTAACCCGCACATCTCCAAATTCATCCTCGAGCACTCGACGCGTTCTCGCTTCTGGAATGGTGTGAGCAACCTGGAAATCCATCTGATAGACACCTTATGCATATGCAAATGATCATGAAAGATAGTTTCCACAGACCCTGTACTAATCTTGACATCTTGGTCTATTTGTCGAATAGTAATGCGCCGATCTTCCAAAATGGCAGCCTCAACTTGACGGACAGATGCCTCATCAATGGCAGAAGGGGGGTGACAAAGTCTGGGAGCTGTTTCCACAGACTTCCGGCCATGTTTGACTTCACGATGCCAGCATTTTACAAGGTCATATGATCGGGCATTATCACCATAAATTTCTTTCATTTCATCAAAAGTTTGTTGTGGTGTGCATCCTTTCAAATACAAAACCGGATCATTGCTCAACATTAAACAGGCTCCATTTCACACCTGACTCAGTTAAAACACCTGTAAAACAGAAACCATAATTAGTTCAGAGCTGTAATTTGCCACATAATATGAAGAGATATAAATCATTGCACATGCAACATTTCAGCTTGATCAGATAACTGAAAGTGGGTCAGCTGCATTACTTATTGCACGCCTCTCGTATATATATAATATATATACAATATATATATCATATATGTATGATATATATATATAATATATACAATATATATCATATATGTATGATATATATAATATATATATACAATATATATATATCATATATGTATGATATATATAATATATATAACTACAATATAATTATCATATATGTATGATATATATATGTACGATATATATATCATTTACGTATGATATATATATGTATGATATATATATATACAATATATATATGTATATATATATTCAACATATATACAATAGATATATACATATACAATATATATATACAATATATATATATAATATATATATATATATATAATATATATTCAAAATATATATACAATATATATATACAATATATATATATACAATATATATACAATATAGATATATACAATATATATATACAGAAAAAATATATATATACGATATATACATATACAATATATATATACAATATATATATACATACAATATATATATACAATATATATATATACAATATATATACATACAATATATATATACATACAATATATATATACAATATATATATATATATACAATATATATATACAATATATATATACACAATATATATATACAATATATATACACACTATATATATATACAATATATACACACAATATATATACACACTATATATATACAATATATATACAATATATATATACAATATATATACTATATATATATACAATATATATATACAATATATATATATACAATATATATATAATATATATATATACAATATATATATATAATATATATATATACAATATATCTATATAATATATATATACAATATATATATATATATATATATATATATATATATACAATGTATATATATACAATGCATATGTATATACAATATATATATATATATATATATACAATATATATACAATATATATACATATATATACAATATATATACATATATATACATACACACACACACACACACACACACATATATATATATATATATATATATATATATATATATATATGCGCAGTCCTGGTCAAAATCATAAGACCACCTAAGAAAGTAAGCGTTTACGCATAATATCGATTTTTTAATCAAACAAATGGTTGAAACCATTGCCAAATGGGAAAATATGATGGAAAAAAAATGAAATCTCCTTCATTCGAAACCTTAACCCTGATCCAATAATTATTTTTTAAAAAACAAACATTTTCACCTTGTCAAAAGTCTAAGACCACTGTAATTAAATCAGCTAGTTTTGAAAAAATGAATACGAAAAGCTTTCTATGCAACTAAAAGCAAATTGTTAGTGGATAAAAAACACCTTTCTAAATTATAATTGGCAAAAGGGAAACCATTATCAGAGTTTGAGAGAGGAAGGATTTGAGCTTAATAGGGGTGGACTCTCCCATAGATCCATTGCAAACGAAGTGAATCCTAGCAAAACGGTCATCACCAATTTTTTTTAAGAAATCCAGATCAATATGGGCACAAAAAGAGTCCAGGTCGACCAAAAAAAAAAAAAAAAAAAACCCATCACTGGATCGCCGTATCAGAAGTTAAAAAAAACTCCAGTATGAGCTCAAGTCGATTAAAAAGCCAAACAGCAGCAGAATATAGTCCTAAAACCATCAGAAGGCATCTGAAAATGAAGGGTCTCAATCATTTAAAGCGACTGCAGAAATCACGTCTTCTTGAACAGCACAAAACTAACCGACTTAAATATGCCGCCAAATACCAGACTTGGGATGAAGAGAAGTGGGGAAAATGTAATTTTCTTCGATGAGAAAAAGTTTAATCTAGATGGTCCGGATAGATTTCAACACTATTGGCATGATAAAAATTTGCCCAAAGAGACTTTTTCAACTCGGCATAGTGGAGGAGGGTCTTTAGTGATCTGGGGTGCTTTCTCGTCAGCTGGGACCCTAAAGTTGCAAGTAGTGAAAGGCCGGCAAACATCATTGAAGTACATTTCAATGCTTGAAAATGCTTCTATCAGGACTGAAGGTCCACGTCTGAAGAATTTGGATTTTCCAGCAAGACAACGCTGCGATACATACTTCTCGACAAGCACGAGAATACTTTTCTTCAAATAATATAGAATTGTTAGATCATCCAGCATGTTCTCCGGACCTCAATCCCATTGAAAATCTTTGGGGATGGATGGCAAAAGAAGTGTTCAAGGATGGAACCCAGTATGATTCGATAAAGGAACTTTCTGATTCAGTTTTCAGTACATGGGATAAAATTCCTTCGCAACCGATAAAAAACTTAGTCGCAAGCATCCCGAAGTGAATTTTTGAAGTAATTCGTAATAATGTAGGTTATAGTAAATACTGAGACCTTTTTTAGTAATTTATAATTGCCTTTTGTTAGATAAATTATCAGTGGTCTTAACATTTTGACCCGGTGCAAATGTTTGTTTGTTTTTTTAAAAATAATTATCAGATCAGTGTTAAGGTTTCGAATGAAGTAGATTTCACTTTTTCCCATCATATTTTCCCTTTTGGCAATGGTTTCAACCATTTGTTTGATTAAAAATTCAGTAAGATGCGTAAACGCTTACTTTCTTAAGTGGTCTTATGATTTTGACCAGGAATGCATATATATATATATATATATATATATATATACAATATATATATATATACACAATATATATATATACAATATATATATGTATATATATACAGTATATATATACACGCAATATATATATATACAATATATATATGTATATACAATATATATTTACAATATATATATACATACTATATATATACAATATATATATATACATACAATATATATATATACAATGTATATATATACAATGTATATATATACATTGTATATATATACAATATATATATATGCAATATATATATATACAATATATATACACAATGTATATACACAATATATATACATATACAATGTATATACATATATATACATATATACAATGTATATACATATATATACAATATATATATACATATATATACAATATATATATACATATATATACAATATATATATATACATATATACAATATATATGCATATATATGCATATATATATGCATATACACAATACATATACATATATATACAAATGTATATACAATATATATATATACACAATATATATACACAATATATATACATACACAATATATATATACAATATATATATACAATATATATATATGCAATATATATATACAATATATATATATATACAAAATATATATATACACACTATATATATATATACAATATATATATGTATATACGAAATATATATATATATACACTATATATATACACACAATATATATATATACAATATATATATACAATATATATACAATATATATATACAATATATATACAATATATATAATATATATATATATATATATATATATATATATATATATATATATATATATATCTTCCCCATTGTCTGGGAAAATTTAAAAAAGATTCTCAATCTTCAGAAGTACTTCACACACACAGCGAATAGTTAATTAATGAGAGTTCGTTTGTCAAGTTACTTGTAAATTAGTTCACATTTGTCGATTGCAATTACAGCAATGAATATATTGGAAAATTGTTGCTTTTCTGTGCTGAATTCAGTGAAATGGGACAGCCATTTTGCCGAAATGATGGACGACTGATGAATGCCGACGATGATCGAGTTGACTAAGATCGACATTATGTATTCGCTCAGCTGACCGACAGCAGCGATATGGTGTGGTTTACTTTAACGAATGTGATGCAGCTAACACAGGAAAAAAAAAGCCGGATGATGTGTAGTACTGTTCTGCTCGTTGGGAAGTGGTTTACTTCATAAAAATAAGGTCGACTCACCTTTTTGCTGAGACCATTTCAAAATGGAGGAGACCTTGCTTTCCTCATATTTGTCATCGCATTGTCCGAAGGCAACGCGCGAATCAAGCCCGATAACTCCTTTATTAATCTTTACGCCGCTTAAATAAGCCGTGGCTGTAGCAGCTGAGTCGGGGGTAATCCGGTCTTCGCAATAAGTCTGTGTAGCAAAAAAAAAAAAAAAAAAAAAAAAAAAAACATTTGTATAATATTAGGTTGAGAAGAAAGAAGAATTTTGATTTCAAATGATATATTTCAAATAAGTTTCGTTATAACACTATTTTACTTTATATATCTTGTTATAAAGGGCGTTTTTCGTTCTATCTAATCATTTAAATTACAATCGTTTTAAAACAATTATGTTTCCTCAGAATGTTGAATACAAGATGAAGCAAAAAAATTCGCACAATTTTCTTATTTCAAGTCAAGCCAGACCGAGAAGCTACTAAAACAGCTCGCGATATCAACGAAGCGTCTGACCCATGAACCACAACTGAACGTACAACACAATGGTGGTCTAAGAAATTTCGTGGCGGTGACGAGAGTCTTAGAGATGAGGGGTGTAATGGTTGGTCATCGGATTTTGACAACGATCAATTAAGAGCCCTAGTCGAAGCGAATTCACGCAAAACTGTCCGGGAACTTGCTTTTGAATTAGACGTAACGTATAAGACGATTTCCAACCACTTGAGAGAAATTGGAAAGACAAAACAACTTGATAAATGGGTGTCTCACGAATTGAACGAAAACCAAAAGAAACGCCGTTATGAAGCGCAATCTTCCATTTTTTATGCAACAAGAACAACCCGCGATGAAAAGAACGACTTGCGATGAAAAGTGGGTTCTTTACGACAACCGGCGACGCTCAGCTCAGTGGTTAGACGCCGACGAAGCTTTACGATACTTTCCGAAGCCATATTTGCACCAAAATAAGGTAATGCTGACCGTTTGGTGGTCTGCGATCGGTCTTATCCATTACAGTTTTTTGAATGCAGGCGAAACCATTATGGCGGCGAAGAACTTTCATCAAACGGATGAAATGCATCAGAAACTTCGACAACAACATCCAGCATTAGTCTACAAAAAAGGTCAAATTCTTCTCCACAACAATGTCCGTCCGCACATTGCTAAACCGACCCTGCAGAAGTTGAAAAAATCGGGCTACGAAACTCTGCCTCATCCACCATAATCTTCAGACCTCTCACCTACTGACTACCACTTTTTCAAACATCTCGGCAACTTTCTGCGTGAGAAATGCTTCAAAAACCTAAGCGATATCAGAAGCGTCTTCAGCGACTTCATCGCCACCAGAACGCAAGATTTTTAGGTTACTTCAAATTTCGCCTGATTTTTTAAAATTTGTGACGCAAGCTAATTTTCAAAAGAATATTTAAAAAATGTTACATGTGTTAACAGTTAAATATTTTCTTTTTAATACCTCTGTTTCAACGGCTGGGCAAGCTGATTTGAGTGATTTTGCCGTCTTTAAACTGTCAACTACACAATATATAAAATATCGTGAACATTTGTTTTGTTTTTGTTTGAAAGCGATTCCAACTTGCAATGAAGAATACATATAAAAATCATAAAATGCC
Organism: Euprymna scolopes; assembly: GCF_053919585.1. Lineage (NCBI taxonomy): Eukaryota > Metazoa > Mollusca > Cephalopoda > Sepiida > Sepiolidae > Euprymna > Euprymna scolopes. The sequence continues at coordinate 8,614,132 of NC_136526.1, forward strand.
AATGTAAAAAAAAAAAACAAACAAACAAAAGGAATTTACAGTTTTCTTTTTATTTGCATATTTTAAACGCGAAAAAAAAATGTTGATTAATAAAGCTTTTATGCTTGTGTTTTTATTTCTTTACGCATGCGCATCGTAAACCGAAACCGGAAACACAATTTCAACGCCTAAGCAAGACGCTTTGAGTTTTATAATGTAACACACACACACACACACACACACACACACACACACACACACACACACACACACACACACACAAACACACACACACGCACATACACACATACACACACATATATCTAGAGAGAGAGAGAGAGAGAGAGACAGACAGACAGACAGACAGACAGACAGACAGAAAGACAGAGAGACAGAGAGAGAAATAAAAAGGAACAAGCCGAGTTATGTGTTCATCAACGTTTCGTCTTTATTTCGAGACTTCCTCGCAGTGAATGAGATTAAGAAAACAAACACACCAGTACAATTACAGGAACAGAAAAAGACGTTTGAAATTTAAAAAAAGGGAGGGGGAGCTTGCGTTGTTAAAGAGAGGAAAATTTTTCATAACGTCATCTAGCCGTTAATATATTTTTAAAACATATGACGCAGTTAATATTCTTTCTGAAAAAATATGTTCCTTTTAAAATTCAAATATAGGTGTGCAGCTGAAATGAAATGAGCGTGTTTTTATGTAATTTATTGATTGAGAATATATGTATCAATTATTATAGGCGGTGTTTCTATGGTGTTATATAATACTAGCAAAAGTACCTGTCGTTGACTGGGTTCAAAAACAGCCTACAGAAAATAGACTCTGATTTATGAAAGTATGATAGAGGTTATGAAAAGGAAGGGTTGTAAATTCGGGTTGAATTCGGGGGTATCAAAACCAAAGCAATATATATATATATATATATATATATATATATATATATATATATATATATATATATATATATATATATATATACTAACAAATGTACCCGTCGTTGACTAGGTTCAAAAATAGCCTACAGAAAATGGACTCTGATTTATGAAAGTATGATAGGTTATGAAAAGGAAGGGTTGCAAAGAGATAGATGCGAATTTGGGGGTATCAAAACCAAAGCAAAATATGATGAAAGTAAAAATAAAATAGATAAACCCCATAATTTATTATACCATACCTGTTCACACTGAAACACTTATCACAATATTCTGTGGATCTATATTAAAAAAAAACCTTGTTAAACTTTGTGACATATTTCCATTCTATGGAGGTCAGGCGCGAACGAACACCCCAAAATTTTATTATACCATATTTCTTCAAACAGAAACATAATTATCAAAGTATACTTACACAGATAGATATGAAAAGTCTTTATTAAAGTTTGTGCCTATTTCCATTCTATGGAGGCCAGGCGCGAACGCAGACACAACAATTTTATCATACCATCCCTATTTAAGTTAAAACATACTTATTAAAGTATTATTATGTAGATCTATATCAAAAACACTTGTAAACGTTTTCTTTTTTTAATTTTTTAATTTTTATTTCCATACTTTGTGAACCAGGCGCGAACGCAGACCCCACAATTTTAATGAACCACCGTTTTGCCAGATCAAATATACCCATTTCTGTGCCTCGATACATCTACCATTATACGTAATCAGTTTTTTTTTAAATAGTCAACCATATAGGAGCCTATTCGTGAACAGACACACACATACATTCAGCTTTATATATATATATATATATATATATATATATATATATATATATATATATATATATATATTCAGACATTCAGCTTTATATTGTATATATATATATATATTAACAAGTTTGACTCATGTTAAGGTAACCTACATGACCCAACATTGGCGGAGGAGTTTGGTAGAGTCTGCAAAGGTCAACTCTTTCAAGTTTAACCTCTTGGCTGCAAAATTTTCGCTCTAAAACGAATTAAAAAGCTTGCTGCCTGTTTGAATACCCTTTATATAAAATTTCAAATGTTTACACCAAAAAATTGGCTGAGTAGTTTTCTAGAGACTGCAAAGGTTAAATCTTTTGAAATTTTACTTCTTGTAAACGAAAATTTTGGCCAAAATCCGATTAAAAAGCTTGCCTTATGTCTGAATATTCTTTATGTAAAATTTCAAATGTTTAGACCAAAAATTGGCTGAGTAATTTGGTAGAGACCGCAGAGGTCAATTTTTTTTCAACTTTGATCCCACATTTATTATTTTGGTCTCAAATCAAATTAAAAAGCTTGACCCGTGTCCAAGTAACCTGCAGCTACAATTTCAAGTGTTTAGACACAAAATTGGCAGAGGAGTTTGGTAGAGTTTTCAAAAGTCAACTCGTTGAACTTTGGCCCCTTGACAGCTAAATTTCTAGCCGAAAACCAATTGAAAAGATTTTCCCAAACTTCTGGAGATGCAACTCCAGCTTCGAACTGTATTGTCACAGCAGACGCTGCTGTGCACCGGACTAGATTTTTTTTGAAGGAAGTTACCACTTATTAAGGCCCGAAGGCCACTCGAGGATAAGGGTCAATAAATGTAAGATAATAGCTCAGTAATCGTTAATGGTGTAGATTGGGTAGAATTTAATTATTTAAGGGGTCGGTTCAACAAGAACTTGTTTACATTGGACTTGAAGGCTACTATATTGTAATTGGCCGGAAACAGTGGAACAATGCTCTACATGCAGGCAGTTCTAGGAGAGAAGCTTTGTTCATAGAATCTGCATTTAGATTTAGGCACAGATAGAGAATGGGGGAAATTGTTGATAGTGGTTGTAGCTAGTTAAGTGTTTTTGTGAAAGTTTGGCAATGGGGTGGGGACCATAGATTGGAGGTCAGTCGAGCACTTGCCATGAAAATAACGATAAAGCAGAAACAGCTCGCAATGTCTCTTTTGTGGGAAAGAGGTTACAGGGAAAAGAAATGGGCACCACATACTAGTTTTCAAAGCTGATTTTGAACTCTATTAAGGCAAGATACTGTGGGCGCTGAGCAGCTTGTGCCCAGATGTGGCAACAGTATTCCATTTTACAATGTATTTCGATAGAAGATTGCATCGTCAGTGAGATACCTACTGAAGTGGTAGAATGACTCAACCATTTTTCTAGTGATATTGGCAACAGATTTGATGCATGTATTCTATTTCAGATCAGGGGTGAAGGTCAGTTCCAGAAGCTTGTTCAGACATGAAGCTTCCCCAAAACGAGAGCCATTCATTTCAATTGGGAACACCATTGTCTCACAAGACAGAAGATTGCCATCATCATTGTAAAAATTTAAAGAGCTCAATAGTGTGCCACAAAAATTTAAAGAGCTCAATAGTGTGCCAAAAAAATTAAAGAGGTCAATAGTGTGCCAAAAAAATTTAAAGAGCTCAATAGTGTGCCACAAAAAATTAAAGAGCTCAATAGTGTGCCAAAAAAATTTAAAGAGCACAATAGTGTGCCACAAAAATTTAAAGAGCTCAATAGTGTGCCACAAAAAATTAAAGAGCTCAATAGTGTGCCAAAAAAATTTAAAGAGCACAATAGTGTGCCAAAAAAATTTAAAGAGCTCAATAGTGTGCCACAAAAATTTAAAGAGCTCAATAGTGTGCCAAAAAAAAATTTAAAGAGCTCAATAGTGTGCCACAAAAATTTAAAGAGCTCAATAGTGTGCCACAAAAAATTAAAGAGCTCAATAGTGTGCCAAAAAAAATTTAAAGAGCTCAATAGTGTGCCACAAAAATTTAAAGAGCTCAATAGTGTGCCACAAAAAATTAAAGAGCTCAGTTGTGTGCCGCCATATAAAAAACAAAAATGACAACAAAAACGGTCGAACATATTAACGCCTAAACATCGACCGAAGATCGTTAAAATAACGTGGCCAAATTTTTGTTTTGCAGTATATACAGGGTGGAACGATAAAAGTGTCGCCCTAAAGAAAACAACACAACAGCTTAATTTTAAAACTTTCATTGAAAAAAAATCAATTCAGGTAACATATATAGTAGAGCTAACATCTATTCAATGTAACTGCTTTCAGCCTTAATCACCGCCTCGATACAGGCCCGGAACTGGGAGCATGCCTTTTCTACAGGAGCTGACAGGAGCTCGGCGAATACGTGGCGGATAGCATCGATCAGGCTGGCTTTAACGTTGTGGGAAGTCATGTTGACAATGTTCTCAACATATGATTAAACAAAGTATTCCAGTGGGTTCAGTTCGGGGAAGTGAGAGAAGGGTGCAAAGTCATAGCACTCCTGAAGCCAAGTATGGGTCTTTTTGGACATGTGGGCCAGGGCCGAGTCCTGCTCCCACACTCAGAGTTGGCCAGCAACCACCTGATTGCCCAGGGGAGCATCACACGCTTCAGCACATCCAGGTACACTTTGGTGTTGACTTTCAATCCGACTTCGAAGTCATGAAGTGGCATAATGTGGCCATCAATTGAAACCACACCAAAGACCATAACCGTGGGTACTCGGATGCGTTGAGCTGTGCCCTCAAGCGTTGAATCATCCAGTTTACATTTTGAGGGTGCTGGCAATGGCCCTGTTGTTATAACTTGGATCAGTCGAAAGCATGAGTTGTACAGCGATGTATCTCCGATCGCGCTCGTTAAACATTGTGTCACTTTCGGACATGATAGAAGGCTCCTATCGCTCTTGGGATCTGTACACAACTGACCAACTAATAGATGGTCTGCAAAAAAAAAAAAAAACGGAAATGGAATCATGTTGTCTTTTCTAGGGCGACAATTTTATCAATTAGATGCGTCCACTCAGACATCTTGATTCGCTCGTTCTTCAGTCTGTCACACTTAAGAAATTGCCCAATTTAATTTGGAATGTCGTCAAGCATTTCAATTAGAAGCTCACACGTACATCAGTCTGTCAACTTTATCTGTGCCAAAACCAAAACGTAGACTCCATGAGCAAAGCTTCTTTCTTAGAAGTGCATGCATCTGGAAGTCTGTTCCGTTTGCCTGTTTCCCACCTGACTACAACTTGGATGTCTTCAAGTCCAACATAAACAAATTCCTGATTAACTGCCCCTTAAAGTAAGACACTTTATCAAATCTCCAATACTAACGATTACTACGATACTATCCCATTGATTACTGTACACGTAATAACCCTTATCCCCGAGTGGCTTCTGGGCCTTGATAAGTGGTGACTGCCTTGTAAAAAAAGAATAAAGAAATAGTATTTTCGTCGATTTGTCAAGCTTACATTTGAAATGTCAATTTTATTAATCTGTCAAGTTTAAAGTTTATACAGCATGTTTTTTTTGGGGGGGGGGTATGTCAAGTTTTAAATTGAATATTTGTCAACCTGCTAAGCTTAAGTTTGAAATACGAGATGGCTTCAATAAGTTTCCAGACATTTTAAACAGGCATTTGACATTGTCGTAGGCTCTTGAAACTTCAGTATGTTATTGCTACGCATCTTATGAGATGACTGACCGATTTTTATGATTTCAGGTTCAAATGAACAGTTATAGCAGGAATTGGAATACACCCTACTAAAGCCTGATTGTCACAACTGGTGAATTTCACAAATGCAATCAGTGTGGCGTGACCGCCTCTGGGAGCGGTAGAGCTCCCCATTGGGGGGAGATTAAGATCCCCAGAACATTGAGTAAGGCCGGGCAACTATGCTGATATTAACTGTTAAGCATTATTGGGTGCCCGGGCAGTGGCGGGTAACCTAACTGAAAGGGAGAGTTAAGTTATGAATTTATTGTGTTTTTGTAAAACAGAAATATACTTTTTATTGTTGGGGAAAAGTGACAAATTCGATGGCGTTTTGAAATCATCACAAATATGATTTCGATTCTGGGGCCAGACGAGAGGTCAAGGGATTGACCTCTCTGTTTGTGAGAACTGAAACCTGAGAACCTTCGCAGATTCACCAGAACACACGCATTAGATCGGGAATTCCCCCGGAAAGACGTGCTGATTAGTGATTGGTCTGTTAAGCGACCCTACCTACCAATATAAGCGAATGCTTGCACGAGAAAATCAAAGAGTTGAGCTGGATCTCGAGAGAATTCGACACTAATCAAAGAGACGTCGTCGCCCTACCCCTTCCTCGACTGTCACCACCACAAAACACAGAGAGTGAGATTCAATAGTGTGTTTTACGAGAAAATTTACATTGGTCATTTGTATATAAGTTATATTATATTCTGTAAATTTGAGTGAATTAATTCGTAGAATAGAAACATCTGAGTTTGTCTTTCTTTTGTGTGCATGAAAATCTCTTCCTTTCCAGCATGATACGCCATATCAATGCAAAGGTGAAATCGACGCTGAGACCGACCAACCAGATCCCGCTGCGCCGAGAGAACTTGCAAAGAATTTTCTGTGAAAAACGATCACGATGCGTGTGTGAGAGTTCATACCTGTTACCAGCGACCTTGGAAGGTCACAGTTGGTGAACTGGAACAAGAGACCCGTTCACATCTGGATGCGAGGACACTTTAGAAAAACGATATGCAACAAAATACTCTTTTAAACTTGAAAAAAAAAAATGCCACAGAAACATATGGAAAACTTCAGACTGCTTTTGGACCATTTTGCATGAATCGAGCATCAGTTTTTGAGTGGCATAAGAGATTCAAGAAAGGCAGGACGTCTGTGAGATATGATGAGAGGTGTGAGAGGAGTAAGGAAGACAGAACACTAGAGTTGATTGGCCAAATAAAGAATTTCGTGGATAAGGACCGCCGTATGTATATACAGACAATAAGTGCACAGTTTGATGTCAGTGTGGGAACTGTACACACAATTATTTGCAAGGAACTGAAGATGCGGAAGATTTGCGTGAATGCATCAGTCCACAACTCCATCCTTATCACAAACTATTTGACCAAGATGGGCATCAAGACAGTTCCTCACGCTCCCCCTACCTCAGACCTTGCTCCCTCTGACTTTTGATTATTTCCTAAGCTCAAGGAAAACCTTAGAGGCTGTCGTTATGAGACAATTGACAAAATAAAAGAGGGTAATTGACACGCTCACACAATAGACCACGTCACGATCTATAAAAAGTGTTTCCAACCTTAGCCAAAATGTTCATTTCAACTTGCCGATATTTCTATTAGTTTGCGCATGCGTAAACATAACTAAAATTGATTTGATTTTATAACCTTCTTATCTTTTTTTTTACATGGGTGATCACCTCTTATCAAGGCCCGGAAGCCGCTCGGGGATAAGGGCTATTTTGTGTACAATAATCAATGGGATAATATTGTAGTAATAGTTGGTATTGGAGATTTGATAAAGTGTCTTACTTAAGGAGGCGATTAATCAGGAATTTGTTTATGTTGGAGTTGAAAACATCCAAGTTGTAGTCAGGTGGGAAACAGACAGACAGAAGAGAATTCCACAGGCGTGCACTTCTCAGAAAGAAGCTTTGTTCATGGAATCTACGTTTTGATTTAGGCACAGATAAAGAATGGGGAAATTACTGAGAGTGGTTTTAGCTAGACGGGTGTTTATCATGAAAGATTGGCGAGGGGGACCAGAGCTGCCGATAACACAACCACACTGTATTATCTACTCTCCATATCTATCCGTCGGTTGAGCTCAAACGGTAGGGAATACAGCTGGAACGCTGAATGTATTGGTTTCGATTCTAACTAGTGGCACCCAAGTCATTATTTTTAACTTTTGAAATCGGTACGTTCTCTACACACATATTCAACTGAGGAAATTTGCACGAATTAAAATATATTTAAGCGTATTTTACGACTGGTAACGTTATAGAGTGACATCATAGGGTAACATTATAGGATAACGTTATACAGTATCCTTGTAGTAAAACATTATAGGTAACATTATAGGGTACATTAAAGGGAAACTTTTAGTGTAACATTATAGAGTGTATAGTGTAACACACACACACACACACACACACACACACACACACACACACACATATATATATATATATATGAATGCTCAATTATGAAATATGATAATTTTGTAGCTTACAGTTTAAGTCGTCTCTTTTTGGCTTAAAATGTATTGGTATATGAACGACTACTAAATTATATAAACCCAGTAAAATTCGGAATACTACAAATAAGACTATATATATATATATATATATATATATAATGCAATGTATATATATATATATATATATATATATATATATATATATAGTGCAAAACTTTGTTAAAATTCAAAGACTTACATTTTTTCTTTTTTGTAATTTTTGTGTATTTCATCCTGGATTTCTGCATTACAGCCGTTTCGTTAATGGGATGGCAATTTTATGATTCTCACCAACTCATCAAATGTTGTTTCCATTTGATGTTATCAACAAAAGGTTCATTTTGTACATGGTAAACCTGGTGTTTTTTTTTGGGTGGAGGATTCCATCCCCACGTTGCTACATGTCAGCCATCTTGGGTGTCATGCTAAAATTTGAATTTCAACAAAGTTTTGCACTATATATGCTCTGCACCTATTAAATAGATACATTGAGCTTAACTCGAAATTAACGGTGATTAGGTTTTTTCATAGCAATCTCAACCCGTTAAACGAAAACGGTATACATTTGAATTAACGATATTTCAAAAATAAACATTTATAAATTTATATATATATATATATATATATATATATATATATATATATATATATATATATATATATGACTTGAGTGCCATCAACTAGACCCAAAACCACCTGTTAGTAAAAACAACAATAAAAACACAACCGCAAAAAAGAGGAACCGCTAAGCTCATAAAAATGGACATCAAAAACTACATGAATATAACCGGCGAATCAAGTGCAATAGAAGTCAAAACAATTACACTTGAGTCTCTGCAAAAGCGTTAGAATACCCCGTCCTCATAAGATACTGGAGCAGATTATCTAGACGCACCTTGCTGTCGGTTAATAGCGGTCAGATTAGAATTTCAATAAACGTAAACGTTGATTTAATTTGTTTTTAATAAAACAATGGACGTGTTTTATGACTTGATCATCACGATAAAACGAGGTGAGTAGGGCAAGTTTAAATATCGATTCTTTTTTTTTGACGCCATGTTGGTGTTCGCCCACACATGAGCATGCGTAGGTGATGTCAATCCATGGATTAAAATATGTTCTGAATAAACTTAACGCTATTTTTTCTATTAATAAAGAAAAATAAAGTGAAATCGTGTAACATGGATATATATATAATAAAAATTACAGTTAAGTTTACCAAAATGATCCAAGATGGCAAAACTAAAGTAAATTATAAATATTAAAGAATTAATATTTATAAAGTAATCTGAACCAGATGTAGAAGCTCGATAAAACCAAATAGGAGATAGAGCTTATAATAAGAACAAGTAGTTAATAAAACATGTTCAAAAACACTTTGAAAAAGAGTTAAAAACATATATAATTTTAAAAAGGAAACAATATATATATATATATATATATATATATATATATATATATATATATATATATATATATATATATATATATATATATATATGAAATTGGTATATTTAGGCAGCATTTTTTGGAGTAAATATTAAATGCAACAGAGACACTTTGCTTTATGATTTTTTTAAAAATTTTTCGTATAATCTTTTTTGTATCAAAATCAAAAGTATTAAAAGTTATATAGTTGCTGCTGTCACGAGCGCTTTCGGTCCGTCCACGAATCATCATCAGGTGTTGAAACTATGGAACTTTTGTTAATATTTTTGATTTTGATACAAAAAAGATTATACGGAAAATCGAAAAATTAAAAAGAAGAAAGTTCACACAGTTCCAACATTTCAAAATACAACCGCTGAGATATAACGCGCGGTTCTTTACAAACAGACTTTTTTTTTCCTAAACTTTACAACATGGCAAAGAAGAAGTAAAGAAAAACAAAACAAAACAACATACTGAAGATGGAGTATATCTCTGAAATATATTTGTTATAAATTTCAAGCAAGTAAAATATTTCTTTATTTTCCTCATATTACGTTGTGATTTGGCTTTCAAGCGCACTTGATGGGTATATATATATATATATATATATATATATATAACCCTTCATTGATTTTTTGGACACCCTCTGAGTGTGTGTGTGTGGGGGGGTTCTCAAAAAGTCACTGAGTCACTGAAGGGTTTTGAACTTATTTAAGTTTAAAACCCTTCAGTGATTTTTGGGACACATTTATATGTGTGTGTACTAACTACTGAAATAATTCGGAATCATCTTTGTATTTTGATTTTTAATGTGGCAATTTTTAGATATTTATTAGAACATTTATGACCCGTTGAGTCAGGATGGAGATCTTTTGTAATTTTATATTTTTATTTATAAACATTTTTATGTACATATCCATTCATAAATCATTAATCTGTCGAATAATATATATATATATATATATATGTATGTAACGTAATCCCCCATTGAGGAGCGTTAGAACTACGCTGAGGTAGCTTTGTATTCCCGGGTGACGCCAGATAACCCAAGGATTTAAGATAAAGAAGATAAATATATATTTTTTATTTCATGTCAAAATAGATATTGTTTGAAACCAGAGAAATATATTTTTACGGCTAAAAGTTGATGACAGGAAATTTCACTTATAACATTGCCTGGCCTTAAATGAACTCAAGGTCGGATGTCAGAATTGACATCTGAACTTGGAAATCGTGAGAATGAGTAATTCAGATTTCATGTGTGGGAATCGTACCCACGCAAAACCCTAAAGCTTTCGATTTCGTGGCGAAATCTTATTGGCTGGGGAGAATTTCCACCCCATCCAAATACCTTACTATATATACGACTGCCGTGCGAAAATTAGAGATAAATTTTAGTTGAAGTAGAGTTGTGAGTTGAAGGAGATTGCTTGGTGAATTCGGGGAGAACAGGTCGTATAAATCCGCCGCCCACTGGAGAGGGGCCCCCTCCCCGCCTCATCCATCCGTCTATCGCTGTCTGTGAAGAGATGTGAGACTTTGGAAAAACTTACTACAAATTGAATGAGAATTGTAAAAACATTTTTGTACATAATTTTGTGAAAATTAAGCTTCTATAGATAGACTACAATGGTTTGTCTTTATTCCTGCCTGTCGCTTCGATATTCGCTTTCAGCATACCAGATTTCATGTAACAACCCCAGAGAAGACTAGATGACACGTGCCGAGAATTCTAGAGAAATAAGAGTCCTTAACCACCTTCTCGAGTGAAGGGTTACATATAACTACTTCATTTACTCACATAAAATTAATATACGAAAGTATAAATTTATGCATAAACTTTAAGTATTTACTTCAACAGTGCTCAATACGTAGGTAGTGCTAGTTAGTAATTTATAAAATAAATATGGCGATTAAGCTTATCGCCATATTTATTTTATAACTTACTATATAAATATGAATTTTCTAACCCCTCCCACACACACACATACTACAATCTAATGTATTTAAAACTTCAAAACTTAACTTGAAAATCGTGAGAATGAGTAATTCAGATTTCATGTGTCGGAATCGTACACACGCAAAACCCTAAAGCTTTTGATTTCGTGGCCTTTCTCTTCCCCTCTTTCTCTTTTTTTCTCTCGTTCTTTTTCTCTCGTATTTCTTTTAAAATCGTTCTTCCAAATAATAATACCCATTTCTGTAAGGTCTGACGAGACTGCTGGATCGTAAAAATGGTCCGGCAAGCGAAATATATGTTACTAATAAAATAAAAAAATAAATCAACATTTTCTAATTGTTTTATTTTTCTAACAATAATAATAATCGACCAGGTTACTCCGTATCGCCTCGCCATGCTAACATACAATAGAAGCCATATATAAACAATACGATGTATACCGAATTTTAGCAATGTGATCAACAGTTAGAAGACGCTTCTTAGAACTAAATTATTTTCAGCTGGCATAGAGCGAGTACGTGTTCGTACTAGCCGAGGGTCGTGCTTGAAAACTCGGGCGGAGATATACTATCTGATATCATAGCTGAGATCTCAGTTCTGTGAAATCCTAGGACGTCAATTTTCACGGTATTAAAATTCAAATTAAATTTTTATGAAAAAGAAATTATTTTATTAAGGACTTGAGTCGAGCCTTCAGAAAAAATGCCGATGGCACTGTTCGGTCAATTTTCTCGACAAGAACGCACTTATCGTAATGCGCTGCGTTTTCAAAATTGAACCTGTCGTTGTGCCTAACCTCCTGGATTAGACATCAAACATACACATAAAAGTTAAACTCCATACTCATCACTTGTCTCGTATAAGCGCGGTACCGCGATTTCATTGTGCTACTATGTATATTTATGTCCACGTACTAGATAGTGTGTCTATCATATGTAAAACTGCTTCAATTTTTAAATACAAGCATTGTTAAAAACCACTGAGGAAGCAATTTTATGTTTCGAGGTAAAATTAGAGAAGAAATAAATGCTAGCTCTGTTCTTTATCAGACACATTGTTTCGTATCTGCGCCATTTCCTGCAATTATTTTGAAAAACAGTAATAAAAATAAAAAAATAAAACATATATATATATATTTTCATATATAACATATATCAAACATATATATATATATTTTATTATATAACATATTTCAAACATATATATATATATTTTCATGGTAAACAACTGATGATCCCTTAAAAAATATAAAAATTGGTATTATAGTAAATTTGAGAGTTGATGCAGTGATTGCAGGTGATTAAATGACTTACTGACTAGATGTTTTTTTTAATGAATGATAAAAAATAATTTTTTGTGTGGTTTCAAATGTTAAAAACTTCAAAAACTATATATTGAGTATTTAAATATGTATGGCTAGGTTTCCTTCCTCTTATTTGGATACTTTTCTGGTACCAAAGGTACTAAAGTTTTTTTTTTTCTGATAAAATACAAAAATAATTATCAAATAACTTTTTAAATATGGTCACTAAAACTAGATTGCAAGCTAGGTCTGGGCAGTCCTCAGAACTAGTGAGTTCCCCTAGGGCTTACCACCCAAGGAGGTCGGAGATGTCTCGACAGGGTCAAGCCGTTGTCATTAGTAATATAGAAGTAGGAACTCCTTCTTTCGAAGTGGCAAATGGGACTTGTTCGGCCGAAAATAATTTTAAGGTTGCTCCTTGTGGAGCACCCTTATGTAAAACTTGTAATATTCTCATAACATCTAAAGAATATAAGTCAAATGTGACTAATAAAATTTACTATGTTATAAATCATTCTAAAGAAGATTTGTCATGTAGGTCCCAAAATTTGGTCTACCTGTTGTCCTGTAAAAACTGTAATTTACAATACGTAGGAGAAACTGTAATGCCTCTAAATAAACGAATGAATTTGCATAGGACTAGCACTAAGGGATGTATTCATGTTGTTAAACATTTTAAAGAAACCTGTAGTCAGTCGTCTTTTTCCGTGCAAATAATTGAAAAATTTAAATGTAATGGATATAATAGTCTAGGTAATGTAGATAACGATATCCTAAGGATGCGCCAGGATAAGGAAGACGATATAATTAAAAAAATGCGAGTAATTTACCCATATGGGTTGAATAGTAAAGTTAAAAAAAATAACCTACAAGATTCTGAAATTATAGGTAGATTATATCCAGCTTTGCCTCGCTACGGTATTAGAGATAGAACTCATGTTAATAGAAATAATAGAAAATCAGTTATTTCATGTGAGGATTTTTTTAGTAAAATTAAAGATATAATTATTAATAAAATTTATGAGTCGTTCAATTATATAAGAAAATTGCTTAATCAAACAAAAAAGAAAGTTTTGAAGGAAATAGCATCTAAAATATTATTACAACCGGATATGATATATAAGAAGGACTATTTCATTCAATGGTATGAATATATTCTAGATATAATTGACATTAAATTATATAAGCCACCAGGGAACGATATAAAAAAGAAACTTAAAAATGTTTGTGTAGTTTTGTATGAAAATAAAGGTTTTGATGATGTAAATTTACCTAAAATATTTAATAAACAAAAAAATATTCAATTACTATCAAATGAGTTCCAGAAAAAAGATCAAAAACCAATAGTTACATATAAACTAGGGACAACAATACGCAATAAGATTTTTAATTATAAGAAAACGGTAGAACATATAAATATAAAAGATAATAATATAAATATTCCAGAATGTGAATGTAATTCCTCTCCGTTCTGTAATAATGAGATAAAACATGTAATTACAGGAGATTTAAATATAGTAAATAATTCTAAATTAAGAAAACTACTTAGTAAGGGTCCAAATTATAGAGAACCTAAATGCCTAAGTTACACTAAATGCGTTAAAGAAGTTACTAAAGCACTAGAAGGTTTTATTATGTCTATGGTAAAGAAATATAAATTAGCACAGTCTACGTTTGATGCATGGAAAAATAGTATAATTGAATGCGTAAATAAAAAGGTTAAACATATAAAACAATTTAAACGCCCTAGAAAAACCAATCCTCTTTTAAAAAATTCAGAAATACGGGAGGAACTTAAAATACTTCAAGAAAAGTTCGTAATAGTTCCGATTGATAAAGCGGCAAACAATATAGCCTTTATATGTAAAAAATATTATATACAACGGTTATTGATAGAAGTAGGACTTATAGGAAACGATTCGGATACTTATAAAGTAAGTAATAGTAATTTAGATAGTATTATTTTGAATAATAGTATTATTAATGAAAAAGTAGGATTAAAGTTAGAAGATAAACACAAAAATCTTCCATGTATGTATTGGATACCTAAAATGCATAAAAATCCAGTTGGGGCTAGATTTATTGTAGGTTCAAAGACGTGCATCACTAAACCTCTAAGTAAAGCTATATCTAAAATATTTAAATTAATTATAAATCAAATAAATAATTTTCACCTGAAAAGTAAATTTTATAGTAATATAAATCTATTTTGGGTAGTAAATAATTCCAAACCAGTGAAAGAAAAATTAGATAAAATAAATTCCAGAATAAAAGCAAAATCTATAGCTACTTATGATTTTAGTACGCTATATACTAAAATTCCGCACGAAAAACTTATAAAAGAATTAAATGATACTGTAGATTTGGCTTTTCAAGGTGGAAAAGGTAAATATATAGACTTTTCAAACTCTAATGCTTTCTGGTGTAAAAATAAAAATAGCAAAACTAGTATTTCTAAAGGTATTTTAAAAATGCTTGTAAGTCATCTTATTAAAGAATGCTATTTTCAAATAGGAAATAAAATATTACTCCAAACGATAGGTATCCCAATGGGATTGGATCCGGCACCATTTTGGGCAAATTTGTATTTACATAGACTCGAGTATATATATATGTCATCATTATTAAAAACAGATATATCTAAAACATATAACTTTCATGGGTGTAGGAGATTTATAGATGACCTTATATGCATAAACGATAATGATGAATTCGAAAAAAATAAACATCTTATATATCCAAACGAACTAAAATTAAATTGTGAACATAGAGGACAACAGGCTACATTTCTGGATTTAGATATAAAAATTGAGGATGGAATTTTTCTTTATAAAATATTTGATAAAAGAAACGCTTTCCCCTTTAAAATAGTACGTATGCCCCATAAGGATAGCACCTGCCCCGTTTTTGTGTTTTATGGAACCATTATGTCAGAGTTTTTGAGAATAGCTCGCGTTACTCTAAAATTAACAGATTTTATACCACCAGTTTCTAGCTTAGTAATAAGGATGATAAAACAAGGTGGAGATAAAAATAAAATATTTAAACAGTTAAACAAAGCATTTGTTCGTTATCCTGATGCTTTTGAATCGTTTAAGATAAACCAGATTATATTGATAAAGGAAATCCAAAACTATATTAGCAATGTATAAATGTATTTATAATTACATATAATAAATTTATATAGTTAAAAAAAAAAAAAAAAAAAAAAATGTATATATGTAAAAATAAAATATTTTTAACCTTTATATATCTAATTTTAAATAAATAAGAATGTAAATATACAAACTACTAACTATAGTGGGGGTGATAAGTAGTTAAATGGATTAATCCAAATCTTATAAATACAAGAATGATAAATTAAAAAATTAAAAAATGTATCCATTTTAAATGTGGAAATTGATGAATCGCACAGGTAAGAAATTCATTTTTATACTATGAAAAGGTTAGTAATTACAATTAAGAATAGGAAATTGGGAATAAAATTTTTTTTTGTAACTTGTCTTCTTCCTAAGATTAAGGGTGGTGGTGTTTGATCAACACTGCTGGGGAGCCATGATGTAATACACTGTTTTGTTTTTAAATCCCCGAAACAGTGTTTCATGGTAAACAACTGATGATCCCTTAAAAAATATTAAAAAATATAAAAATTGGTATTATAGTAAATTTGAGAGTTGATGCAGTGATTGCAGGTGATTAAATGACTTACTGACTAGATGTTTTTTTTAATGAATGATAAAAAATAATTTTTTTGTGTGGTTTCAAATGTTAAAAACTTCAAAGACTATATATATATTTCAAATAAACCGCGCCGGAGACTTCTTGAATCTGCGCTTATCGCAAATTCAAGCACAATTAAACAACGTGGAGGTTTTTATAACATAGCGCCATTAATAAGTAAGCTTTTATTAAAAGAACATTATTTAACTGTAGACACAGGTTAACGTTCTCGCACCATTCAAACACCCCCTGTAATAATTAATACATATAATCTCAATCAATAAATTACATAACAAAACACATTCATTTCATTTCTGTTACACACCTATATTTGAATTTCAACAGATATATCTTTTTTCCAGTAAGAATATTAACTGCGTTCATATTTTTTCAAATTACATTAACGATTATATGACGTCACTAAAATGTCACTCTCTTTAACAGCGCCAGCACCCCTCTCCTTTTTGAATTTCCAACGTCTTTTTCCGTTTTTCTTAAATAGAACTGCGTCACACTGTGTACGTGAAATCTTTTCAAATATTTTGTACTGGTATTTTTTGTTTCTTAATCTCATTCATCCAGA
>NC_136526.1:8633622-8723622 GCF_053919585.1 Euprymna scolopes
TCTGTCCCCATATTTTCCAACTCTATCTTCTCCAAACTAAAAGTCGCTGAGCGAAGCTATGGGCCTAAAAGGATTGGATTTTTTTATGGACCATTTTTTTTTTTAGTTTTTAAAAGATCAAAAAATGGGTAAAAATTGAAAAAATCGTTATACATTTTGTACATTCATCTTAGTTTATTTTTAATCAGTTCATATACGTGTCACGTTGGTTTAGACGAGTTGGTATAGAGAAGTAACAAGTGAAACAGAGAGAATGAAAAAATGAAAGGGAGATAATTGGGGGGATTTTATTGAAAGCAGACGAGTGCCGTGCATTGTAATTACATATATGTATGTTATGTTTATGGAGGCAAAAAAAAAAAAAAAGACTGAAATCAAACAAAGAACAAGTGAATTTACTGGAAGGCTGGAAAAATCATGGATTACAATAGGAAAATGCGAGCATGAAAAGTAATATGGTTAAGCTTAAACATGGAAAAGTAAAGGACTAGTTGTTAAAACTGGAAAAGAAAAGGACAAGATATTCTAGTAAAAGATATAATAAATTTATAACTTAAAATATTGCAACATTAAGGATTTAAAAAAAATTATATATAATCAATTCTTAACGCTGTAATATTTTAAGTTATAAATTTATTATATCTTTTACTAGAATATCTTGTCTGTTTCTTTTCCAGTTTAACAAGTAGTTTTTTACTTTTTATGCTCGCATTTCTCCCCCCCCTCTCTCTCTCTCTCTCTCTCTCTATATATATATATATATATATATATATATATATATATATATATATATGGTTAGTATTTCATGAACGCACGCATGCAACAAAATATCTACAATGGTCCTTGTCAGATAACGGGTTGTTTTATTTATTCGGCTATTTAGTGCGTATTAGTAATCCGATCGGTGTCGTCATAAAAAAAACACTCTTACATTTTAACGAATAAATAAAAGTGGATTACATTAAAGAAATAATAGAGACGCAGATAAATAAGGCCAGATTTACTTACTTACCCCATTCATTACATACAGATTTTTTGATAACATATATGATATTTTGCAATATACTATTCCTTATATTAAGAATAAGTAGGTTTGAAAACACGTCCTAAAGATCCTGTCAAGCTGACCTAGTAGTTATCGTACTTGATTCACCGTCTTTCGGTTTTGGTTTCGATCTCAGCTCAATTATTTCTTCTTCACTTACAAGAATGAACTACACACACACACACACACACACACACACACACACACACACACACACACACACACACACACACACATATATATATATATATATATATATAAAGCAAAAAAAGCAAAAAATAAACGTGGGGGGGAAATTACATAGAAACTAAATTAAGTCCTAAAAGGTTTTCTTTTTGTTTGCAAAGAAAAGGCCTCAAAGACTTAATAAAAATAGTCTCTAGAATTTTTAAATGAAATGGTTTTTTAATATAGATCCACAGAATATTGTGATAAGTGTTTCAGTGTGAACAGGTATGGTATAATAAATTATGGGGTTTATCTATGTTATTTTTACTTTCATCGTATTTTGCTTTGGTTTTGATACTCCCAAATTCGAAGCTATCTCTTTACAACCCTCCCTTTTCATAACCTATCATACTTTCATAAATCAGAGTCCATTTTCTGTAGGCTGTTTTTGAACCCAGCCAACGACGGGTACTTTTGCTAGTATATATATATATATATATATATATATATATATATATATATATATATATATATATATATATAGTCATCAACATACAGTACTGTTTCGTATTATCACAACTCATCAGTGGGGCTTGACTAGCAGCTTTCCATAGCCGCATATGAAACCTACAACCATCGCATTGACAGTCGGCAGCTCTAACTACAGGACTATGGATCAGTATTCGCAAATAATTCATCAAATGTCTACTAAATAAACATTTTTCCATCACTCAACAGTGCTCGGACTACTACTTTGTTTACAAACAAACAGACAACGAGCTTCGCTTAATCGTTAAATAAGCAGCGGGTGAAATACATTTACAACAGTGCTCAACCCAAAGTGGAGGAAACTTAATATAGTCATCCAGGTACAGTACTGTTTTATTGAATGATACGATTTATACCGTACTTTAGGGTAATTGCGCCAAGTCCGAGGTAATTGCGCCAATAAGCTAAATGTGCTCTTTTAGCAACGACGCATATAAAGAGCACTTTTTTTTTTTTAGTTGGAACAATTACGCCCGGATTTGGCACAATTAACCCCAAATACGGTATATATATATATATATATATATATATATATATATATATATATATATATATATATATATACATACATACATACATATATATATATATATATATATATATATATATATATATATATATATATAACTACTTCATTTAGTCACATAAAATTAATATACGAACGTATAAATTTATGCGTAAACTTTAAGTATTTACTTCAACAGTGCTCAATATGTACGTAGAGCTAGGTAGTTAGTTATAAAATATATATGGCAATTAAGCTACACAGAATATTCCGCGTTTCATCCACGCTAGGATTCATTAGCCTGATGAAACGCGGAATAGTCTTAATTGCTTGGTTGGTTGGTTGTGTTTGTTTTACGGCATATCAACCCTTTTCAGGTTATTTAATGCCGAATCCAAAGATTTTGAATAAAACTGTTTTAATAGAATATATTTGTTGTTTTCAAGTCATTTTCTATTTAACCCATAGTTGGGACCCTAACATGTACTACCACTCCGGATCAGAGTGGACCTGGGAGCAATGGCAATTAAAGGGTGGCCCCACACTCCCCAAAGCCCGCAAGCTGGGGCCTCACCACTGGATATAGTTTAAGGTCATATCCAGGACCGTAGCTTAATTGCCATATATATTTTATAACTTATATATATATATATATATATATATATATATATATATATATATATACATGCCACTGTGCTATAACGTTTTCATCCTAAATTCAACGCAATTTTGTACAATGTAGAAACTACGCACCAATAGAATTAAGCGTAATAGTTAAATGAAACCGATCATCTTATTTGAAACCATAAAAAATGAATATGTAATTAACGCTCGTTTTTCAAAGGAATATGCAAATTAGTTAACCTTCATGAAGTCGCTCGCATATCCATGACTGAGTATATTAAGAAATTCGTTTTAATGATTTTTAATAGAAAAAGTAGGCTTTTAATATCAGTGTCAGAGCGAGAGAAAAAAAAAAACTGAACTTTATAAGCTGTCGATTAAAAAAAAAAAACGTATGAGGAATGACTAGTTATTTCCGGATCCTCAGAATAAGTCAATTATCACGGCCATGTTCGCAATCGATGGACGAGCATCATACATGATGTGTAGATATGTATGGTATTCCACGTATGCTTCTAGAGAAGTATTTTCAGGCTTACGATGTTGTTGTTTTTAATCTAATACTAGACTACCCGTGACCCGTTGGGTTAGTATTTTATATTAGCTGTGGAATTCATGTGTGAGCGTGACACTTGTAACGTAAAGAAAATAGTTTTTTTTTTTGACATAACAGAAACATTTCTATGAAAGTATATTAAAATAAAAAAAAGAATATACATAGATTTCTATGAGTCGTTCTGTTTATTATAATTGATTATTTTTGAAAAAAAAATTACAGTTACTGAATTATAAGTGGTTGACCATACTTATAGGTAAATGTGCACTGAACAGATACCATTATACTTATTATAGTTAAATTCAAATTTTGATATCTGTTTTTTTTTTACATCGTTCATTTCTGTATTACGTTTAAGTTATTTTAACCCCCACTCTTCCCATGTTAAATAATAATTTCGAAATAATAACGTTAATATTTCAGCGTCCCAATTGTTCTTTTTTATTTTCGCGTTTAAATTATCCAAATAAACAATTGTTAATACTGTCTGCTTTTTTTTTTACATCGTTCATTTCTGTATTACGTTTAAGTTATTTTAACCCCACTCTTCCCATGTTAAATAATAATTTCGAAATAATAACGTTAATATTTCAGTGCGCAGGTCATGCGCGCGTGCGCAACCGGATGTCGTAAACTGGAAAGTTGGTTACATACATTGTTACAAGATCATTTGAGTTTTACAATTATATAGATATAAACAGCTATATGTCTGTCTGTCGGTCTGTCTGTCGGTCTGTCTGTAAGTCCGTCCGTCTGTCTATCTGTCTGTCTGCCTGTCTCCATATTTTCAAACTCTACCTCTTCCGAAACTAAAAGTCGCAGAGCGGCGCTAGGAGCCTCAAATGATTGCACCTGCTGTTAGGACAGCCTCCTCGGGAGTTACTCCACGACTCTGGTTCCTGACTATCAGGCGGATAACGTCAGCCCAGGAAAATGTTTATCTCTAGCACTCTTATTAATGACATGGCAACACGAAACTGCCGACCGGGTATACGGCATTTTCTTCCCCCTTTGTCAGAAACATGAGGATGATTGAGGGACAAAATAGAAGCGAGAGAGAATGCATCCACAAATATCTTTTCTACTCCTTAAAAAAATCTAATATATAAAAGGCGACATTTCTGTCTATCCGTCTCCATATTTTCAAGCTCAATAACTTCCGAAACTAAAAGACGCAGAGAGAGCGGCGCTAGGAGCCTCAAATCATTGGATTTTTTATGAACTGTTCAAAAGATCATAGGGTCTCTCTCTCTCTCTTTTCTCTCCCTTCTTCCCTTGTTCACAGGTCTCCTCCTCCTTTTGCTCCTGTTTTGCTTACATAATGGAACGGGCAGACGACAATCGGCTTTTTGAACGCAAAAATAAAAGATAGGGAAAATATATTTTCTCTCCGGTTGAAAATCATTAAGAATAATTTATTATCCATTTTTAGAAATGTATAACTATATATATATATATATATATATATATATATATATATATATATATATATATATATATATATGCTATGTATATACATACATATATATATATGCTATGTATATACATATATATATATATATATATATGCTATGTATATACATACATATATATATATATATATATATATATATATATATATATATATATATATGCTATGATGGGTTCATTATGTGTATCTACCCGAATCTATACTATCGGGAAGAATACAGAAGAAGTAATTTGTTGAGCTTTGCATTATCCCGATAAGTCTCCCCTTAAAAAAATCAATCTTATTCTCCCCCCCCCATATATGTGTCTTTAACCGGTTAAAATAGTTTTAAGGGGTCAAAAAGGGGTCAAAAGTGAGGGAAAAATCAGTATACATTGTATAGTTTATTTTTTAATTTTCAAATTTTTAATCGGTTTATATGCGCGTCACGTTGGTACAGTGGTAACGTCACCAACTTTGAATGCTATGGTTTTGGTTTCGCGATTCTAGCTGATGGCCCCTAGATACAGTTTTTTTTTTTAATTTTCGAAATTACGACTTTATAAAAATACATACGAAATCTGGACAAATTAAAATATCATATTTAAGCGTAATTTATGCCCCGGTAAAGCCCCCCCCTGCTAGTGTAATGTAAACAGCCAACTCGCTACTCAACTCCCCACAGTGGTAGCTCCTTATGTTCAAAGTGACAGCATGCTTTGTTTGGCGCGAAAAATTGGAAGAAAATATATATGCCCATAGTTTTCCAAAAAAATTTTCATTGTGGGAGAAAGAATTAATTATTGATAACGTTGAATTTTAAGAACAACAGTTTTCTACTTCTTATGGTAACTAGCAGGGAGACCCGACGTTGCTCGCGATTAAACGAGGATCAACGAATACTTCCCACTACCAATACTTTTATTGTCATCAAAATTGGTAGAAATCGCTCATTTTTCAATCAAATCGATTGAATACCTGCTCTAGTCGGGGACCCATCCGAGTGCACTTGGAGGAAGCTTCACATACCTCTCCGTAGTGGCTTAGTCCATAATACACTTGTAATGTTGTGACCCTTTGACTGTGATCATAGCATAGTATCTGTGTTAACTGTGGCAGGCAGGGCCAACGGTTAAAATATTAATAATAATAATAATAATAATAATAATAATAATAATAATAATAATAATAATAATAATAATAATAATTGATTTGATCGACGGCGGGTCGCTGGATCGATTATTATGATTAGAAAAATAAACAATCAGATTGGAAAAAAAGGTGATTGACAACTGAAATAATAAAACAACTAAAAAAATGTGATTTTAGAAAATACAGGAAAATATAATTTTTGGTTTGGATAAACAAATAATCAGATGTATGTTACGTCAGTGGTTGGGGTCTTAGACACGTGATGATATGTAGATTTAGGGAGATTATAATTTTGTTGAAAAATTTTGAAACGTGTTTTAAGTATTCTTTTATGCATGAACTATTTTATGATCGGCAGAAGAAGAATTGATTGATGTGACGTGTATAACGAGACCGATACTGCACCAACCACACCGGGTGTCCTTAACCTCGTCGGATTCCACCCGATATGACATGTGTTCTTTTGATCGTACATTGTCACAAGTTGGCCTGTTCATCGTTTTCACCCACTGTGTTTTCATGGTGGGGCGCTTTGCCTCTAGATCGAATCATCTCCTACCCTGTGTAGGTAGTCTCCGGGTACATCAATCATTCCGCTGGTCCTTGCGGCTTGCTGCAAAATGAAGAGTCCTCACCACAAACAAACGGAACTCCGGTTTATAGCAATAACAAACTATTATAACTGAGCATCAGAGAGAACGGACGACTCAAAGGGGAGGTTGGTCTCTCCATGACGTAGAGAGCATCGTTTTCTCAGGCAGCCAAGATGTGAAGACGTTGTAATCTCTGAGGATGACGGCCGGAATGATGAAAATAAATGTTAATATATTTCCAGGTATGTGTTATGTTATTTACACCTGTTAAAAGAACTGTTATCTACAATTATTCCGATATGTCCACGTCAATCGTTTTCTGTTAGAATTGTTGCATAAATGTGAAAATATACGCACTAGACGATCAGCTAAATGATGCAACGTATATACATACACGCATTTACACGTACATGAATATACAGATAAAATATAAACCCTACTATTCAACATGTACGTAGTTATGGAACATATTCATATACAATGTAACACACAATGTAACACACTGTAATCTACATTACACTGTAGAGAACTTACTGTTGACTTTATAAAATTGAATTACAGTTTAAAATGTAAAAGTCAAGTAATATGTTTCAACTGTGTTCTAAACAGAACCATTCATTTCGAACGCGTCCCTGTCATATCAAAGAATCTACTGTTGATTTTATACGCCAGATACTTCTGCTTGTGCGGTGAAAAAATTTCTTAAATGCGTTTGTGATGTCAGGCTGTATAAGGGCGTTAACTTTGGTTAAATCGGAGTGTTCCTTCTTTCATCAGATTATTTCGATTATCGATTTTCAGTATTTATCGGAAGCATTCCAATATAAAACTTATCAAAGATCACCTTCAGACACATAAAATACATCTGTGTGAAATTTAAAAAAATCGGCCCAGCCGCTTCGGAATCCATAGAAAAAGAACTCACATACAGACACACACAGAGACAAAGTTTCTTTTATATATAAATAGAGATAGTACTGTTGACTAATGTCTCTTTTTTTATTTTCTTACTGGCAGGCCGCCCGGCATTGCCCGGTCGTAAAATACGCTTAAATATGATATTTTGATTAATGCAGATTTCGTAGTTATGATTATATTATATTGGACCCAATATATAGCAATCTATAATATAAATCTCACCTGTCTGTTTAAATATATGTATGTATGTATGTATGTTTGTATCAGGTCATGTCATATGCTACTGGTACCATGTAACCCAGTACTACCTGTCTCATGGTCGGGTCACCGGCGACTAAACTGGTTCCCCCACCAGACTTGTTTGGTGAGGAGGGCAGTTAGTCTCCCTGAAGGATTAAAAACAAGACCTTCCAAAGGGCGAATGAACCGTTTTTCGGGGTCAATGGCCAACTAGCACCGTGTATATTTGTGCGTATGTATATATGTGTTGAGGTGGAGAAGGTTCCCGTAAGCCGTGGTGAAGGCAACCTTTCTAGGAAAAGCAAATCTCTGATTTAAAAAACCATAAAGCGGGAGACCAGTACCCGCATTAAGCTGGTCTGCAGTTTAATTTGTTGCTGGTTATCTTGCTCTTGCTTGTTGTTGAATCTCAACATTTTGAACCGAGAGAGAGACTTAGCTGTCGTACAAAGCTAAAACTCTGTAACATCATCTTTGTATAGATACTCCCTCGGGTATTTGGGATTATGGACTTTAAGTGTCTGAGGGAGTGGCACTCCTTTGGCAAGACGTTGCAATCATCATGTATGTATGTATGCATGCAGATTTTCACAAGATCGATATCGTTTTGAAGCTCGAACCTTCGGACGACAAATGTCGAAAAATTGGCTAAAAACACTAATTCCTTCACCTTCAACAGGGAACTTTTTTACAGGGAGGGGTAGCAAAAAATCGTTCCTTCATAATAATTTAGCCTAACACGCATGCGCAAAAATGTTCTTTCTTGAATTAGTTTAAATATTTAAAAAAAAAAAACTATAGTCGATATCTAAAGATTGCCCATTCGATATCAGATATTTTGTCTTCGATTTTTAAAGTTTTCATGGTTATTTATGCCATTCTTTTCTTTCTTTTTTTCCATCGCGTTTGCTGTTTTTTGTTTTGTTTTATTTTGTTTTAACATCGTTCGCGTATTCTTTATTTTGAATCACGTTCGCTGTTTTTTTTGTTTTGTTTTTTTTTGTTATAATATTTAAACGTTCGCTTATTCTTTATTTTCTTTTTTTTATTTAACCCCCCCACACACACACATCTCACCACACCTAGGCAACACCGGGTACCCCCACTAGTAAAATATAGTTCCGATATTTTGTAACAAGACTGATGCCTCATCCTGTATTTTCTGACGATACAGTCTTAAGAACACGTGGCAAGGATTTCCAATGAGAAATCCGATTTACTTCCCTTTAATCTCTTTTAAATCGGGAGGGGTCGCTTTTTTCGCCGATATTTCCAAAAGTCATATCGTTTTGAAGCGCGACCCTTCGGACGACAAATATCGAAAAATTGGCTAAAAACATTAATTTCTTCACCATTTTCTACAGGGAGGGGTCGCTTTTTTCGCCGATATTTCCAAAAGTCATATCGTTTTGAAGCTCGACCCTTCGGACGACAAATATCGAAAAATTGGCTAAAAACACTAATTCCTTCACCTTCAACTGGGCACTTTTCTACAGGGAGGGGTCGCTTTTTTCGCCGATATTTTTGAAAATCATCCCCTCTTTTAGAGTCTGATTGGTTGCTTGTTATAACTGTGGTTACAAAAACGATCGTCAAAATCATTGGAGTAATACCCCCATCATACGTCAAAACCATTTTAACACAGAGAGAGAGAGAGGGAGAGAGAGAGAGGGAGAGAGAGAGGGAGAGAGAGAGGGAGAGAGGGGGAGCCATTCTGGTATATAATCAAATTATTTATATAATTACTCAAATAAAAACAAACTACTAAGTGACATTAAAAATATAATAAATATAAAAATTTTAAATAAATGAAATTGGATGAAGTATAAAGATGACGTGTCTGATCGCTAAAAACGTAACGTATTAATACTGCTACTGATTAAACACAGCAACACCAACATTAAATTAAGAACACTCCCAGGCAGATAAAACTACTACTACTACTACTACTACTACTACTACTAATACTACTACTGCTACTGCTACTGCTACTACTATTACTTATACTGCTAGTTATATTAGTAGTAAAACATCATCACAAAATAGTGGATAGATATTAAAGTTCAAATACATATTCCAATGTATAAATCTGGTTAAGTTAATTTGAACGTGTCTCTATGCCTGCATTTAAAAAAAACATCTCATCTCTTCCATTCAATACCTGATCTTTTTCTTGGAATTTAGTTCGAGTACCCTATATATTAAGTTTCATGTTTGTAGACCAAAGAAATGAGAAGTTTGGTAGGCAAAAGTTTTTAAATAAATATATACATAAAGATGTTTGTGTTTACTATAAGCTTTTTACGTAAATATTACGCAAGACTCCCAGGCAGATAAAACTACTACTACTACTACTACTACTACTACTACTACTACTACTAGTTATAGCAGTAATAAAACATCATCACAAAATAATGGATAAATATCCAACATGCACGCATAAAAGTTCAAATACATATTCCAATATAAACATGTATAAAACTGATTAAGACAATTTGAACGCGTCTCTATGTCTGCATTTACAAACCATCTCGTCTCTTTCATTCAATAAGCGATCTTTTTTTGGAATTTAGTTATTTCAATCTGTTGTTGCAGACACAAATAACATGCCTATGTCTATATAATAAAGTAATAGTTACAATCTGTTCGTTGTTGTTTTCTTTTTCACAAATAACAATATCTATTTTAAAAGTACATTACTGGAGCTAATTGGATAAGTATACTTCTTTTGGAATTTGTAGTTGTCACTCTGTTTTTACCGTCTGTATTTGTTTCCGTTTTGAAAAAGAGAGGTTTCACTCTCAATTTTATCAAAGACATCCGGTTATATTTTTTTTCACAAACTAGTGCTAACATACAAAGAAGTTCAAATAAATATTCTAATTTATTAAACTGATTAAGCTAAACGTCTTTGTCTGCATCTAAAAAAAACTCATCTCTTTGATTCAATAAACGATCGTCTTCTTGGCATCTAATTACTTAAAAAATATATTCCAGACACAGATAATATTTGCTTTTAAATCTCTTATGTGTGCCAGTTATCCGAACAATTTTTCCAACATAATCTCAGGTGATAATTTCTATTTATCAAACTTCCATGAATATTTTTAAAGGCCAATCCCAAAGTATGCATAATTCTTCTTTAGTGTTTTCGCTTGGTAAATAGTTGTTTAATCGGCAACATTGCGTTGCAATTACCATTCAAAGGACACTGTTTATAAATTCTATGGTTACAAAATATTTTATTTTGGAGTATTGTCCTTATGTACCTGTTATATTATTCTATTGTCATGCGTGCTGATAAAATTAGGTAAATTGTTTAAGCATGAGTAATTTATTTAATTGTATTGAAAAGTATACGTAATGAGTTATAGTGCTTAAATGTCTTAATTCAAATATATTCTCGATGTTTCATGAGGATAGTTTACAAAAAGGTGGATTTAACCAAGTTGTTTTTCTTTTTCTATAAATCAAGCACATTGTTAGATAAGTATAGAACCCACTAACTATACACTTATAATTCTTGCATATTTCGATCCAGCAGGACACTAATCTTCAGAATTATGCCTGACTTGTCCACCAAGTTCCATTTTTTTTTTTACAGAAAGGGGTTACCACTTATCAACGCCCGGAGGCCACTCGAGAATAAGAGTTATTGAGTGTAAAGTAGTCAATGGGATAATTTTTTAGTAATCGTTAGTAATAGTACGTAGTAAGTAAATTGGATTACTTAATGGGCCGGTTCATCAAGAATGTGTTTATCTCTGGTCCCCTCCTTGCCAATCTTTTACTAAAAAAACCACTGTCAAGAATTTTTCCCACTCTTTATCTGTGCCAAAACCAAAATGCAGATTCCATGAACAAAGCTTCTTTCTTAGAACTGCACGCCTGTGGAACTCTCTTCCGTTTGCCTGTTTCCCACATGTATGTATGTGTGCGTATATATACATGTATATATTTGTGCGTATATATATGTATATATTTGTGCGTATGCATATAAGTGTCTATATATGTGCGTATTTATATATGCATATATATATGCGTATATATATGTGTATATATGTGCGTATATACGTATATATATATATATTTGTGCGTATAATTTAATTTTAACATATATTTATTCATATTAAGTTTTAATATTTAATAAAATATGTTGAGAAACACACACACACACATACACATATATATATATATATATATATATATATATATATATATATATATATATATATATATACAGGTGACCAAAAAAACAAAACAAAAGATAAATGGATGCCATCTAGAACATATGCTGTAGAACAGAGAAACAAAGGCCAAAGCCCCTAGTGTTTTGATGTGATGTTTTGAATATAATGAACTAGTTATAACCAAAGTTTGATTTCATTCGGACAAAACACCAAGAAGCGGGGCTTAATTAGAATTTGGGTCCGTTTTTTTTTTGGGGGGGGGTCACCCTGCATATATATATATATATATATATATATATATATATATATATATAAGCGAGAGAAGACACTGATAGAATTCAGATGAAAAATCCTGATAGATATTACTTGGAGTAATACTTGCAAGATCATCAATAAGGAGCCATACGCTTTTGCTATATGGGAATATTACCTTTTTTTTACATGGGGTCACCACTTATCAAGGCCCGAAGGCCACTCAGGGATAAGGGTTATTGCGTGTATAGTAATCAATGAGATATTATTGCAGAAACCATTAGTATTGGGGGTTTTGATTGTCTTACTTAAGGGGGCGGTTTGTCAGGAGTTTGTTTATGTTGGACTTGAACACGTCCAAGTTTAGTCAGGTGGGAAACAGGCAAGCGGCAAAGAGTTCCACTGGCGATTTATAACCACGAAAGACACTGTAATCCTTCCGATAATGTACTGCCCAGGTTGTATCAACTTCTCTTTTCGTATAATTTCTTCCATATAATAATCCACAACCACTCAAAAAACTATTTTCAATAATTGTGCTGAAAAGCAAAATAAGCGTCCATTCACAGCTGAATATTTTGCTAACCGCATTTCGTTTCCTCTGATGATATGAGCCATTGTTGAAAATCCATGGATTAAAGAAATTAACATAACCCCTTCTATATATTCCTTTTGTCAAATAATAAATTTTCAATTCGAATATATGTGTCTATATGTTTTTTTTTCGAATTTAAAATTTAGCCAGCAAACTTTATATATATATATATATATATATATATATATATATATATATATATATATATATATATATATATACTGTTTTAACAAAAACCAAGACTTCAAGAAATGGGTTGATACAGCAACAAAAAGTGTATTTCATCGTTAGTTACAATTGTTTCAAGTCCATTTCGACAAATTCAAACAATATGGCGTTTGAAAATTTTCAGAAGAACAGCCTTTCTTCAGACTTATTAAATAAAATAAAAAAAAACTTTAACAATGAAACATTAAGGAAAAGAAACATTTCCTTTATGAGGAAAAGAAAACAGGTGGAACACTTTACCTCTGTCGCATCCTTTTCACTTACTGAATTATATTAACCCATATACTACAAATTTGTTATATATATATATATATATATATATATATATATATATATATATATATATATAAGAGAGAGAGAGAGAGATTTTCGTATATAAATTGAATGTAAAATGATCCCGCATTTACGAGCCATTCTAGCTGATTGAATAATAATAGTCAATTTGATCTGAAATTAGGTTAATTTGTTATTTTATTGCTGTCGCCATTTTTATTTAGATACCCATAGCCTCGTTTTGGACTTTAATGGTTCCTGCTTGTTTTATGTCCCGTCTATATTTATTTGTGTTCTCTTGTTTTGAAGATAAATCTCAACTTTTAATACAGCAACGTCACGTTAACTTCTTGGCGCTATTCGCACAATAGTAAATTAATACAACTATCTATTTTGTATTATGGCGTTTACAATCAAACCAGAAGAATGAAGAGACATTTTTCAGAATGTGCATAACTTCAATTCTTAGGTACGGCACTTGGCTTTGAGGAGACCAGTAGGTTTAACAATTTTTTTTGGTCCCCCGACAAAAGGAAGATGGATCTGTAAATTCACCCTTGTCCGTTCGTCTGTTCGTCTGTCTGCACGGAGGTCGCTTAAGGATAAGGGTTAATGTAAGACAGTAGTATAGTAATCGTATGTGTTGGAAATTTGGTATGATTAGATTGTTTACGAGTTAAACAACAATTTGTTTATGTCGGACTTGAAGACGACAATATTGAAGTCAGCTGGGAAGCAGACCAGCGGAACAGAGCTCCACAGACGGGCGGTTCTAGAAAAGAAGCGTTGTTGATGGAGATCAGCGGAACAGAGGTTTTGTGACAACAAATCTTCCCAGATTTCCAGTACGCTCTATCTCTTTTGGTAAGCTTTGCAAATTACTCTGCGTTATCGCGACAGCCGTTTGCCATTAAGTTCTCGCTGACAATGACCATTGGTCTTCACTGGCATTTGGATGGCAATAAGCTTCCTCAATGAGCCAGTCCCATTTGCAGTCTTTCAGTGGGAGTGTAACGTTGCAGTTACAAACAAACAAAAGAAATAAATAAAGAAACAAATAAAAATCCGGGTCGCCATTTTTTTTTTTATTACCTTTACTTTCCCGTCTCTCGCTGCCTCATGTTCCTCTAGCGTGATTCACGTTTCTCCTTTCTTTTTTTTTTCTTACATTTTCACCCGCAACAAGGCACATTGCCACTTTGGTGTAGGGGGCTACTATCAGAGACATTAGCTACTGGGATACTATGTAGGGAGTTGGGCAGCAAGATGTCGGTTCACGTTACACTTGAACTTCTGTATGTCAGTACAGTTGGGGAAGACCCGGAAACCCGGAAAGAAATTTCAAAGTCTAGTGGTTCTGGGGAAGAAACTATTGGACTAAAAAGCTCTCTTACATCTAGGGATCTCTAGGGGTGGGATTTAGCTGCTTGTCGGGTTTGTCGAGGGTATTTACGCCGAGTGGGCACAAGTGCTTGCAGTTCGTTAGAGCATTCACCAGATGCACCAGCCCAAATATGACAACAATTCTCCATACATGGGCGAATGGTGGCTTGATAGAGGTACAGGATACTTTCCGGAGTTAGTAACTTTCTTCCAACCGCATGCTAGCTACAGCCGGCCCATTCTCGTCTACAACTTTACACATCTATTCTTTTCGTCGCACACTTTGCCTCTTCTTTCCGAGCACATTGTCTTCTTTTTTCTTTTTCCTGTCGCACCAACTCGCGCACACTTCCTAAATTTGCATATGCGCTCTATTTGGGTACTACTTTTACTGCTTCTAATCTCTTCACAAGCCAGCCATCCTTCGCTGCTGCTGTTTTTTTTCTCACGTGATCATATGCACTATGCTTCAGAGGTCTGTTTAGTGCTCTCCTTAATCTGGTTTTTAATCCTCCACCCTTTGTTATATATGGGTCGTGGAATTGCATTCATCTGCAAAAAGATCTAGCTAATTTGCATATTCTTTTAAACATTCATTTTAATTAATTTCCTATTAGTTTTTTTTTTCAGTTTTCTTATGATCATCTTTAGTTAACTATTACGTGTAATTATATTCATGCAGATATTCTACATGATTTATACTTGGTAATATTTGCGTAAAAAGCTTATAGTACACCCAAACATCTTTCTATGTATATTTATGTATGCGTATATATATTTGCTAAAAAAATTTTGCCTACAAAATTCCTGTCAGTTTTTGGTTTACAGACATGAAACTTAATATATAGGGTATTCGAACCCATGCGAAACTTTATGTTTTGGTTTTAGCCTAGGGAAAATCGGTACAAAAGTGAGAAAATTAAAAAAAAAATGGAATTTTTCAGGTGAAGGTCGAACGACGGCATTAACGTAATAGCTATTGGTCCATTTTAATTTTTAGCCTTGCAGCAAACATGACTTCATAGCTAAGGCATTAACGTCAAAGGAAAAAATAAATCGTGAGCTAAACGTTTTGGTTTCGATTCTCGGTGGTGGCGCACGAGTCATTTTTTTTTTGTTAAATTTTAAGCAATTAATATGTATTGGGTCCAATATAATAATAAATACGAAATCAGCATTAATCAAAATATCATATTTAAGCGTATTTTACGACCGGGCAATGCCAGGCAACCTGCTAATATATATATATATATATATATATATATATATATATATATACAAGCATGTCTGATTGAACATTATTGAGTTTTTCTTTGTTCAGAATAGTAAATTGTAAGGTTGAGGACTGTGTAAATTGGAGGTTGAGGACTGTGTAAATTGGAGGTTGAGGACTGTGGCTCTCTCCCATTCCTCGACGTTCGTGTTTCTAAAGTTGGTACTACGTTTGAGACCTCCGTATATAGAAAACCTACATTTACAGGGCTCTATCTTAATTGGTTTTCTTTTGCCCCTCAGTCTAGAAAAATAAACCTTATTAGCGCTCTTACGCATCGTGCACTTATGATTTGTTCACCAAACCGTCTTG
This sequence comes from Euprymna scolopes, assembly GCF_053919585.1. Classification (NCBI taxonomy): domain Eukaryota; kingdom Metazoa; phylum Mollusca; class Cephalopoda; order Sepiida; family Sepiolidae; genus Euprymna; species Euprymna scolopes. Next base: position 8,649,929 of record NC_136526.1, read on the forward strand.
ATATGGAACTTGGGGAAATCACTAATATTTTTCTTAGTAATGGATATCCCATTAATATAATAAAATCTACTATTGAACCTAAAATTACTACATTTAATAGTGTTAAACATATCGGTCCATCACGTTGTCCCATTTATTTAAAATTACCATGGTTGGGTCCTGCTGGCCTTCATATTGTTAAAAGGATTTCTTCTGCTACTCAACGTTGTTTTCCAGCTACTATGCTTAGAGTAGTTTACACAACTCGAACCTTTTTCTCTTCTTTTCGTAAAGATGTTTTGCCAACCATTCAAAAGAATTCTGTTGTTTATAAATTTGTTTGTCAGTGTGGAGCTGACTATGTTGGCAAAACATCCCAAAGATTAGAAATGAGAATATCCCAACATATCCCTCGGGATATTCGACTACATCAGGTTTCGAGAACATCCGGGCACTCCCAAGCTCATGAGTCCGCCATTGGTGATCACCTGTTGAGTATAAATAGGTGTTCGAATCAATATTCCGATGGGTGGTTTTCTGTTTTATACAGTGCGAGGTCGAACTATCATCTCAATATTATTGAGGCGTTAGTTATTAACAACTCTCGACCTAGCCTGTGTAGACAAAAGATTCTGAAACACCAGTTGGAGATATTCATTGATTTAAAACCACCTGAACAGTGAGATTTTTTTTTCACTGTTCTTCCAACTGAAACCAAAATTCCCTTCTTCCCTCATTCGTTTCTTAGTTTTTAATTTATTATTCTGACGTTTCCTCTTAGAGGGTCAGACGATAAGGCCTTAAGGACATTTTAATAATTTCACCTGCCCGTTTTTTTTGTTTTTTTTTTGATATTTAAAATTAAATTATGTTTCCTCTGAAATTTCTCCTTCCATTTTGCTGTACCAAAAATCTACTTATATATAAATACATATATACACATGTATGTATGTACACATATATATACATACATATATACATATATATAAACATATACACATATACATATATACATATATATACGTCTATATATACATATATATACATATATATACACGTATATATACATATATACACATATATATACATATATATACACATATATATACATATATATACACATATATATGCATATATATACACACATATATATACATATATACACATATATATACATATACACATACATATACATATATATTCACATATATGCATATATGTACATATATATATGCATATATATACACATATATGCATATATATACACATATATATACATATATACGCATATATATACATATATATATACATATATATACACATATATATACATATATATATATACATATATATACACATTTATATACATATATATGCATATATATGTTATTATATATAATATATATGCATATGTATACATATATATGTATATATACATATACATACGTGTATATACATATATATATGTATATATATACACATATATGTATTTATACACATATATATCTGTTTATATATACATATATATGTATATATACATATATATACATACATATATATACATACATATATATACATATATATGTATATATATACATATATATACATATAGATGCATATATATACATATATATACATATATGCATATATATACATATATATATGTATATATATACATATATATGCATATATATACATATATATATGCATATATATACATATATATGTATATATACATATATATGTTTATATGTATATATACATATATATATATATGTATATATACATATATATATATATATATATATATATATATATATATACATACTTCCTTTCTAGGGCAATTTCTCTTGACATATCAAAGGTATGGCATAAGGGCCTACTTCACATGATTTCCAGCTGCGGTATAAATTGAAATGTTCATTCAATCATTAAATCATTTGTCCCCAATAGGCTCATAAGAATAGTGGTCGATCGACAAAAATCTGAGGCCTGCTGTATTAATCCTGGAGTCCCTCAAGGGTCAATCAATCAACTAAAGGAGAACAATCCTGGGCCCAACTCTCTTCCTGATCTACATCAATGATCTCCCTAAACACATACTTCAATCATTCGTTGACATCTATGCTGATGACACGATCATCTACGGCAACACATCAAAGGCTGTAAATGACAAAGTTCTCTCTGATTCTCTCTCCTCTGATCTCGACCGGGTGGGTCAGTGGGAAGACGTGGCTGGTTACCTTTAATGCATCTAAAACCGAACTCCTATCTTTACATCATCAACGCTCTGATCCCCATCTCGCATCAATTGAAATGGATGGCTCTCTTCTAGGAGAAGCCCCATGTTTTGACAAGCTTCCGGGGTTGTCCTTTACTACTGATCTGAAATGGAACACGTACATCAAGTTTGTGGCCAAGGTCGCTGGAAAGATGGTGGGATCCTTCTACCGCCCCAGAAGATATCTTACTACTGATGCAATTCTCTATCTATATAAAAGCCAAGTATATCCAAGGATGGAATACTGCTGCCATATCTGGGCAGGAGCTGCTAAAAACAGCCTATCCTGCCTTGACAGAGTAGAAAATAGACTTCGTCGCTTAGTGGGGGGTGCTCTTTTCTCTTCCCTGCAACCTCTCTCCCACAGAAGAGAAATTGCGAGCCTGTCTTTGTTTTATCGTTATTTCCATGGCAGGTGCTTGTCTGAACTTCGATCTCTGGTCATCTCACGCCAATCTTTCACGAAAAACACCCGTCTAGATGAATCCACCGTGAAAAATTTTCCCCACTCTTTATCTGTGCCTAAATCAAAACGTAGATTCCATGAACAAAGATTCTTTCTTAGAACTGCACGCCTGTGGAACTCGGTTCCGTCTGTCAGCTTCCCACCTGACTACACCTGGATGTCTTCAAGTCCAACGTAAACAAATTCCTAATGAACCGCCCCCTAAAGTAAACACTTCATTATATCTCCACGCACTGTACTTGCAATAGCCCTTATCTCTGAGTGGCTTCCGGGCCTTGATAAGTGGTGATCACTGCATAAAAAATATATACAATGTATATATATGTACATATATATGCATATATATTCATACATATATATACATACATATACATACATATATATACATATATATACATACATATATATACATATATATGCATATATATACATACATAATCATATATATACACATATACATACATATACACATATATACATACATACAAATATATATATATACATACACATACATATATACATACATATATATACATAAATATACATGTATATATACATATATATATACATACATATATATACATACATATATATAAATATCTATAAAATATATATACATATATATACATATATGTATACACATATATATACATATATATACACATACATATACAGATATATATAGACATATATATACACATATATACATATATATACACATATATACATATATATATACGCATATATATACATAAACACACATATATATACATATATATATACATATATAGACATACGTACATATATATACATATATATGCATATATAAATACACATAAAAATATATGCATACATATATACATATATACATCCATATATATACATATATACATACATATACATATATATACACACATATATACATACATATAAACATATATGCATACATCCATATATACATCCATATATAAACGTACATATATATACATATATATACATATATATACACACATATATATATATATACATATAGATATACTTACAATTACCGTTAACAATATTTGCTAATATTTTCTCCCCTCTGATGAGACAATAGACATCGAAACGCTGTAAGGAGATTACTTTTCTAAAGAATTCTTTGTCTTGCTTAGAATAATTAAAACGTTAGATATGAAACTCAAGCACATTATTTCAAAAGGGTTTTTTGAAATTCATTTAATCACAATTTAATATATATATATATACATATATATATACATACATATATACATATACAAATATATATACATACACACATATATACACATGTATATGTACATACATAAACACAGATATATACGTGTATATATACACATATAAATACTTATATATATAAATATATATATGGATATACACATATATTTATACATGTATAGACACAAATATATGCAAATATATACACAAAATATATATATATACATATATATACATATTTATCTATACATATACATACATATATGTACATATATACATGCATATATACATATATATACATATATATACACCTATATATGTATACATATACACAGATGTATATACATATACATACACCTATATATGTATACATATACACACACGTATATACATATATATACACCTATATATGTATACATATACACACATGTATATACATATATATACATATATATACACCTATATGTACATATATACTCATATATATACATATATGTACATATATATATACATATATATACACATATATATACATATATATATACATGCATATATATACATATACATACATATATACGCATATATACATATACATACATATATATACATATATATATATACATATATATGCATATATATACATATATATATGCATGCATATACATATGCATATACATATATATACATATATATAAATATCTATAAATATACATATATAATTATATATAGATATATATATATACATATATATATTTACATATATACATATATATATTCCTATATATACATATATATATGCCTATATATATACATATATATGAATATATAGGTATATATATATGTACCTATATATATATACCCATATATACCTATATATACATATATATACATATATCTATACATATATATATATGCCTATATATATACCTATATATACCTATATATATACCTATACATATACCTATATATACATATATATTACACCTATATATACATATATACATATATATGCACATATATACATATATATACATATATGTACATCTATATACATATATATATACATATATATATACACATATGTGTATACATATATATACATATATATACAGATATATATATACATATATATACATATATATAAACATATATATACATATATACATATATATACAGTGGTATATATACAGTTATATATATACATATATATACATACATATGTACATACATATATACATATAGATACATACATATATGCATACATATATATACATATATGCATACATATGTATATATACATATATGCATACATATATATATACATGTATATATACATGTATGTACACGTATATGTATATACATACATATATACATACACTTATGCACACATATATATACATACATATATGCACACATATATATATATACATACATATATATACATATATATATACATACATATATATACATATATATATACATACATATATGCATACATATATATACATATATATATACATACATATATACATGCATTTATATATACATATATATATACACATATACATATATGTATACATATATATACAGATATATTTTTTCACAGCCGAAACAACCTCGCAGCCCATAAGAGCCACGAATGCCAACAAAACGGTAGTCCAAGACTTGAGGTTAGCCCTCATTTGGGCTTCTCAGTTAGACACATCCGCGCTTAGGATTAATAACCTGGACCTCTTATAGAAGTTCATAGGCGTTCTTGTTTGTGTCGCATGTTTGGTCAGTTGGTAGAGTGCTCGCCTCGCAGGCAAGAAGATCGGGTTTCAAATCATGAGCGTGGATATGTCTAACTGATGAGCCCAAATGAAGGCGTAACTCGAGTCTTGGATTTCCGGTTTGTTGGCTTTCTTGGCTCTTGTGGGCTGCGACGTTGTTTCGACTGTGGAAAATAATTATATATATTCTCTTACACTTTCTGAACATATATATATATATATATATATATATATTCGGGTTTTTTATATTCAAAAGTAATGGACTAATGAATTCAACGAGGTTGTTAGATAGTGCTCAATAAAAAGAGCTGATAATACTTGTTTATTGTTATATAAACATGCTCACATCCCGCTGCTACAAATAGCCACTTGTTTCAATCAAACAACAGATATCATCAGGCAGCGACTTGACTATTCAAAAGTTCAATGAATAATGGATTTTTATTAAAATAAAAATCCATTATTCATTGAACTTTTGAATAGTCAAGTCGCTGCCTGATGATATCTGTTGTTTGATTGAAACAAGTGGCTATTTGTAGCAGCGGGATGTGAGCATGTTTATATAACAATAAACAAGTATATATATACATATATATATATATATATATATATATATATATATAAGAAAGTTTTCGTTTGTCATTTCTCAACCTATACCTCATTTGATTAACTTTTTATTTCTCTGTAATTTTATCTGTTCATATTTGACTTGTAATTGAAGTAACCTAGTGTTTACGTCAATTTAAAAAAGTTAAATTCAAATCGAGAAGCCAACACAAAATAAATAAATAAAAATCTTCGCACAATGGGAAATTATTATTTAAATGTAACTTTAGGACATTAATGCAACACAAATACAACAGGAACACAATGAACTAGTTAATATTTAGTAGTCTAAGCATTCTGCAATTTGACAGCCTGGAATCTTTTGGAAATTCTTTGAATTAAACAGCAGCAATACTCCGGGGAAAGGGCATCCCACTTCTCTTTAATTTTTGTCCAAAGTTCTTTCCAGATTTGAAATTTTTTCATTGCGTAGTTGTTGCTTGATGTAATCCTAAACGTTTTCGATAGGATTGAGGTCTGGAGATTGTGCAGGCCAATCCAAACACGGAATATCATGCTTTTGACATTGCCAGCTGTATGATTGCGAACAGTATCCTGCATGAAGATGGGATTATCATTCAACTTCCGGCCAAAGTAAGGTAGAAAATGCTCAGTCAACATATTAATGTACTTGGTTAGATTAATACGACCTTGCAAGCAATTTATATGCCCTGAACTTTTGAGACTAATAACGCCCGGCACCAAAACTGAACATCTACCATTGAAACTGTGCACCTAGGATTAAATTATTCGCCCTTTCTTCGACGAACATACTGCCTACCACCACTGTCTAGCCTATTTAATTTGCTTTCGTCGCGAAAAATCACTTTCGACCACTATGAAAAGTTATGATCTTCATTGCATCTGACGAAGTCAAGACGGCGCTTTCTGTTCTTTACAGAAATCATTTGCTTGCGTATTGCAACACAGTCTCTCAAATTAAATTCCTTCAATCTGTTCGCAACTGTATAAAGAGAGCACTTTTTCACAAGATTACACTTGTTGTTGGATGTGGGGATCTGTTTCCGAGGCCGCGGATCTTGATAGTATTGTTTTCCCTGTAAGAAGTAACTCTAGGACGACCAGATCTAGGGGCATTACAGCCGGTGTTTTGGTGCTTTTGCAGAGTCATTCCTATCGTTTTCTCATCACATTTCAATCTGCGTCCGATTTCACGATTGGATAAACCAGAAAGGTGAAGATTAATGAGCTCCTGATGATCATTAAGAGAAAGTCTAAGCATATGGACTAAATGTTATGTTGTATAACCTGGAACAACAACAATTACGATTAGAGATGCATTGTTGCTTAAAAGGTGGATATTTTAAACTGATTTTTTAAATTGACGTAAACACTAAGATACTTCAATTAAAAGTCAAATGTGAACAGGTAACATCATAAAGAAATAAAAGGCAAATCAAATGAGGCATAGGTTGCTTAAGCACTTACATGGAATTTAGCTTAAATTTGTGTTTAAAAAAAAAATGACAAATGCAGACTTTATTTTTTGCGCCACTGTGTGTGTATGTGTGGGTGTACAGACAGACAGAGATTTTCACTTATATATATAAGTGAAAGTGTCTCTCTGTCTGCCTGTCTGTGTCTGTGTACATTTCCCTACACAATAACTCTGTCAATTTTCAGTCTACAGACTCGAATTTTGATATACAGGGTACTGAGATTTGGGAAAATCTTTGTAATCAGCTTTCGGCCAGAAATTTAGCTGTTAAGGGGTCAAAGTTCAACGATTTGACCTTTGAGAACTCTACCAAACTCTTCCGACAGTTTTGGGTCTAAACACTTGAAATTTTAAATATAGGTTCCTTGGACATGGATTTAATTTAATAACTTGATTTGAGCCCAAAACAATAAATATTAAGGGGTCATAATAGGGGGCAAAGTTTTAAAAAAATTTGATCTTTGCGGTCTCTACCAAATTACTCAGACAATTTCAGGTCTAAATATTTGAAATTTTACATAAAAGATATTCAGAGATAAGGCAACCTTTTTAATCGGTTTGGGTCGAAAATTTGAGCTACCAATATATAAATCTATGTATGTTTGCATGTCTGTCTAAAACTTTCGACAGAGGCGACGGATTTTCACAAGATCAGTTTCGTTTTGAAGCTCGACCCTTCAGACGACAAATACCGAAAAATTGGCTAAACACATTAATGTCGTCACCCTCAACTGGGCACTTTTCTACGGAGAGAGGTTGCTTTTTCGACCGATATTTTCGAAAGTCATCCCCTCTTTTCGATTGTCTACCCTTAATTTAAACCTACGTCACTTCCGGTTTGGCAGTGATCGTAACAGCAAAGACGTCACGTTTTCTTCACGTTCTTTCCCTGTCACGCGGTACGGGTTCGAGCCTGCCTTCCTGATACTATTTTTTTTTTTGCTCAACACACACCTCCAAACACCCGGGCAACGCCGGACACCCATACTAGTATATATTCTTTATTTTGCTCCTTCGCTAAAACATTACTTTATGCTCTATTTAGGTTCAATGTCGGTGTTATTATTGGCTAAACCCAAAGATACTATTGCCATCGACAAAACCACCGACCACGCCACAAATAAACTCTGAGAGATGTTTATCGAAATCAAATGCGGAGCAGCTCAGTTACTGTATTTTGATAATAGTTTTTTTTCGCTCCAAATGTTTACCGATAAAAAATTCAAGGTGCATTTACATCGAGAACAGAATGTGATAAAAAATTTATTCTCACGGACCAAGACGATAACCTTATTCGATAAGGTGCGCGCAGTTGCGCACCGTTATATATATATATATATATATATATATATATATATATATATATAACTACTTAATTTACTCACATAAAATTAATATACGAAAGTATAAATTTATGCGTAAACTTTAAGTATTTACTTCAAAAGTGTTCAATACGTAGGTAGAGCGAATTAGTAATTTATAAACCTGAAGAGTCCTAGAGTGGATGAAACGTAGAATATTCAGTGTAGCTTAATCGCCATATATATATATATATATATATATATATATATATATATATATATATATATATACAGAATGAGAGAGAGAGAAAAAGGGTGTGGTTGTGTGTGTGTGTGTAAATTGATATATGTAGTGATGTGTTTCTATGAGTGTATATATTATTGCCGTATATATATATATATATATATATATATATATATATGTGTGTGTGTGTGTGTATGTGTGTGTGTTTGTTTGTGTGTGTTTGTTTGTGTGTGTCTGTATGCAGTAGTGTATATATATATATATATATATATATATATATATAAGTGTGTGGATGTATATATATATTGTTGCGTATATATACAGGGTGACCCCCCCCCCAAAAAAAAACAAGAGCTAAATGGAGGCCATCTAGAACATATGTTGTAGAACGGAGAAAAAAAGGCCAAAGACCCTAGTGTTTTGATGTGATGTTTTGAATATAATAAACTACTTATGACTAAAGTTTCATTTCATTCGGACAAAACACGAAGAAACGGGGCCTAATTAGAGTTGGGACCCGTTTTTTGGGGGTCACCCTGTGTGTGTGTCTGTGTGTGTGTGTGTATATATATATATGTATATATATATATATTCAAGCAAACATTATTAAATGCAACGGAGATACTTTGCTTATGATTGTTTTTTGTTTGTTTTTTATTTTCCGTACAATCTTTTTTATATAAAAATCGAAAATATTAATGAAGGCTCCATAATTGTCACGGTAACGAACGCTTTCGATTCGTCCACGAATCATCTTCAGATGTTAAAGAAGTAAAAGCGAGAAGGAGCGAAAATAAAAATTAAAAATTAAAAAGTAAAATAAACTGCATTAGGTGACGGTTAGTTAAAATATATAAAATCGATGAGAAATCGATTAAAATATAGGTCGATTAAAAATTTGAGTATTAAGATCAGCAAGTTCGTGAGCATTGTTATTGTTAGCAGTGTCCGCCCATTACGAGCTATGCAAGGCATTTTAACACATTGCTGCTTTTCTCGAATGCAATATTATTCATAGTAGAATGATGAGTTGTAATATATGACGTTTCAAGAATTTTTAATTTTTGAGGATTATTTTCACGTTGTATAATTTTTGTGTTGTCGACGAGGAGTTTTCTAAGATTGGATGGCGGACGGTTTTGATTTTTGTTTTATTAACTGTGGTACATCTCTAAAGAAATGGCTAAAACTCTCGAGGAATATCCCCAATCTGCAGTGGAATGAGACCGAAATAAATTACACAAAACAAAAATAAACGAAAACAAAATTAAAATAAATCTCTATGATGTACGGACCCATGACGGAACAAAAATATCACACCCCAAAAACCATGTAATGTTATCAAGTAGTTTTGTTGTTAAATAAGAAAATCAAAATATATAGATCAACTACGAAAGACGACCTACCGACGCCATCTTTAAAACATTCTGAAGCAAAAAGGGAGACAACTCCAAAATAATTCACTTGCGACATTTAAAAAAAGAAAGCCATTCTTTACCTTGGGAGGGGTAGCAGCGTTGGAAAATTCGCTTAAAAATGATTTTCTTTATAGAAAACCAAACCACTTAATTAATTTACGTGATATTGTTTGTACGTTATTTTTTCAGTCACAGGTAAGTACTTCGTAAATTTTTTTTTTACTTTATTTATGTATTTATTTATTTTTTCCGTCACAGGTAAGTACATCGTAAATTTTTTTTTTACTTTATTTATGTATTTATTTATTTTTTCCGTCACAGGTAAGTACTTCGTAAAATTTTTTTTTTACTTTATGTATTTATTTATTTTTTTCTTTGACTATAGGAGAAATTCTGGACCAATTTATATTGTAACCGATCGAAATTCGAAACAATTTGTAAGCATTTAAACTGCCGAATAGGAACTCATTTAAGCCGTCTTAAACTTCCCCAGCACTTATTGCCATGGCTAATGATACACGACCTGAAAATACTTCCCTCAGGTTCCTAGGCTTAACATTCACAAATAACAGGAATCGAAACAAACACATTAACGGAATTGCGAATGCTGTTGCAAGGAAGGTGGGCTCCCTATACCGTGACAGTATCCTGTATCTCTACAAAGCCACTAATCGCCGATACGAAGAAGGCGGGCTGTATTTATTTGCTTCTCCACTGAGCAAATTAAGCACAAGGCCGTTTTTTTTAATGTGGAGATAGAGAAAGAGGGGGAGGGGGAAGAGAAAAGGGACCAGCTCCCGAGAGGTGGGAAATGGGAGCTGGATGCTGATTTGCACACTGGTATGTAGGGTTGCCCCTACATGGACCAGAAGATTGCCACAAGGGCAATGGTCTTTGGTTGCAGGGTATTTATTTGCTTCCCCACTGAGCAAATTAGGCACAAGGCCGTTTTTTAATGTGGAGAGTGAAGGGGAAATGGGGACCGGCTCCCCGGAGAGTAGGGGAGCTGGATAGTGACAATTGGTATGAAGGATTGCCCCTACATTGACCAAGGTCTTATATGTGGAGTTGGTATTTATTTGCTATCTCACCGAGCAAATTAGGCACAAGGCCGATTTTTAATGTGAGGAGTGAAGGGGAAATGGGGACCAACTTCCTGGGGAATAGGGGAGCTGGATAGTGACAATTGGTATGAAGGGTTGCCCATTCATTGACCAAGGTCTTATATGTGGGGTTGCCCCCACATACGGTCTTTGCCTGTAGTATCTGCCGTAACAGATGCTACACTTTGATCTTGGCCTGAAGGCCACGAAGGTCCTCCCCTTCGGGAAAGTGCACATACGAAAAAGGCGGACTATCTCTACCGTGCTAGAAAGCTACTTACGCCTGAAAGTATCCTGTACCTTTATAAGGTCACCATTCGCCCGTGTATGGAGTATTATTGTCATATTTGGGCTGGTGCATCTGCTACTTGTCTCTCCCTCCTGCACGGGGCTCAAAAAAGTCGTCAATCTGATAAGCCATGAACTGTCATCTAAGCTTCAGCCTCTGTCCCATCGACGACATGTTGCATCCCTCTGCCTTTTCTACCAGTATTTTCATGGTCAATGCTCTGACGAACTACAAACACTTGTACCCCCTCAACATGAATACCTCCGACACCCCTGACAAGCAGCTAAATCCCACCCCTACACAGTAGAGATCCCTAGTATATTTCCCAGAACTGCTAGACTTTGGAACTCCCTTCCGGGATTCTGCTTTCCCTGTACTGACATGCGTCAGATCAAGTTTATTGTGGACGGACATCTTGCTGCTTGTCTCTCTTCATAATACCCTACAACTTATGTCCCCGATCGTAGCCCCCTACTTCAAAGTGGCACTGCGCCTTGTATGGGGTAAAAATTGAATAAAGCATAAAATAAATAAATAAAATGTATCTGCCACTAGTCTCTTGCTCATAGAGTTAAAAAAAAAAAAAGAATTGCCAACCTAATAGTTCCCGCACTATCGGCCAAAATCCAACCTCTGTCCCATCGCCGAAAAGTGGCATCCAAGTACTTTAATTGTAAGTGCTGGGACGAACTCAAGGCATTAGTACTCCCGCCACGTAAATACCCCCCCCCGACAAACCAGACAAGCAGCAAAATTCCACCCCTACACTGTAGAGATCCCGAGATGCTTTAAAGTTTTCTACTTAAATAGCTTCTTTTTCCCCTCGGAAGTCTTTTACAGGTCTCTGCTTCCCTGACTGTACTGACATGCAGAAGTTCAAATGTAATGTGAACAGACATCTCGCTGCTCAACTCCCTACATAGTATCCCTGCAGATGTGGTCCTAATTAGTAACCTTTTACGAATTTGTGGCACTGTGCGTTTTTGGGGGGGATGAAAACAAAAACAGTAAAGAAAAAAAAACTCAACTTTCTACAGTAGCAGAAGTGGCAATATTCCTTATTTGGAGTAAAAAAAAAAAAAAAAAAAAAAAGAAAAAGAAAAGAAAAGAAAAGAGGCCGGATCCTTGTAATGGACAGGTACCCAGAAAATTTTGGTATTTGCATAAAACGAGTAAATCCTGAAAATGGCTGAAGCAGTTTAGAATTAAAAAAAAATGCGAAAATAAACATGTAAAAAGGCGAATGGCAATAAGTATGTAAAGGGGTTTCCCATATATATATATATATATATATATATATATATATATATATATATATATATATATATATATATATATATTAAGCCCCCCTCTTTGGGTAGAGCACTGTCATAAATAATCTCACCTGCTACTTAATTGGCCGAAAAAATGCGAAGTTCACTGTTTGTTTACAAACAAGTGGTTTGAGCACTGTAAGTGGTGGACGGATGTTTGTTTAAATAGATATTCAGACAGGTTATTTGCGGGCATCGCTTCCATGGTGGAGTGGGAGAACTGTCAACACGACCGTACTTGGTTCAATCAGTGGCTTGGGAGAGGTGCTAGTCTAGTGGCACTGATGAGTTGTGATACAACGAAACAGGACTGTATGTCAATGACTACAAATTGTGTTTCATTTTTGTTCTTTTATTTATATATATATATATATATATATATATATATATATATATATATATTATTTTTCAATTCAAATAAATTGATTAGTTATGATAACCGACCGTAATGATCAATTGTTTTTTGTAGCTTAGTTTAGTTTCGTATATACAAACATGTATAATAGTTTATAATTTGTTGATATTATTTTAATAAGTATGTATACACAAATTAGAATTAATAGATTTACTAATTATTAAATAGAACATTTTGGTAGAAGATTTATAAATTAATTAAAATTTTTAGTACGAATAGTTGGGTTTAATGACTTTGTTTGATAAAAATTCAATATGGCGTAATGGAAAAATAAAAAGGTATTTACAGTCTCTCTTCCAATTTTCGGATTTTAATCATGTCAAATCACACTTCAATTCTTTTTGACGGATTGATTGTTGCTATTTCTTCTGATGAGTTAAGGGCATAATAGATTCACTGATTGATATAATAATTAAGCGATTGATTTTGCGCTACGAAACAGATACTGTCAAGAATTATTTAAATCAACTGAATTAAAGGAATAAACTATAAGATTTATAAGATAAAAAATTGAAAAGAAAAGAGAAGATAATTTTCAAGTCGTAAACGGCTTTGGTCATTTCCAGGACTGGTCTGAAATTCTCTTATCGTACTCGGGACCGACTACGTTAGTACTGGAAATTCTTGGAGCGTCTATAAAAAATAAGGGCATATTTCTCGAGACATTTCATCATTGCATTACTTCCCCTGTTTCCTAGACGGTGACAGATTATTTCGCGTCCCCGACGAAACATCTACCAATAGAAAGAATTAGACGAATTATTATTGGCTCACAAGGAGTTTTCACACAGGTCTTCATAGATCTTTCCCTGAAAACAGTCTGTGGTGTTCCCTGGAAACTAAGTGACAACAAGTCTCCCCAGGTTTCCAGTACTCTCCACCACTTTTGATAACATTTCGCAACAGCTGCTTGCCATTGAGTTTTCGTTGGCAGCGGCTATTGGCCTTCGCTGGAATTTAAGTGGCAATAAGTCTCCCCAAGGTCCCAGTTCACTTTTCACTTATTCGGCTGAAGTCTGGTCAATTCATCGGTCTTTCCTTCCTCCTTGACTCTGCTTGGTTGTTTGGTCTCGCTTTTTTTGATGGGGGGTGATGTGGCAATGGGGATAGGATTGGGTTAGAGAACTCATAGATATGCAGCTTTAGTGTTCTTGGTTTATTATTATTATTATTATTATAATTATTATTATTATTATTATTATTATTGTTGTTGTTATTATTATTATTATTGTTATTATTATTATTATTGTTATTATTGTTATTATTATTATTATTATTGTTGTTATTATTATTATTGTTATTATTGTTATTATTATTATTATTATTATTATTGTTATTATTATTGTTATTATTATTATTATTGTTGTTATTATTATTATTGTTATTATTGTTATTATTATTATTATTAGTTATTATTATTGTTATTATTATTGTTATTATTATTATTGTTATTATTATTATTGTTATTATTATTATTATTATTTTTATTATTATTATTGTTATTATTATTATTGTTATTATCATTATTATTATCATTATTATTATTATCATTATTATTATCATTATTATTATTATTATTATTATTATTAGTAGTAGTAGTATGTTTATTAATTCGAGGTGACTCCCCAAAAAACGGGTCCCAACTCTAATTAGGCCCCGTTTCTTAGTGTTTTGTCCGAATGAAATGAAACTTTGGTCATAACTAGTTTATTATATTCAAAACATCACATCAAAACACTAGTCTATTTGGCCTTTTTTTCTCCGTTCTACAGCTTATGTTCTAGATGGTCTCCATTTAGCTTTTGCTGTTTTTGGGGGGTCACCCTGTATTAGTAGTAGTATTAGTAGTAGTATGTATATTGTTATTATTATTATTAGTAGTAGTATGTTTATTATTATTATTATTAGTAGTAGTAGCAGCAGTATGTTTATTATTATTATTATTATTAGTATGTTTATTATTAGTAGTAGTATTATTAGTAGTATGTATATTATTATTAGTAGTAGTATGTTTATTATTATCCTCATTATTATTAGTAGTATGTATACTATTATTATTAGTAGTATATTATTATTATTAGTAGTATGTTAATTATTAGTAGTAGTATGTATACTATTATTATTATTAGTATATTATTATTAGTAGTAGTATGTTTATTATTATTAGTAGTAGTATGTTTATTAGTATTTGTACTAATAGCATCTTTATTATTATTATTAGTTGTAGTAGTATGTTTGTTATTAGTAGTCGTAGTAGTATGTTTATTTTTATTATTAGTAGTATGTTTATTGCTATTTTTTTATTAGTAGTATGTTTATCATTATTATTATTAGTAATAATAGTAGTAGTATGTTCATTATTATTATTATTATTAGTAGTAGTAGTAGTATGCTAATTGTTATTATTTTTATTATAAGTGGTTTGGCGAGAGAATCATAATTTTCTTTAAAAAATATTTACTTTTATGAATGTTTTGCATAAAAAAGAAAGTTAATTACAAGAAATAAATATTACAAATTTATTAAGAATAAGAATTGTTCACATTGTTCCAATTATTTTCATATAAAATGTTAATAAATAACAAATATAATATTATATATTATAATACATAATATCTGTTGGAAGATGTTTCGTCTATCACCGACTAGAAAACAAGGGAGGTAATGCAACACTGAAATATCTCGAGGAATATGCCGAAATGCCAAAATAAGAAGAAAAAAAAAAAAAAGCGGACGCTGTTAAGAGTGCCCCCCCCTCTAAATTCCACAATATTTTTTACTTTTTTAAAACTTTTTTCCTTTTACTTAAGTTTCAGAGTATATATAGAAAAAAAAAATTTCATAACTTTTCACGTGGGGGGGGGTTCAGTTTTCAATTATGACGTTGTACTAAATTGAACACGAACTTTATTACCACGATGAAAAAAAAATGGAATTTCTCTCTGATGTGACCGGAAATAAGGGCTAGAACGGAGGGGTTAAACAAAAAGGAAGATGTTTTACCCCCCCCCTCTTCCTACTCACATCTATATATCTACCCCCCTCTACATTTAGTGTATATGTATATATCCATCTCATCAATGTATCTATCTATCTATCTATTCATCGTGGTCACAAATTTCGTGTTCAATTTAGTACAACAGTATAGTTGAAAACTGAACCCCCATGTCAAAAATTATGAATTTTATTTTTCAATTTTTTTCTATAATCTGAAACTTATTTTATCAAATCTCCATTACTAACGATTACTACGATATTATCCCATTGATTACTGTACACGCAATAACCCTTATCCCCGAGTGGCTCTCGGGCCTTGATAAGTGGTGACTACCATGTAAGAAAACAAGAAACAAAAAACAAAACTGTAATCGATGATATTAACAGGAATAAAGTAAAAAAAAAATAAAAATAAAAATAAAAAAGTGAAAATTGTGGAATTTTGAGAGGGGGCACTCTCGATAAGGTCAACCAGTAAAAAAATCCTGAGCAACGTCGGGTAGCCATAGCTAGCTTATAATAATAATAATAATAATAAAAAACTAGATTACTGGGGGTATATATATATATGTATGTATGTATGAGCGGTGAATCTTAAGCCACCCGTCCCGATATTTTCTTTTCTTTAGTAGCACAAGTTCGAAGCACGACCCAGGTAGCGAGCGAGGTAGGTATTATAAAAATATAGATACGTACATCTCTTTGTTGGAACCGCGTAAGATCCCACCGCAAACAGCATTAGGGTACACAGTGCGTGTAGAGTCCGAAGCCGCATATTCCTTACTTCGTCCAGGTGGTCCCGAATTCGTCTTGTTTTCTGGGGGGAGATATTTAAAATGCAATGTACACTTTTTCTCCCCGAAGGAATGGAAAAAATAAAAAAAAAAAAAAAGAAAAAAGAAAGAAAAAGAAAACGAAAAATAACAAAAGTAAATACAGTATTGGCCGACAGGTGGCGTTTGAAATTCTGTTATTTAACAAATAGTTACTAATTGTAAGTAAGAGATATCAAACGACACCGTCCCCCCTCTCTCTTTCTTTCTCTATTTCTTTCTTTCTCTCTCTCTCTCTCTCTCTCTCTCTCTATATATATATATATATATATATATATATATATATATATATATGTGTGTGTATATATATATTTATATATATCATAATTTAGTATATATATATCATAATTTAGTATATATATATATATATATATATATATATATATATATATATATCATAATTTAGGAATTTAAAATTTGTGATTTGAAAAAGTTAAATTTCAAATATAGAACTTTTATTTTATGTAAGACAAAGAATACAGTATAGGAAAATATTTAACTATACTGTATTCTTTGTCTTGAATACAATAAAATTTCTATATTTGAAATTTAACTTTTTCAAATCACAAATTTTTAATTCCTAAATTATGATTTATTTGCTCTATCTAGTATATTGAGCAATTTTATTTAGCTGGGATAGTCTTATATAAAATATTACATCCAATAATATTTTGTAAGACAAATGATCACTGGATTTATTGTATTTCATTATCCTGAATAATTATATATATATATATATATATATATATATATGAAATATATATATATGAAATATATATATATGAAATATATATATATATATGAAATATATATATATGTGATATATATATATATGTGATATATATATATATATATATAGATATGAAATATATATATGAAATATATATATATATATATATATATATATATATATATGTATGTGTATGTGTGTGTGTGTGTGTGTGTGTGTGTGTGTGTTGTTTTGTTTTGGTTTTAGTGATATGTTTTGAATGAATTCAATTATTTACGAAAGTGTATTTTTACCTAAATGCGAGTTGGGAATAATTTTCCCTTTTAACCAATTTGGTACCCCCACATGGGGAGCAGTATATATATTATTTTTAAAATGTAATTATCCACTGACACGTGTTTCGTCGTCTACGACTCATCAGAGTGGCTGTATGGCGTAATAAAAGATGAAATAAAAGGTAAATATTGCAACTTCTCTTCCAATTTTCGGATATCATGTCTATGTCCAATTGCATTTTATTATCGTTTAATGGATTGATACTCGCTATTTATTTTTTTGTGAGGGGGTGGGTGGGTTAAGGGCTGAATAGATTGGTTGATTGATTGATTTAATAATTAAATGAATGATTTTGCGCCACGAGACATTTGCTGTCAGGAATTTTGAATGTAAACGTAATTAAAGGAATAAATTGTAAGATGTTCAACACTATGAAATTTGGAATAGAAACCTTTGTCATTTGTTTATCATATGCTCTGTAATTACATTGAGCTTGATAAATTAAGGATTGGTATATAAAAAAGAGTGAAATATAATTGAAAAAAAATCATATTTCCATAAGAATATATATATATATATATATATATATATATATATATATATATATATATATATATATATGGCAAAAAAATCCTGAGTAACGCCAGTATATATGCTAGTATATATGCATATATATATATATATATATATATATATATGATTTTCAGAATGTGAGAGATTGTATAATAAATTCCACAGCCAAACAACGCCGCAGCTCACAAGAACAATGACTGTCAACGAACCGGAAGTCCAAGACTCGAGTTTCGCCCTCATTTGGGCTCATCAGTTAGACACATCCGAACTCAGGATTCGAAACCCGAGCCTCTTGCATGCGAGGCAAGCACTCTACTAACTGAGCAAACGCCCCGCACACAAGAATTTCTATTAACCAACACAGATCAAGTAAACCGCGTCGAAATCCAAATATATATATAAATTGCAATTTCACCTCAAACAAGGCACATTGCCACTTTGCTGTAGGGGGCTACTATCAGAGACATAAGCTACAGGGGTACTGTATAGGGAGTTGGGCAGCAAGATGTCGATTCACGTTACACTTGAACTTCTGCATGTCAGTACAGTTGGGGAAGCCGGGACCTGGAAGGGAATTCCAAAGTCTAGCAGTTCTGAGGAAGAAACTACTGGAGTAGAAGGCTCTCTTACACCTAGGGATCTCTACTGTGAAGGGGTGGGATTTAACTGCTTGTCGGGTGTGTCGGGAGTATTTACGTAGAGGGGGTACAAGTGCTTGCAGTTCGTCGGAGCATTCACGGTTAAAGTACTTGTAGAACAGGCAGAGGGATGCAACATTACGTTGATGGGACAGAGGCTGAAGCTTGGATGACAGTTCAGGACCTATTAGGTTGGCGACTCTCATTTGAACCTTGTCTAGAAGTGGGAGACTAGTGGCAGATGCACCAGCCCAAATATGACAACAATACTCCATACATGGGCAAATGGTGGCCCTATAGAGGTACAGAATACTTTCTAGCACGGTAGAGAGAACCTACCTTTTTCGCAGCGTTTCTGGCAATGCTCTCAATGTAATTTTTACAACTCATGTTTCCCGTGAACGTTAGGCCGAGGAGTTTAAAATATGTACATTCAGATAAAGAGTCATTGGCCATTGCTATTGGTGGCAGAGAAGGTTTCTTGTACTTATTGAAGGAAACAATTTTGGTTTTGGCAGCATTGAAGGTGACCATCCATTTTTGTTCTCATTCCACTACAGATTGGAGGTCATCTTCTAGCGTTTTTGCCATTTCTCTAGATATGTGTTCATTTGTTTTCCTGTCGTGTCGGTTATAGAGTGTGGTGTCATCAGCATATATATCCATCTTATAGACAATTTTGTCAGGGAGGTAATTTATGAATATTAGGAATAATAAAGGTCCAAGGATAGACCCCCTGGGGCACTCCCGCATTTATATCATATTGTTTGGATGTACGATCATAGATGACAACCTGGATTTTTCTCTTATCTAAGAAGGATTTAATTATGTTGAAGATTCTTCCAGTGATACCGTATGGTCTGATTTTCCTGAGAAGACCTTCATGCCATACCCTGTCAAAAGCCTTAGATATATCTGGACATACCGCTCTACCCTCCCCTGCTTTATCAAATGAATGGTATATACGCTCAGAGATTACAGTTGGGATATCTGCCGTGGAACGGGCTTCCCTAAATCCGTATTGTTGGTCGGTCAGAAGTTTAGCATCTGTAAGGTGATGGACTAGAGCTTGGTTAACAATGGACTCAAATATTTTGGCAAAAAGTGAGAGGAGGCTAATGGGGCGATAATTTACTGGGTCAGTTCTTTCACCAGAATTCTTGAAAACTGCAGCAGGCAGGAAAGCAAGATTCCTTAAGGCATTTGTTGTAAAGCTTGGAGAGAACCGGCGCTACTTCGGCGGAGCACTTTTTTAACAGCACAACCGGGATGAGATCAGGTCCACATGCTTTTGAAGTGTCAAGATTTCTTATGATAGCATGCACCTGAGATGGGGTGATTTCCAGATCGTCTAGTGTGGCGTCTGTCCGCAGAGGAAAGTCAGGGAGGGGTGGCTTGCAGGGTCCAGTATGGAGTTGGAGGCGAAACGACTGGCAAGCATGTTAGCCTTCTCGGTTGGTGAGCAAACAACCTCATGATTGTTGGATAGTGGGGGAATTGTTGATTGCCCATTATTTACTACACTGTTGTAGATTTTCCAGAAGTCACGAGTTTCTAATTTTTGTGCTTCGATGCGTTTTCTAGTGATTTCAGTAAATTATCTCTTAGCTGTTGCTATTTCTTTCTTACAGTTATTTCTGGCTTCTATATACTTCTGTCTGTTTGATGGCACTTCTTCGGCGCAATTTTTTTGTGCGACTCATTAATCTGTCGCCAGGCAGCGCTTCTATCTATATATATATGGCACTTCCTCGTTACACAGACTGACCATTTTTTTTGCTTTGGTGCGACTCACTAAACTGTCGCTAGTTGTGACGCTTCTCTTTATTCAAATTGTTTGCCACAAAAAATTATTTTCTTACAGTGGCAATTTTACTTTAATTAAAACAAATGTTTCGGAAAAAAAAATCCAATGTTGCTTTAATTCGAAAAACCTTTCATTTAAATCATTAAATTGTTCGGAAAAATAATTAAATTGATACATTTTTATACAATAAACGGTTTGGTTTTCAAATATTTTTGTATCCAGTTAAAAAAAAATGTCTGTTATTTATTTGCCGTATTATTTGACGAATAGGAAATCGAAGTTATCGCTCCCTATCAATGGCGTCGTCCGTGTATTGCAGAAGTGCAATATATATGTGTGTGTGTGCATATATATATATATATATATATATATATATATATATATATATATATATATATATATATATATATATATATATATATATATATATATATATATATATATGCATACACGGCATAATCGCGTTGAAACACCGGTTCTCGCCAGATTACCGAAGTTAAGCAACATTGAGCCTGGTTACTAGATGAGTGACCATTTGGGATTCATGGCGCTGTATGTCTTCTCTGCTTATCTCGGCATTTGTTTCCAGTCGTCTTGTATATACACTTCATTTGCCACTGGCATTTAACAATCTCGTCTCAGGAGAGGTGTGGTTGGAGATTGTGCACCTCCTGCCACAAAAATTTCACGCGAAAGCATCCCTTCGTGGGTATCCATAGTCTGTCAAAGACTGAAGGATGTATATATATATATATAGTCATCCACATACAGTACTGTTTCGCTGTTTCACAGCTCATCAGTGCGGCTAGACAGGCAACTACCTCAAGCCAAGATTGAAACCCGACCGTTTGTACGGCAGTCAAGGCTCCTAACCATTACGCTATTGGCGGCTGCTTGAACGAGTAGTGAGTTTAACGATATATATATATATATATATAAAAACAAATGATTAATAAAACATGTTAAAAGACATCTTGAAAAAGAGTTAAAAACTTATAAGCTCTATTTCCTTTTCGGTTTTATTGAGCTTTTACATCTGGCTGAGTTTATTTTACTAGTAAATATTAACTCGTTAATATTTATAATATATTTTAAGTTTACCATTTTGATTACCTTGGTAAACTTATTGTAATTTATATATATATATATATATATATATATATATATATATATATGTATATGTGTGTGTGTGTGTGTGTGTGTGTGTGTGTGTGTGTGTGTGTGTGTGTGTATTAGTGGTTGGACGATTCCAGTATTTTTCCCGATTCCGTACTAAATTCTCGATTCTGATAGAATTATCAATTCCGATTCCGATTCCGATTCCGATTCTTTATAAATCTCGAAATATTTAATATAGAGCTGATATTTTCCCGGTTTTCCGTAAAAAAAAAAAAAAAAAAAAAAACCTGTTAACTATGCAGATAGTTTCTCAAACGTCAAAATACGCTTGTGGAAGATGATCTATCGATTTTAGCTCCACTGGTAATTTAAAATCGATAAATATTTATTATCTTTATTATTTTAACGAGCAATAGAAGATTTTACTTTAAACAAGATCAAATTAAAAAAGACAATTAAAAGAATCGTTTTGGCATCGGAAAATCGGGACCAATTTTTTCGATTTCGATACCGATTCCGATACCCCCATTTCGATTAATCGTTCCAAAACCAATATATATATATATATATATATATATATATATATATATATATATATATACCCACACATATATATATACACACACACACACACATATATATATATATATATATATATATATATATATATATATATATATAGTCTTTGAAGTTTTTTTAACATTTGAAACTACACAAAAAATTACTTTTTATCATTCGTTAAAAAAAAAAAAAAAAAAAAAAACACTTAGTCAGTAAGTCATTTAATCACCTGCAATCACTGCATAAACTCTCTCGAATTTACTATAATACCAATTTTTTTTTTTTATCTTTTTTATTTTTCAAGGGATCATCAGTTGTTTACCATGAAACACTGTTTATATATATATATATATATATATATTCCTATGTTTCAAATATAAACTTGTTTTTTATTAAATGTAAACTATATATATTTATTGGCACGGTAAAATAAAAGTTTAATTTTGTCAAATAAATTCTAAAAAAGGGATTAAATTAAAGAAAATAACAAAGTATATTATGTATTTTTAACTGGCCTTTCCGATGCAGCAATCGGATTTTAGAAAAAATAAATAACAAAGGAACAACAAACATAATTGCAAAAAACCCTTGTTCAAAATTATTGGCACGGCTTTGTTTTTCTTTTAGTATCAGTATAATATCAATCAATTTCCGGTTTACGTGCTTTCTGAACTTTTTTATAGCCATATTATGCTTGTTTAACGCTAATTCAGTGAATAATTTTTTTCAGATAATTTTTAGATAGCGATTTATTTAAACTATTATAAGTGACTAAATTATAATTTTCAATCGCCATGGTTAAAACTAAGGAACACAGCGAAGACGTCAGGAAGCTTGTTGTAGCATGCCATACCAATGGGGAGGGCTATGATAAGATTTCAAAGAAGCTAAACCTTCCCAAATCCACTGTTAGAGCCATAATAAACAAGTTCAAATCGCAAGGCCACGTTATGAGTTTAGAGGGTAGAGGGAGAAAAAGGATTCTTTCCCCAAGAGATGAACGGAAAATTGTTCGACAAGTAAAACAAAACCCAAGGATCTCTGTTGGGGAGATTGTTGATGAACAGAGCACCTCTGGAGTGAATGTATCTCGACATACAGTTGGTAGAGTTTTGAAGAGAGCTGGTTTAAAAGCATGTCGTCCGAGAAAGACTCCCTTATTGAAGCCTATGCACCTGAAAGCAAGGCTAGCCTTTGCAAAACGTCATATTGATAAAGATGTTGCATTCTGGAAACGTGTTCTATGGACTGACGAAACGAAAATAGAGTTATTTGGCCATAATAAAGTGTCTTATATTTACAGAAAATCTGGCGAAGCTTTCCTGCCTAAGAACACCATACCCACAGTGAAGCACGGTGGAGGCAGTTTGATGTTTTGGGGATCCTTTGCTGCCTCTGGACCAGGGCGACTTGTTAAGGTCACAGGTAGCATAAAAAAGGAAGATTATGTTAAAATATTGGATGAAAACCTGAAAGACTCTGCTAAAGAGCTCTCACTTGGTCGTCGTTGGTGGTTCATGCAATGACCCAAAGCATTCGGCTAAACTGACTAAGAAATGGCTTGAGGACAATCATATTAATGTTTTGGAGTGGCCATCACAAAGCCCAGACCTTAATCCAATTGAAAATTTATGGAGAACATTAAAATTGAGGGTAATGCAAAGGAAGCCTAAGAATCTTATTCAATTGGAGGATTATTGTCAGGAAGAGTGGGCTAAAATTACTACTGAAGAGTGCAACAACTTGGTTGTAAACTATGAAAAGCGACTGAGGAAGGTAATCAAGGCCAAAGGCTATACAATTGATTATTAAATAAATCGTGCCAATAATTTTGAACAAGGGTTTTTTGCAATTATGTTTGTTGTTCCTTTGTTATTTATTTTTTCTAAAATCCGATTGCTGCATCGGAAAGGCCAGTTAAAAATACATAATATACTTTGTTATTTTCTTTAATTTAATCCCTTTTTTAGAATTTATTAGACAAAATTTAACTTTTATTTTACCGTGCCAATAAATATGATCATCACTGTATATATATATATATATATATATATATATATATATATATATATATATATATATATTCCTATGTTTCAAATATAAACTTGTTTTTTATTAAATGTAAACTATATATATATATATATATATATATATATATATATTCCTGTTTCAAATATAAACTTGTTTTTTTATCAAATGTAAACTATATATATACATATATATATATATTCCTATGTTTCAAATATAAACTTGTTTTTTATTAAATGTAAACTATATATATATATATATATATATATATATATATATATATATATATATATATATATATATATATATATATTCCTATGTTTCAAATATAAACTTGTTTTTTTATTAAATGTAAACATTATGTATTTATGCCTTTTGGATGACTTTGGATCATCTTCCAATTACGCAATTCCCTTGGAATTTACTTGTGCGAATGAAATTTAATTAACTTTCTTGGATTCTGCATTTTACTGTAATTTCCAATTACGGTAAAATCCAAAGATGCAGAATCCAAGAAAGTTAGTTAGCATCTTTGGATTTTACAGTCATTAGAAATTTTATCCTTCACCAGACTATCCATACCTACTGGGGAGAGCTTGAATGCCTACTAGACACTGTCCTCGAGTTTCTAAGGCCTCTCTGTACAGGGATTTGTCAGAACAATCTGGCATGAGGATACTTTTTCCATAGAAGTAAACCCTGACCAAATATTCAAAATCACATTTTGTATTCGCAGCCCAAATAAGATCTCCTCACTACGGCTACTCCACAGCTTTTCCGAGGAATGGTGCACCTTCTCCAAGTGATGTTACCTCAAGTAATAGCACGAAACTGGATACTCCACCAGACTAGATAAATTCTTGTCCTGGAATTCAGTAAGACCGAGAGACCAAAATAAAAGATATGCTACAATATATGAAAATGGTTAATTGGGGGGGAGAGGAAAATTATGTTCTCAACTTCTTTATTAACTCGGTGTTTGAGAGATAAAGAACTTAAGTGGAACATTCAAATATCTATATATCTCATATACAGGGTGGTCAAAAAGTCAGGTGACATTTTAAAGAAAAACGATATTAGCAATACACGTATATTTAAGTACCATACATTGAAATATAAAATGAAACAAACATGAAATATGTTTATTTTGTTAATTGTCGTCCATTTCTCTCTATCAATCGCTGGAAGCGATTAACCACTGATTGTGTAACACGTGTAATTACCTGACTTTTTGACCACCCTGTAGATTTCTAGTGTTAGCCCCAGGTTTTGGGTCCCTTGATTTCTGAGCACTTCGAATAAAACAAAAAAGTGAAATCACCTTTTTCTTTACCATATTCCCTCTGCTTCACTTTTTGTTATCAAGTAAGATCTTTGACTTACTTGTAGTTTCATTAAATACTTTTGCAAACAAATTCCGATCCCGCATTTTGCTAAATGGTACCCTCTGATGAGAAGGAAAGTATTTCTTCGAAACTCCGCGGATTAAGGACTATCCACTTATTTAGTGTTTTCTTTTTAAAATTAGATATGTGTCTAACTCTTTTTCAAAGTGTTTTTTAACATATTTTATTAACTACTTGTTCTTATATGTATATACATATATATATATATATATATATATATATATATATATATATATATAATGGTATCTGTTCAGTGCACATTTACCTATAAGTATGGTCAATCACTTATAATTCAGTAAATATAATTCTTTTTTTAAAAAAATAATCAATTATAATAAACAGAACGACTCGTAGAACTCTATCTATATTCTTTTTTCATTTATATACTTTCATAGAAATGTTTCTGTTATGTCAAAAAAATATTTTCTTTACGTCACAAGTGTCACGTTCATACATGAATTGTAGTATAAATTTTGATAAGGTTTATGATTATTATTTATGGTTATTATTAAGTTAATATATTTAAAGAAATTATATATCCTTTGACAAATCCTTTCTCAATTTCTACTTCCAATACTAATTAAAAAAAAAATGTTCATCGTCTCTATACAACCCACCCACCCTTATATTTGGTTCCTTCTTTCCCTAACTCTTTTAAAATATAGAGGGCAACCAGATCAGTTACCTGTGCAAAATTCAAAATGGCGTAATAGAAACATATTATAAGGTATTTACAGCTTCTCTTCCAATTTTCGTATTTTTTAATCATGTCAAATCACACTTCAATTCCTTTTGACAGATTGATTGTTGCTATTTCTATATTGCTCTGCAATTATATTGAGCTTCTTAAATACTGATTGGTATATATTATAAAGAAATAAAGTAGATTTCCACAGAAATATATATATATATATATATATATATATATATATATATATATATATATATATATATTCGATGAATACGTGAGCATAATTGGAATCAATCAATAAAATCCCCCTAAAAATGTTTAACCAGCCCTCAACAACGTGCAAAGAGGACTGGTACCTTGTTAAGACTTATTATCACCCAAATTCTAGTGAAGACCAATAGTCGCTGCCAACTAGAAATCGATGGTAAACGGCTGTTGCGATAATGCAAATTCATCTGCAAAGGTTATTGAAAGATGTGGAGAGTACTGGAAACCTGGAGTGACTTGTTGTCACTCAGACTCCAGGGAATGAATATATATATATATATATATATATATATATATATATATATATATATATATATATATATATAACTCCGCGGATTAAGGACTATCCACTTATCTTGTGTTTCCTTTTTTAAAATTAAATATGTTTTTAATTTTTTCAAGATGTCTTTTAATATGTTTTATTAATCATTTGTTCATATATATATATATATATATATATATATATATATATATATATATATATATATATATATATATATAAAAGAACAAAAACGAAACAATTTTTAAAAAATCAGTTCTAGGAAAGCAAACGTTAATTAACTCACCTTTATAATAATAATAATAATAATAATAATAATAATAATAATAATAATAATAATAATAATAATAATCGATACAAGTGGGGATGTAAAAAAAATATTACCTGTAAGGTCGAAGTCGTTTCACTGATATGTTTGTGGTATTGGTGCGCAGGCTCTTTTTCACCCGACCGCTACAGTGTGACCCGCGGGAATCCCAACTTTGTCACAGGTGCGACCTCATCTCGGCATATCTATTCACACGACAATCGAAACCCGCCCTCCATTCCCCACCGACGCTTTCCATACATTTTGATAGACTTTTTTATTTATTTATTTATTTTTATTTTTATTTTTTTTATATATTCTTCTTAAATTTTTAGTTTAAAAGACATGATACCACCCGTCACCAACCCCATCGAATAATCGAAAGAATTGTACGAATTCTTTATGATTCAATGCAGTTAGTAGACTCGTCTTCTTCTTCTTCTTCTTCTTCTTCTTCTTCTTCTTCTTTTTCTTCTTCTTTTCTTTTTAGACAAACATTTCAAAACATTACTAAATTGACCTGGACTAGATAAACCGGTTAGTTTGTAGCTAATTGTACTGTCCGGATATATATATATATATATATATATATATATATATATATATATATATATATATATATATATATATATATATATATATATATAGAGAGAGAGAGAGAGAGAGAGAGAGAGAGACACACACACAATCACAGACAGACAGACAGACAGACAGACAGACAGACAGAGAACTAAAAAGGAACTAACCATGTTAGGTGTTCGTCAACGAGAATTCTTCTGGATGAATGAGATTTATTACATTATTATTTTTTTTCACCTCAAACAAGGCACATTGCCACTTTGTTGTATGGGGGCATAGGCATACTGTGTAGGGAGTTGGGCAGCAAGATGTCGGTTCACGTTGCACGGAAGAAAATTTCAAAGTCTATCTGTTTTGGGAAAGAAAAGATTTAGAAAAAACACCCGTACAAATATCTGAAAATTATATATATATATATATATATATATATATATATATATATATATATATATATGTGTGTGTGTGTGTGTGTGTGTGTGTGTGTGTATGTGTGTATATATATATATGTGTGTGTGTGCGTGTGTGCGTGTGTATATATATATGTAAAGCTGAATGTGTGTGTGTGTGTGTGTGTCGGTCACGAATAGGCCCCTATATGGTTGACTATTTTAACAAACTGATCACATATTATGATAGAAGATGTATCGAGACACAGGAATGGGTATGTTTGATCTGGCAGAACGGTGGTTCATTAACATTGTGGGGTCTGTGTTCGCGCCTGGTCCACAAAGTATGGAAATAAAAAATTAAAAAAAAAAAAAAAACGTTTACAAATGTTTTTGATATAGATGTACATAAGAATACTTTGATAAGTATGTTTTAACGTAAATAGGGATGGTATAATAAAATTGTGGGGTCTGCGTTCGCGCCTGGCCTCCATAGGATGGAAATGGTCACAAACTTTAATAAAGACTTTTCATATCTATCTGCGTAAGTATACTTTGATAATTATGTTTCAGTTCGAAGAAATATGGTATAATAAAATTATGGGGTGTTCGTTCGCATCTGATCTCAATAGAATGGAAATATGTCACAAAGTTAAACAAGGTTTTTTTTTTTAATATAGATCCACAGAATATTGTGATAAGTGTTTCAGTGTATGGTATAATAAATTATGGGGTTTATCTATTTTATTTTTACTTTTATCATATTTTGCTTTGGTTTTGATACCCCCAAATTCGAATTTATATCTTTACAACCCTTTCTTTTTCATAACCTATCATACTTTCATGAATCAGAGTCCATTTTGTGTAGGCTGTTTTTGAACCCAGTCAACGACGGGTACTTTTGCTAGTATATATATATATATATATATATATATATATATATATATATATATAATACAAATTAAATATTTTCCAGAGGAAAAGTAACGGGTGGAGTTTAATGCCCAATACCGAATTAGGGAAAGATATATGGATACAGCTTATACGAAAGCTAAGCCTGTAAAGAAACTTAGCTTCCGAATAAGCTGTATCGCCTGGTAACTAGCTGATCGAAACATGATCATGAATGTGTAACGACAAATTATTGCTTATGTAAAAACTCAAAGTGCTTACAATACTATTCGGCTACACCAGTCAGAAAAATAAACTTATTTAAAGCAGTATTAGCGAAACTATGGCAGAAGGCAGAAATTTCTGTTGATTTCAGTGTGTCAAGTTATTAACGAGGTTGAGAAAAAAACCCAAAAAACAAAACACAATATACCCATAACTTATTTATTTGAATAATTTTCAAACATTAAATGAACTAGGAAAAATCCTTAGAGCATAATAACTACATAGTAATTTCTACGTTGACATAATTAATAGAGGATATGCGATCCTTTTTTATGAATGACTTGTAAAAGACGTTGATCCTTTTTTATGAATGAAAAATTGTAAAAGACGTTGGTCCACAGAATTAGTCAAATTTGTGATTTCTTCAGCAGTTATTCCTCGCGATACCTCTTGGAGAGCATCACACAACTCATCTTTGCTCTTTAATTGGCGTTGCATAGAGGCGTCGCTTCATGATACTCCAAAGGTTCTCAATTGGGTTCAAATCTGGTGAATTCGCAGGCCGCTCCATCTTCCGTAACCCAGAGAACCCCAGTTGTTGCAAATACTCTTTGCTTTTGTTTGTTGCCTGCGAGGGAATATTATATTGCATAAAAATAATAGTCCTTCTGAACGTCAACCATTGCTTCTTCAGCCATGGTTCACAATGTTCCTTCAGAAAAGCTATGTAAGCATTTGACGCCATTTTTCTGCCTTCTGGAACTCTCCATGGGCCAACTAATGTATCTCCGATAATCCCAGCCAAAATTATTATACCACCACCACCACCTTGTTGGCGCCTTAAACGCTGATGAAGATGTCGTCCATCCAGGACCCATCCCATGCACGAAACATCTGAGCCATCAAGAGTGACACGCACTTCATCCGTGAACAAAACTTTGGAAAAATCCATTTTCATATTATCCTCTGCCCATTTCAATCGGTTTTGTATGTGATATTGCTTTAATGGCTTAACAGACTTTGCAACTTCTTTCAGAACGCGACATCGAGTACTTTTTGAGACATTCTTCAATCCGGCTTTGTCAAAGACTTATCGATTTGTCTGCCCAGGGTTCTTAACAACTTCACGTTTAATTTAGAGTAGAGAACGGCGTGAAACAACTGTAGATTTACATGTATCAGCTCTTTTACGTACCTTTGTAGAGTTCTCGACAAAGTTCTTCACAGTTTGATGGTACCTTCCTATCATTTTTGATATTTCGAGGGCAGTTTTACCTTTTGCTAGCTGTTCTGTAATAGTACTCTTTCCAGAACTACTCAAACCACCTTTACGACCCATTTTATTGACGAAACAAACTGCCTTAATAATTTGACACACCTCAAATACTGTGGATTCAGCAATTACGATCGCAAGTTGTTTACATTGCGCGGAACAGCACGAAAATTTCACAGTATGCGCAGCTCATCATTGCCAACGTTTCCGAAGCTTTTGATACGAAACTACCAGCAGGTTTCTGAAACTGGTTAATAAGTTGACACGCAGTATATATATATATATATATATATATATATATATATATATATATATATATATATATATATATATATATATATATATATAATATATATATATATATATATATATATATATATATATATATATATATATATATATATAGGCAGCATTTTTTCTCTATGGCATATTTTATTAAATAAAATAGACGTTTTTTTATCTATTAATTCTATTTTCGATCCTTTCCAACTTCAGTATACCAATCTTCACTTCTGGTGAGAACTGGCGGACGTAATAACCATATTTATCATAAGTCCGAGTATAACCATTATATATAACCGAGTATATAATGAAAAAAATGGATAAACAATTAACCAATGAAGAGAAAAAAAAAAGTATAAATTGTTCCAAACCAGTTAGATTAATTTATCCCCGACGATGAATCCTGAAGGATTGGAAAGTACCCTGACTCCTGATAAATATGGTGATTACATCAGCCAGTTCATGCTAAAAGTGAAGATTGTTATTCGGAAGTTTGAAAGGATCGAAAATAGAATTAATAGACAAAAAACGTCTATTTTATTTAATGAAATATGCGATATATATATATATATATATATATATATATATATATATATATATATATATATAAATCAAGACATCAACGAATAGATTGATAGCAACAAATAGTGAATTTCATCGTTAGTTACAATTGTTTCAAGACTATTCGGACAAATTCAATCATTATGTCGTTTTAAAAATTTCACAAAAACAGCCTTTCGTCGGACGTATAGAATAAAAAACACTTGAACAGTATGAAGTCCATTTTCCTTATGTGAAAAAAACATAGGAATACATATATATATATATATATATATATATATATATATATATATATATATATATATATATATATAGCTTAGAGCGATAGAGGAAAAGAGCAAGCTCAATTCTATGAAAGGAGACTTACCTGGACATTATAAAGCTCAATAAGTACCAATGGAGCCTATATATGAAGACAATAGGGGCTGGAAATGAAGACACAGAACTATATATTGGTGGATATAGATTGGTTCATTTATTTAATAATGGAATACAATCGATTAGTTGGGAGATAGAATGGACTTTTTATGCAAAGGCATTTCGAAGCCTAATGCTTCTCATCAGAAGAGTAGGGAAGATGCTGGGTAGCGTAGTAGGGATTCGGCGTCTAGCGTTGGATTCATTAGGAATGAAATAGATCAAAACAAATTAAAATTATAGATGATGTTGAATTCTAAATAAAGGAGAAGCGTATTATATATAGTGTAATGCAGAAAGGTGTATAGAGTCTTTAGCATAGTCTTAAGTCTATTTAGTATATGATTTAGGGTTAAAGTTGGGACTTAACTGGATGTGTGGTGGTTCTAATTTAACGGCGTGTAAGGTGCCTATTATATATATATATATATATATATATATATATATATATATATATATATATATATATATATATTAAGTAATGTGATTTATAATTTAAAAGTTTTAAAATTTTTAAAATTTAAAAATCAAAATTTAATTAAATTAAAAATCAGTTTCATAAGAAGGAACAACAACAAAATTGACTTTGTTGTTGTTCCTTCTTATGAAACTGATTTTTAATTTAATTAAATTTTGATTTTTAAATTTAAAAAATTTTAAAACTTTTAAATCACATTACTTAATATTGAATTAGCTCTAGGACATTTAACTATCGAGCTTATTATATATCTAAATTACAACGAGCATTTCCTGTATTTTAATTAAACTAGTAATTTCACTATTACATTAAAATACACTTAGCTCTTTAGACTATTATTCTAATCTCCTTTAAATTATATATATATATATATATATATATATATATATATATATATATATATATATATATATATATATATATATATATATATATATATATATAATGAGAACAGAGTTGTAAATTAGATTTTTAACGAATGTTTTTATTATTCGGCAGAATACTCCAGAGCTGGGTGCTCCTTAATCTGCGGAGTTTTAAAGAATGCTATTTCTTCTCATAAGGAAAAAAATTTCTATGTATTTGCTGGCATAGGTTATTGGGTAAAAAATTAATAATTGTAAATTATCAAAATAAATTATCTAAATTGTCAATATTGAGTATAAAAATTAATAATGAGTTGATTTTGTTTGTTTTTTTCCTTTTAAAACTGATTTTTTAATTCATAATTATTATCTTTTTACTCATTATATATATATATATATATATATATATATATATATATATATAAATATATATATATATTTTTACATAGGCGTCACCATTTATCAAGGCCGATAGGCCACTCAAGGATAAGGGTTAAAATATATATACATATCAATAATAACAGAGTTGCAAAGTAGGATTATGCAAAAAGTTTTTAATATTCGGTAGAATACTCAAAAACTAGGTGCTCCTTAATTCGAGGAGTTTCAAAGAGTGCTATTTTTCTCATCAGAGGAAAAAATTGTTAGCGAAATAGTCAGAAAGTCGCGTGAAAAATTTAAACATTTCTATGTATTTGCTGATTTCGGCATAGGTTGAAACTTTTTTAAGTTTTATGATTTGGAGTCGCAAAACTTAAAAAAAAAAACATAGGATATAAATATGTAAAACAGTTCACGTGGACAGTCTATTCAGAGTTCAATGTTAAAAATAACTAACCGCATTAGAAGAAGTCCGGTGTAATGGAGGTTAAAAGTTGAAAGGAAAATGAAGCAGCCGGTGTTCGCTTTAATGGTTGGAAAATGAAAAACAAAAACCAACTCTTT
This sequence comes from Euprymna scolopes, assembly GCF_053919585.1. Taxonomy (NCBI): domain Eukaryota; kingdom Metazoa; phylum Mollusca; class Cephalopoda; order Sepiida; family Sepiolidae; genus Euprymna; species Euprymna scolopes. The sequence continues at coordinate 8,684,723 of NC_136526.1, forward strand.
GAACTCTACTTTCTGACGCTTTGTTTTCATTTTTCAACCATTGAAGCGAACACCGGCTGCTTCATTTACCTGCCAATTTTTAACCTCCATTACACCGGACTTCTAATACGATTAGTTATTTTTTGTTGTAACATTGAACTCTGAATAGACTGTCCACATGAACTGTTTTACATATTTACATTTTACGTTTTTTTTGTTTTTTTTTAAAGTTTCGTGACTACAAATCATAACACTTTAAGTTTCAACCTATGCCAGCAAATACATAGAAATGTAAAAAATTTTCACGTGACTTTCGGACTATTTCGCTAATAATTTCTTTCCTCTGATGAGAAGAAATAGCATTCTTTGAAACTCCGCGGATTAAGGAGCACCCAGCTTTGGAGTATTCTGCCGAATAATAAAAACTTTCTGCAAAATTCTACTTTACTTTAAGAAATTCCGATGCCACGCTGCCACACGGAAATTAAAACAAAAATAAAAAAATACGAAATTATGGTGTAAAACAGAAAATTATCTTAGCATAACACCCAAGATGGCTGGCATGTGGCAACGTGGCGTTGTTGATCATGTAAAAAATCATCTTTTTTTTTGTTAACATCAAATGGAAAAATCATCTGAAGAATTGGTGGCGACAGGATATTTTTATGGACACATAAATCGTAAAATTGCCTTCCCACTAACGAAACAGCTGTAATGAAAAAAAAAAATCCAGGATAAAATAAACAAAAGTTATCAAAAGGAAAAAGTAAGTTTTTGAATTTCAACAAAGTTTTGCACTATATATGCTCTATACCTAATAAATAGATACATTGAGCTTAACTCGAAATTATCGGTGATTAGGTTTTAAACAAAACAATCTCAACCCGTTAAACGAAAACGGTATACATTGAAATTAACGATATTTAAAAAATAAACATTATATATATATATTTGTATATATATATATATATATATATTTAAAAGAGTGTAGCCATCAACAATTGTGGGTTTTTTTTAAAGGTTTTCATCATATTTTTATTTTAAAATATTTTTATAACGCGTTTCGAGCTTAGGGTGTGCTCTCTTCAGATATTTTCGTAAAAAGTTTTTCTTTAAAATGGGAGTTTGTGGATATGCCTCCGCTGATATTAAATATGTTTTTCATAGTGGTGCGATGCGTGTGTTCAGTGTTTAGACGTCCTGTCTCCAACTTTAAGTGTTTCACTGTGACCGGTCAAAGTTAGTTTCAAAGAGTGTTTTTTAGTCCATATGGTGAAGGTTTTTATTGCTTCTTTAGGGTTCTTTTTTAAAGACTTTCTTTCCCCATGTATAGCATACACTCACACACAATCCCATACGCATACATATATATTCATGTACATGTACACATGCACACGCACACAGGCACACACACACATACACACGCGTACATACATAGAAATATATGTAGGAGCATACATATATACACATATGCATACCCACCTACACACTCACACACGCACTCGCATACATCCACCGCTAACAATTATTTTTATTTTTTTATTTTTTATTTTATATATATATATATATATATATATATATATATATATATATATACACTTTTTTTTTTCCTACCAAAACACGCAGATATATATGCGCTTAATCATTCAGACATATGTACACGCACCCACACACACACACACAAGTAAGATGGAGAATAATAGGTAGAAGATATATATACACACACATACACGCACATACACACATATATGTACACACATATATGTATGTGCACATACACTCACAAACATCCACATACTATGTAGGCACATACACATACACACACACATGCACACACACAGACATATGCAGGGGCTCACACATACGCGTATATCCATATTCACACGAACACATTTACCCACTCATACATGTGCATACATATGTATATATACATACATACACACATACATACGGATGTGTATACACTCATCCACCCATATATATATATATATATGGGCACATGCATTCACAATCCCACACACACATACATATTCATACATCCCACCTTATGTATATATTGGTTGGAGTTTCCTTTCCAATCCATGCACATATGCATACATGGATTCGGTCACCCAAACATAGATTACATTTTTTGAGGTGCAATCTAGGTTTTTTTTTTTAAAAAAATCCGACTCAAGGAACTACGAATAAATTTAAGAAAAAGAAAATACCCATCACAACTTATAGACAAAGGGATCCAACTTGCGACAAATATACCAGTAGAAGATTTGAGAACCCCTAAAGAACGAAACAAAGAACAAATCCTAACATACGTCTCCACACACAACACAAACAACCCTGCACTTTTCACAGAGATAACGAAAAACCTCGTCCTACTTAACCAAAACAGCAAACTAAACAATTTCCTTAAAACAACAAAAATAATAAAAAGCAAACGCCAACCCAAAAACCTAAAACGCATTCTTACCTCATCCAAACTCAATCAAGACGCAACAAAAGGAGTCACAAAATGCAACAAACAACGATGTGGAGTCTGCAACATAATATTAGAGGGAAACACATACACATTTGCGAACCCCATACAAACATTCAAAATTAAAAAAAACCTAGATTGCACCTCAAAAAACGTAATCTATGTAATAAAATGTCCAGCATGCGATAAATCCTACATAGGCGCTACAAAAAACCTTAGTAATAGAGTAGCCCTACACCGATCCAACATCAAAATCGCGGAAAATAGACACCTACATGTATCACAACATATACACGCATGCAGTGGAGGCAGATTCGAGATAATGCCCATCTTCCAAACTGACAACTACTTCTACTTGCTAACTCAAGAAAAAAATTTCATAACAAAGTTTAACCCCGCCTTAAACGTCTCTCCATAATTATACACATAAATAGGCAAAACACAAAATACACTTACAATAAAAAAAATAAAAATAATTGTTAGCGGTGGATGTATGCGAGTGCGTGTGTGAGTGTGTAGGTGGGTATGTATATGTGTATATATGTATGCTCCTACATATATTTCTATGTATGTACGCGTGTGTATGTGTGTGTGCCTGTGTGCGTGTGCATGTGTACATGTACATGAATATATATGTATGCGTATGGGATTGTGTGTGAGTGTATGCTATACATGGGGAAAGAAAGTCTTTAAAAAAGAACCCTAAAGAAGCAATAAAAACCTTCACCATATGGACTAAAAAACACTCTTTGAAACTAACTTTGACCGGTCACAGTGAAACACTTAAAGTTGGAGACAGGACGTCTAAACACTGAACACACGCATCGCACCACTATGAAAAACATTTAATATCAGCGGAGGCATATCCACAAACTCCCATTTTAAAGAAAAACTTTTTACGAAAATATCTGAAGAGAGCACACCCTAAGCTCGAAACGCGTTATAAAAATATTTTAAAATAAAAATATGATGAAAACCTTTAAAAAAAACCCACAATTGTTGATGGCTACACTCTTTTAAATATACATTTTTTCTCTCGTTGGAACTACACAACCATCACTTTAAATATATATATATATATATATATATATATATATATGTGTGTGTGTGTGTGTGTGTGTGTGTGTGTGTGTGTGTGTGTGTGTGTGTTATTATGGGATAATAACGAACATTTCTGTAAAAGTCTGAGGAAGCTACAGACGGCCAAAAAAAAAACGGCCGGGTAGCTGAAACCATAATGTAACTTAACAGAAAGATAAGGTAATAAAAAATAAAACGTATATTTGCTCTACAACAGCATTGGGCACTTTCTTCAGTTTTTATAAATTACCACTATATATATATATATATATATATATATACATATATATATATATATATATATATATATATATATATATAATCATCCACATACAGTACGGTTTCACCGTATCACAGCTCATCAGCGCGGCTAGACAAGCAACTATCTCAGCTAGGTTAGAGCTCGGTTGCTTGTTATGCTATTCGCTGCTGCTAGGATGGGCTTTTGAATTAACAGTGTACACACATTGTCCAAACCCCTAAGCTCCATTTGTTTATGCTAATGGCAGTTTGTTTATCACTTCCCAATACGCTCAACCTCACATAAGAAGCATTATATATATATTATATATATATATAGTAGACGTATGCATATTTATTCCTATACTAGCTGGCAGCCCGGCGTTGCCTGGTCGTACAATACGCCTAAATACGATATTTTAATTTATGCAGATTGCGTATGTATTATTATAGAGTCAATCCTCTATTGATTATATATATATATATATATATATATATATATATATATATAAAATTATGACCTTCTTTTAGTGCAACCTTGGCTTCAGAAAGTTTAGTGGAGCTTCGTTGGCGTCTAACCACTGAGCTGAGCGTCGCCGATTATCATAAAGAACCCACTTTTCATCACAAGTCACAACCCGGTCGAGAAACGGGTCGTTCTTGCTGCAAAAAAGAAAAGAAAGATAACACTTATAATAGTGTTTCTTTTGATTGTCGTTCAATTCCTGAGGAATCCATTTATCAAGTTTTTTATAACCGTCCAATATCTCACAAGTAGTTGGAAATCGTGGTATACATTACATCTAATTCAAAAGCAAGTTCTCCGACGGTTGCTCGTGGATTGGCTAAGGATAAGGCTCTTAATTGATCTTTGTCAGCATCCGATGACCGACCACTACGCTCATCATCCTCAAGGCTGTAATCGCCGTCACGAAAATTCTTGAAGCACTATAGTTCTGTGCGTTCAACAGTAGTTCCTGTTCCAAACGCTTCGTTGATATCATGCCTTTGAATTGAATTAAGCTTGAATTGAATTAAGCTTGAATTGAAATAAGCCTGAATTGAATTTAGCTTGAATTTAAATAAGCTTGAATTGAAATAAGCTTGAATTGAAATAAGCTTGAATTGAATTTAGCTTGAATTGAAATAAGCTTGAATTGAATTAAGCTTGAATTGAAATTAGCTTGAATTGAAATAAGCTTGAATTGAATTAAGCTTGAATTGAATTAAGCTTTAATTGAAATAAGCTTGATTTGAATTAAGCTTGAATTGAATTAAGCTTGATTTGAATTAAGCTTGAATTGAATTAAGCTTGAATTGAAATAAGCTTGAATTGAATTAAGCTTGAATTGAAATAAGAAAATTGTGCGAATTGCTTTTTTTCCTATTTTGTATTCAATGTTCTGAAAAGAAGACGTAATTCTTCCTATTTTTACTTGCCTTCCCACGAGGGCAGAGCTATACACCAAGGTCGGTTTTTAATATGGGTAAAGTAACAAAAATAGAAAGTGTTTTAGTTGCGAAAAAGCGATTGTAATTTAAACGATGAAATATAGCGAAAAAGGCTCTTTAAGATAATATATAAAGTAAAGGTATTATGACGAAAACTTTTTTGAAAATACATCATTTAGAATCTAGAACTTTCTTCTGTATTATTTGGAAAGAGAAAAGAAAAACATTTCTTATTTATTATAAACAGAAATATCGTAGGTATTAAGCGTAACGTCAAATTCCTTTAAAAACAATAAAGTAAAAAAAGAAAAGAAAAAAAGAACGGATAGAAACTGAGACATGTGCATGCGAGTATTATGTTTTTTTTTTTTAAACGCATCATTTCTTGAAGGAAAAAAAAACTTGAGCTGATATCGAAACCAAAACCTAGAGATAGTGAGTCAATTACGATAACCATTACACCAGCTTGCCAAGACGTTAAAAAGTGTTTTCAAAGCCACTTATTCTTAACATAAGTAAGCTGTTATGTTTCACAGTCGAGCATGAAATGCTTGAATTAGTTAACAAGCATATAAATATCCGATAATCTCCCCCAAATGCTAATTTTTTAATTTTGACCTCTGAGCAACCCTTTTGTTCAGAATAAAACCGATTAATTTAGTTTTCCACATGACTGGACATGATGTCTACCAAATTTCAATCCGTAGATCAAACATTCGTTGATTATAGAGATAGAGGAGTGTCCCCCCTCTCTCTCTCTCTTTCTCTCTCTCTCTCTCTCACACACACACACACACACACACACACACACACACACACACACACATTCTTACTTGTATAGATATACTAGCAGGCCGTCCGGCGTTGCCCGGTCGTAAAATACGCATAAATATTATATTTTAATTCATACAGAAACGGAGACGTGTAAAAAAGTTCTTGATGAGCCGTTTCACTTAAGGACATCTCCTACGAGGCTACGAAGTCTATTTTGAACTCTCTCAAGGCAGGGCAAGTCCTTTTTAGCTGCACCTGCCCAAATGTGGCAACAGTATTCCATCCTTGGACGTATCTGGCTCTTATATAGTATGGCAAAAGCTGTGAAAATGAGGGCTTGCCGTTCAAACGACCTAAGTGTGCGTGTGTGCTTTGTGATTGCTGCGAAGATAAGACAAGAAAATAATTCCAAGATGGTGCCAACGGCGTTTTGTAATGGTATGATCTCGGAAACTCTTGCAAAATCTCGTGCATATATGCAAATCAGTTGGTCTTCGACAACTATAAATTCAGATCGTTTTGGAAGGCAAGGAGGGAGGAAAGAACGGCCGGTTGGTAATTGTGTACGCTGGATCGTGTTGGTGGCGTGTCACCGTGTCTGTGTGTGTACTGATCAAACCGCTTTCCTGTCCCTTGCACTAACGATTACTATTTTGCCCAATTGACTTCTGCAGACTATTTAACCCTTATCCTCGAGTGACTTCTGATGCCTATGTAAAAAACAAAAAAACAAAAAAGAAGCGACTATTATTTTTTTTCTAAACTTCACTTCTCGTAAGTAAAAAAAAAATACTCGACTCGAGCTGAGATCGAAACCAAAACCTAAAGAAAGGAGGTCAAGTACGATAACCATTAGTCCAGCTTGACACGGTTTACAAATATTTTCAAGCCTACTTATTCTTACCCTAAATAAGATGTCATGTTCCACAGCAGAGCATGCGCAGACGTGAAACATTTGACAAACAGATAAAAATCTGATGAGCACCAAGTTACCCTTTATTCCTGAAGAAAATTGATTAATAAGTTTTCCCCATGTCTGAATACCCTATATACCAAATTTCAAGCCTATAGATAAAATATTCGTTGAGCATAGAGGTTGAGAAGTGTTCTCTCACACATTCTCACTTTAATAGATAGATAGATAGATAGATAGATAGATAGACAGACAAACAAACAGATAGATAGATAGATAGATAGATAGATAGATAGATAGATGACATGTATTGTACTATTTGTATTCGTAGTTTGTTCAGGGTGTTACAAATTTTTGCATTGTTAGTATAGGTGAGTAAGATATCTTTTTAATAGGGAAGTTCTGGGTGTGTCATGTTTCTGCCTTTTTATATTGGAAAATATTTGTATATTTTCTTTGTTTGCATTTCATGTGAAATATGTGGGATATTCTAATACTTTTAGTGAATTAGTTGGAGTTCTTCGGCGAGATATTGAGGCCTACGAATCCTGAAAGCACATAAGAAGAAACCGATTATCATGCCAGGTTTTATTCTGTTGTTATGGTGTGAGTAAAAGTGTATGCGTTCATCTTTCTGTGTCGTTATTCAATGTACTTTTAACAGTAAATTCTTTTCTAATCTCTATATATAAAATGAAAAATGTGTGTTAGTGTGTGCATTTTTTTGTGTATGTCCGGCAAAGGCTTTTTTTTCCGGGGTGGTTCTTGGGTTGGTCGCTCATTCTTATAACTTTTTATATGCTACCGAGATGATAATATATAAGATTTACGAAACGACTCGGCGTGCATCTTTAATTTGGGCAACTTTTACGCGTGATTTATTGGCTCACGCGTGTGTCTTTGGCTTTTCCGTATAAAAAAGCGAAACCGTGCGGCACGTCCAGAAAAGCAACGAGCGCCTTGATCAATGTCGGTGAAAACCGTCATATCAGACAATTGTTATTCATTTGCCCCCACCAACAAGTTCGGGAGTTAAAAAATACCCCCACCAAAAAACTTACCTCGCAGAAATAGTTCATTCTCCCATGCCGTGTTTGACCGCAATAAAATCAACCACCTGTTTAAACTCCTTCACATTTTAATCGCTAAATTTAACACCTTACTTTGCTTTCGTCGCCGTAGCTCAGTTTTATGTTGTCGGCCTATTGGCCTTAAGGCCGCGGGTTCGAGACTACCTGCAACTCCCTTTCCTTTTTTATCTCTACAAAAGATTTTTTTCCATTTTTAAAGTTTTAATATTGAAATCGCTGTTTTTTGTTTTATTTTTTAAAGAAGTTTAACATCATTTTTTTTAAATATTTAAACAGGGTTAAGTTTCTATTTGTTCTGATCCTAACCCCTCCCCAACACACACACCTCCAAACACCCAGGCAACGCCTGGCACCCCCGCTAGTCTATAATATAAAGGGCAAAAATCTGTTTAAATGTATGTATGTATGTATGTTTGTATGTCTTGCAAAAACTTTCGACTGAGGCGACAGATTTTCACGAAATTGGTATCATTTGAAGCTCGACCCTTTGGACGACAAATATCGAAAGATTGGCAAAAAACATTAATTCCTTCACCTCTCAACTGGCCACGTTTCTACAGGGACGGGTTGCTTTTTTCGTCGATATTTTTTTTTTTTTTTTACACAGTGATCACCACTTATCAAGGCCCGGAAGCCACTCAGGGATAAGGGTTATTGCAAGTACATTAAGTTAGTGAGGAGATTTGCTGAAGTGTTTACTTAAAGGGGCGGTTCATTAGGAATTTGTTAACATTGGACTTGAAGACATACAAGTTGTAGTCCGGAGGGAAGCAGGCAGACGGAACAGAGTTCCACAGGCGTGCAGTTCTAAGAAAGAAGCTTTGTTCATGGAATCCGCGTTTTGATTTAGGCACAGATAGAGAGTGGGGGAAATTTTTCACAGTGGATTCGAAAGTCATCGCCTCTTTTGAATTGTTTGGCCTAAATTTAAACCTACGTCACCTCTGGTTTGGCGAGGGGCGCAACAGCTAACGTGTTACGTTTTTCCCCCTTTCTTTTCCCCCGTCGCATACCTACTACCACTTCTTTTATTTATTTATTTTTTTTGCTCAACCAACACTTTTACACCCCCCCACTTCCTTTTCTGCCTTCGTGTTATGGGTTCGAGTCTGCCTGCCTGCCTACTACAACTTTTTTTTGCTCAACACACACCTACAAACACCCGAGCAACGCCGGGCACCCAGTCTAGTTTTATAATAAACTAGCGGGGGCACCCGGCGTTACCCGAGTGTTTGGAGATGTGTGTTGGTGGGGGGGGGTAGATTAAAACAACGCTGTTAAAAAAAAACGTTGGCCGGGTGTTTGGAGGTGTAAAAGAAAAAAAACTTTTAGTTAGTTTAGAATAGACTTGAACCCCAAACCTTTGATGCGGAGGTGGAAAGGAAATGGAAAAAAACACCCTGCGACCTAACCATCTCGACCACGGGAACAGATGAATTAATAAGCGTGTTAAGTTGACGTTTATAAACCGAAATTAGCAGGTGCGGCAACGTCAAGTTGCGTGATAGTTGACCTAGTTTTGCGCTGGAAGCCAGTTTCTGTTTTCCCAGGTCCACTCTGACCTCGAGTGGTAGTAAATAGAAACCGACTTGAAAAAAACAAAAAACAAATATATTCTTTTAAAAAATTTTTCTTCAAAATCACTGGATTCGGCGGCATTAAATAACCTGAAAAGGGTTGATATGCAGTAAAACAAAAACAACCAACCAACCAAGAATTCTTTATAAGTTTTGGTTTTGGTTTCGATTATGGCTGAAGGAACTTAAGTTTTTTAATATATATATATATATATATATATATATATATATATATATATATATATATCATAAGTTTTTATTTCGGTTTCGATTCAAGCTAATGCATCCAAGTCATATGGATATATATATATTTTTTTGAAATCTCAACTTTATAACATATAAAAATCGATAGAACATTAACTCTATAATAATATATTCCAAATCTGCAAGAATTAAAATATCATATTTAAGCGTACTTTACGACTGGGCTTTACCGGGCGTTCGTGCTAACTTAGATAAATACTTTTGCAGTTTTACCAAAAAAGATACAATAATATCAAAGGGTCTCCATTTACACTGAACATCTACAGAATGCCAACATCAATATATTAGATGTGGATGAGTCCTCTGTGAAATTTCCACAGGTACCTGCTAGTATATATATATAGAGTCGAAGTTTTTGTTTATAAAAGGTGTTATTAAATTGGAAATAGGTCATGTCGGTAATAAGTTTAATTATCTGTGTCAGTTTGTTACAGGAAAAAGGTAAGTCAAAGTTAATTGTATTGAAGTGAATGTATAGTAAGTTTAAGCACTTTTTGATAGAGGCATCAGTATACAAGGAAACTATGTCCAAACTGTCTATTGTTTTATAATGTACTAGCTGGACGCCACGCCCGGCATTGCCCGGTCATACAATACGCTTAAACATGATATTTTAATTTATGCAGATTGCGTATGTATTATTATAGAACCAATCCCTTTTTTTTTACATGGTAGTCACCACTTATCAAGGTCCGGAATGGTTATTGTGTGTACAGTAATCAATGGGATAGTATTGTAGCAATCGTTAGTATTGGAGATTTGATAAAGTGTCTTACTTAAGGGGGCGGTTCATCAAGAATGTGTTTATGTTGGACTTGAAGACATCCAAGTTGTAGTCAGGTGGTAAACAAGCAAACGGAGGAGAGTTCCATAAGCGTGCACTTCTAAGAAAGTATTGAATATTAGATATTACGAGGAAAAATTTGCTCAGTTGACTAATTAACAAAAATAAATAAATAAATGAAATAAAAATAATAATGATAATGTCGTTCATCAAATTCTGTCTGAGTTTGTTTACAATATCACGTCAGCTGATATTTGGTCTTTACGATCTTAAAAATAGTTTTTCTTATCTTATAGATGAATAAAGAATATTTTTACAGTGAACTATTTTACGTTATACCTGTGTAAACTTGGCCGGTGTAACGTAAAATATTCCTCTATAAAAATATTCTTTTTTTCTATCTATAAGAGAAGAAAGACTATTTTTAAGATAGGATTTTTTCGACTTTCGATATTTATCGGATGAATTTCTGTACAAAACATATCTAAGAACACTGCCAGACATATAAATGACCTTTGTATGAAATTTGCAAAAGATAGGCTCAGACGTTTGGGAACCTGTGAGGAAGGAACTCACACACACACACACACACACACACACACACACACACACACACACACACACACACACACGCACGCACACACTCACTCGCGCGCGCACACACACAAAGTGACTTTTACACAGGGTGTAAAAAAAGCCACTAAAGGGTTTTGAACTTAAATAGATTCTTTATTTTTGATATCTTTCTATAATTTTAACACAATCTTACTAAGATATTGAGAAAGTAAAAAAAAAACTACAAAATTCAAACAACCTTTATTTATGAAAACCAATGTCTTTTAAATGTTACCCATTTTCAACTTCGCATATTTGTGCTCTTTCCAAAACGTTATTCATGACAAATTACAGAATCTCTGGATTGCGATTGTATTCCGTTGTTTCATTCCTGATGCTTTCCTTCAATTCTTGCAATAGTCTTCAAATCGACGCACAATGTTTCGAATTGTGTTTATTCCTTCTAGGTCTACAGTCATCTTACAACCCCCACTTATCACCGGGACTATATACACACCTTATAACTATATTCCCCGACACCTATCGTAACTGGTTCCTACACTCATATACATACCATTAGCTTTCCAGATACCGATTACAAAATAATAATTTCTCCCTTCGAAATTTCCGGCTTTTCTCATTGTCTGAGAACTGATAGATCCATTAATAGGGAATAAACAACTTATTTAAAAAGCAAACGCGCCAGACCTTGACAAACATGGCGTCTCTCTGTACACAAAGGATTCGTTTTATAAATATTAAACCAATTACAATAAATCTTAACCACTCCTAATCGTAATTTTAAGCATAAATATCCTTATTGTTACCTACTACGAAACTAACCCCCTAAATAAACCATCTCTGATAAAGTATAATTAACATTTACAGTTAGCATTGTTTTTTCTTTTTCAATTTTCCGTACCAAACATTCCACGATGCTATTTTTTTATGTTTGTTTGTTTTATAACTTTTCCGTGTTTTTTTTTTTATTTTTTACTTTAAATTCTTTCCGGTACCCACCCTAAAAAATATAATCTCTGAAAAAGTAAATAAATAAATAACATTTACGATTAGCATTATTTCGTTTCTTACTTCGGTTCTCATTACCAAACACTCAACAATGCTATTTTCTTTGTTTTTGTTTACACAGTTAACTAAAATGCTTGACTCTAACATCCAAACATAACCGTAAATTGACATTTTACGTACTTAAAAATCTCCTTATGTGTGAATTTTAAGCCTTTAAACTGTCTAAGTGTGGATGCGTGTGTGTAGGGTCGTGTATGTGCGTGAGTGTGTGTGTGTGCGTGACATTGTGCGTGAGTTTGGTTGTATGTGTGTATGCCTCCATGTGTTTCTGCGTGTGTGCGCACGTGTGTGTGTTTGTATTTATTTTGTATGTGCATTTTTTCCTTCTCCGCGTGAGTTCGTTTGTGCGTGTGTGCATCCGTGTATTTTTGAACGCGCGTGTATGTGTGTGCGTGGTTGTGTGTACGTGTATACGTGTATGTGTTTTTTTTGCGTGTGTGTGTGCGCGCGCGCGTTTCTTTGCGTTTGTTTACGTGTTTGTGCGTGTGTGTGCGCGCCCCAAAACGTGTGTGCATGTTTGTGTTTTTTGTGTGCGTGCGTGTGTGTTCTTTGTGCATGTGTGTGTTTTTGTGGTGTGTGCTTCCGTATGTGTTTGTGCTTTTTATGTGTGCGTTTTTGTTTTGGTGTGTGTTCGTGTTTTTTCCTCGTGTGCGTGATTTTTACGTTTGTGTTTCTGTGTGTGTTTGCGTGTGTGAGTGTGTGTGCATGTGTTTTGTGTATGTGTGCGTGTATCTCTAATACTTCCGTCAACCAGACTCAGGCACGGCAACGCATGGCCGGGCGGGTACAGCCAGTATGAAATACTTTTTATAAAAGCAACAGTATATTGAGCTAGCGATTACAAGATGCATGAAGAAGTGCCCGGAAACCAATGTAGCTATATTGTCACGGTTTCCAGATTATAAATTATTTGATCGGGATATCCTATTTAATAAAAAGGAGGATAGAAAATGACAACAAACTACGAACATTAAATCAGTATCAGAGACGCTAATTGAATGTTTGTAGCGTGTCCTGTATCCAACTTTTAATAAATAGGATCTCCCGATCACCGATACACAATGTAAAATATTAAAAAAATTACATTAAAACAATGTTGTGGTTTTTGTGACGTAAGTGAAACAAAAATATTTCATCTTCTGACCAGGATCCAAGGGTAGAATCTATTCTGTCTAAAATTACGATATCGTGAGGTTTCTGTCCGCGCTGGGCGTCCATACAATGGAAATATGTCGCAGACTCCTATAAGGATACTGGAGATAAACCGTAATAACCAGATATATTCTGACACTCCATTGACCAGATAGATAAATAGTTTTACAGTTTTAACAAAAGTGGCTACAATATTATCGTGGGGTCGCCATTAACGCTGAATGTCCAGATATGAAAGATACCGCTGTGGAATTTCCACAGGTCCAGCTAGTTTTATTATTATTATTATTATTATTATTATTATTATTATTATTATTATTATTATTATTGGGTCTATATTCCACGTATATTATCTTATATTCTAAGGGTTGGGTAAAAGTTGTCTTTTTTGACAAATTTTGCGTAAAAGTACACGCACTATTTATATATATATATATATATATATATATATATATATATATATATATAATATGTATAATAGGACAACAAGAGAATGAAATGAAGACACAAAACTATATATAGGTAGATATAGAGTGGATCATTTATTGAATAATGGAATACAGGCAAAATTTGGGGGATAGAAGGGACTCTTTATGCCAGGGCATTTCGAAGCCTAACGCTTCTCATCAGAAGAGAAGAGAAGGTGCTAGGTAGCATGGTGGGGACGCGGCGTCTAGCGTAAGACTCGTTAGGGATGAAAAAGATTAAGAGGAATTATAGAGTGTAGGGGGAAGCTTTAATGAATTCTAAATAAACAAGGAGAAGCTTATTGTATATAATATGATATATAAGAATATAAATTGTCTTTAACATAGTATTGAGATTAAGGGGTAAATGTGCTATGATTGAATAGGGGGTGTATTGCTGCTGTGTGGTGATTTATTTTAACGGTTTATGGGGTATATATATATATATATATATATATATATATATATATATATATATATATATATATATATATATATATAAATGCTTAACTCATACAAACATATTCCCAGGCTAATAAAAAATGAATACAATGCGAAGATCGGACCCTTTTTGACATGAGAGTGTCGATTTTTATTATAGCTACCACTGAAACATATTCAGAAATGTGTAGCCATGCTATGTTTGTATAAATAAAACGTTTTGATTATAAATAAATATTTATACATATTTATAACTGAGGTCTATTATATAGACACAGTAAAGATTCTCCGAATTAAATTCATGACTTTCCTGTTATACTAATTTAGTGATCCCTTCCTAAACGACAAAAGGTAGACATAAATCAGTTATTATGTGAGAGTATACATATATATCTCTACAGTTATATAAATGCAACTTTGTCTGTGTATGTGTGAGTTCGTTCCTTCTAGACTCCGAAACGGCTGAGCAGATGTTCTTTAAAATTTAGAGGACTTTAGTGTATAAGTGTGGGCGTGATTTTAGTTAAGTTTTGTCTCGGAATACCCCCGATAATTACCGATAATCGATAATTGAAACCGTTATTTTTTTAAGAATTTATCTTTCATCGGTAAATCCATTTAGTCCATGTCGTCGCTTAGCAACAATGATAGAACAACGGGCCGTGAAAATTCTACTATGGGTAAGTTAATAGCGTTTTCTTTTTCTTTTTTCTTTTTTGCATAACGTGTTCTGTAGGTTCAAACTCCGCACGTAAATTTCTTCATTTTTTTTTCATTAACTACAAAGAATTTTATAAGACTTGAAAATTACGTGTTTTTTTTTTTGTTTTTTTTTTTGCATGACGTGGTCTGTAGGTTCAAACCCCGCACATAAATTTCTTAATGTTTTTTTTTTTCGTTAACAGGAAAGAAGTTTATTTATAAAATGGAAAATTTACGTGCGTGTGTGTATATTTTTTAAAATATCTATTATTTTTGCAATATAAAACTGAAATATTCATCGTCGAAATAAAAAAAAATACATTTGAATTTCACTCAAGTCACTTTAACTAATAAAATTTTAAATACAACTTTTGTAAAAAACTAAATTTGCTTTAAACTAAGTATAAACTGGTATGAAATTATATTTTTTTTTAATAAAAAAATTCACAGATGGTAATACCTCAAGCAATTACAGTAAAAACACAACTTAACATGTTTTTATATAAAAAACGTTCTTAAATTTTACACCTTCCCCCCCCCGCCCTGCCTACTGTTGTTTTGCTCCCCCACCCACTAATATCACGTTTTTAACACCCCCTCCACCCGGTAGAACTGTTGTTTTGATTCCATCTCCTCCACCTCTCCACACCCGGGTAACACCAGGTATCTCCGCTAGCATATATACATATATATATATATGTGATGATTGCAACGTCTTGTCAGACGAGTGCCACTCCCTCAGACACTTAAAGTTCATGTGCCCAAAAATGACTTTTTTTTTAGTCCGATGGTGAATGCACACGCTCAAGCAGACATGATACTGAAGATGGTCATTGAAATCAGTTACTACATGCTTCCAGCATTTCAAGCCTTTACGCATCACAACTTTTTCATCGCCACAGGACCATTTTTATAAACAAATGCCTGAGGGAGTATCTATACACAGATGATGTTACAGAGTCTTAGCTTTGTACGACAGCTAAGTCTCTCTCTCGTTCAAAATGTTGAGATCCAGCAACAAGCAAGAGCAAGATAGCCAGCAACCAGTTAAACTGCAGACCAGCTTAATGCGGGTACTGGTCTCCCACTTTATGTTGTTTTAAATCAGAGATTTGCTTCTCCTAGAAAGGTTGCCTTCACCGCGCCTTACGAGAGCTCTCTCCACCCCAACACACACATACATACACACAAACACACACGATGCTAGTCGACCGTTGACCCCGAAAAAGCGTTCATTCGCCCTTTTGGAAGGTCTTGTTTTTAATCCTTCAGGGAGACTAGCAATCCTCCTCACCAAACAAGTCTGGTGGGGGAAGCAGTTTAGTCGCCGGTGACCCGACCATGAGGCAGGTAGTACTGGGTTACATGGTACCAGTAGAATATGACATGAGCTGACATCACACACACACACACACACACACACACACACACACACACACACACACACACACATATATATATATTTCAAAGCATAACATTTAAATATCTAACAAATTATATGTGTGTGTGTGTGTTTGTGTTTGTGTGTGTGTGTCTACAAACGTATACATAATTACGCATGCATACTTACATATTCATATCCTCACGCCAACGCGTGCGTACACACACACACACACACACACACACACACACACACACACACACACACATATATATTTCAAAGCATAACATTTAAATATCTAACAAATTATATGTGTGTGTGTTTGTGTTTGTGTTTGTGTGTGTGTGTCTACAAACGTATACATAATTACGCATGCATACTTACATATTCATATCCTCACGCCAACGCGCGCGTACACACACACACACACACACACACACACACACACACACACACACACGCACACACACACGCACACACGCATATTTCTGTGATAGAGGGCCGTCTTCTTATTACATTTTAATTATTATATTAGATTTCTAATTGACTTAGTTCTCTTGATCACATGAATCTTGTTAGATGAAGTACACCCTCTCCTAATCCTAACCCTAACACCCTATTAGAGAATGGATCGAGGGAGAGAGAGAGAGAGAGAGAGAGAGAGAGAGAGAGGGGTGTAAATTAGATTGGGACATGTTGACCGGAAGTCAGGATCAGCTGATGGGGTTAGTTAGTTAAGGGTGATATTTTCTAAGACTTCATCAAGTTCCAAATGTCCAAGCAAGGAAATCCAAGTGAATCAGTGGATGAAAGGTATATCTTAAAACTTTGGAAGCCAACCACGAAGATAAATGAGCTTTGAGAATGCCCCCCAAAAAGATAAGTTAGTTATAAAACGAAAACAAAGCTCTAATTAATAGAGAAATAAGAAAGGATCAAGGACACATTTGGACGAAGAGTCGTCGATTTCGTAAAGAGGTAAAATGAGACCTCAGTTTACGGCATAAGGGTGGCTGGATGAAGCAGCTGACGTGAGTTATAGGAGGTACTACCCTACATCCAAAAGGAATATGCCAGGGAGATCAGATAGAGATTCTGGTCTAAAAAATAAAAGTATGAAGTCAGTTGGAAAAGGGCTGACTTGAGAAAAAAAAGTTTCGTTTTTTGTTTCATCGTGTCTGATCTTTCTTAGTAAAGTAGTTGTGTAGATATAGAATTTAAAAATGAGTACATTTTTTGAAAATAAGGATAGAGAATGGATCAAGAGAGAGAGAGAGAGAGAAAGAGAGAGAGAGAGAGAGAGAGAGAGGAGGTGTGTAAATTAGATTGAGACACGTTGACCAGAAGTCAGGATCAGCTGATCTGATTGTGTGTGAGTCACGTGATCAGGTTAGCTGAATCGTGGAGATTTGGTTTGGGCGTAGAAGGCGACGGACGGCTATCGCAGACGTCTTCTCCTCTTCACTGGGGAGGGGGGGACGCTGACGTGTGTAGAAACGAGACCAAGAGTACCACACGAGCCAGAGATTCACTTTCCATCTTCTGCGAGACATCTGGAAAGTGAAATAAAAACTATAAAACAAATTCATCGTGTTGGAGTGAATGAACCTTCGTCCAAAACAGGTACCGTCTCCCCTCCAAGACACGAGATGTTTCCAGATGGACCAACATCCTAGACGCAGAAGGTATGTTGAAAAATACATGTACCACACACACACACACACACACACACATACACACACACAACGGCATATGAACATATCATTTAATAGAAATAACAGCTAGACGATCAAACGACATTAACTCTGACTAGACGATCACACACGTTTCCCTTTATTAGAGAAAACTACGCAACAACACTGCTTCATACACTGGTTCACATAAAAGTAGAAGTGAAACACGCACGCATACACATATACAGACAAACACACACGCCAAGAATGCACGGACATATAGAAATATACACATACTAGCAGGCCGCCCGACGTTGCCCGGTCATAAAATACATTTAAATGTGATATTTTAATTCATGAACATTTCGTATTTGTTCTGATTATTATATGGTACCCATGACATATTAGCGATTTCGGAAGGTAAAAAAAAATTGACTTTGGTGCCATCGACTAGAATTGAAACCAAAACATAAAACTTTCCAGCCTTATGACTAAAATCTACACATATACAAAAAAATATTGTTTACCTTATGCAGTTAATTAGCGCATGCGCAAAAAATGGGGATAGTCAGTCGACTTACGGCAAGCCAATATCAATGTTTTTTTTGAGCGCTTATCTATTTTAAAACCAATTCGAAAGTGTTCACGGATCCAAATACCTTATATATCAAGTTTCAGATCTAAAGACTAAGATTTAAGAGAGGAGTTTGAAAGAGAATTTACGCGCACACAGAGGCAAGGTTACTTATCTATCTATCTATCTATCTATCTATCTATCTATCTATCTATCTCTCTTCCCCCCCTCTCTCTCTCTCTCTCTCTCTCTCTATATATATATATATATATATATATATATATAGATAGATAGAATTTTAGTTATTCAATAAATTTAAAATTTATGTGAAATCTTTTATATCCTTTTCATTAACTTTCCTTACTCTATGACATTTAAATACTTAAAAAACTTTTAATTGTGATTTTCCATGTCTCACTGACTTCAGCAAATAAGGTGTAAACCATTATAACTATCTGCTAATATTTTCTCCTCCGAAGAGTTGGTAGACATCGAAATCCTATAGGATAAGGAGTTAAAATATTTCTAATGTATTCTTTGTCTTACATAGAATAATAAAAATATTTTGATTTGAAACTCAAACATTTCACGGCACCAATTTTTAAATTCATTGAATGACTAAAATTTGAGTTATTTGCTCTATTTTGTATATAGAGCCATTTTCATTTAGGTGGGATAGAATATTATAGAATATTACTGTCATTAATATTTTGTAAGACTTATAATCACAGGTTTCCATCCCAGTTGATAATTTTATTCTGAAGTATATATATATATATATATATATATATATATATATATATATATATATATATATATATATATATAGTGGAAATGGTAATTAATAAAAACTGAAGAAAGTGCTCAATACTGTTGTAGAGCAAATATACGTTTTATTTTTTATTACCATATCTTTCTGTTAAGTTACATTATTGTTTCAGCTACCCGGCCGTTTTTTTTTGGCCGTCTGTAACTTCTTCCCATAATAACGAACATTTCTGTAAAAGTCTGAGGAAGCTACAGACGGCCAAAAAACGGCCGGGTAGCTGAAACAATAACGTAACTTAACAGAAAGATACGGTAATAAAAAATAAAACGTATATATATGTGTATATATATATACATATATATATATATATATATATATATATATAGATAGATAGATAGATAGAAAGATAGATAGATAACAAACAAATGACAAAAATCTATATTCCAAATTCCATGATGCTGACCATCTTACAATTTATTCTTTTAACTAGCGGGGGTACCCGGCGTTGCCCGAGTGTTTGTTTCCGGGACGGGGGGGGGGGAGTTTTAAAAAATGTTATGGTAGGTAAGTAGGAAGGATCAAACCCGGAGTCATGAGTAAAAGTAGGAAAATAAAGTGTGAAAAAAAAAAACATCTGCAACGTTAACAGTTCGGCCACCAAGAAAAGTCCATTCCAGTTGTTTAGGAAAAAAAACAAAAAAAAAACGACTACGGTAGGTCGGCGCGAACGTGAAAATATAATGTGAATTGCCCAGCACGCTAACCACTACGCCACAGAGCACTGCAGCTTAGTTTAGTGATTTTAAATAACTTCACATGAAAGAACTACGAAGCCAAACCGGTGTTCTCTTCTCAACTGTTCCTTGGGAACGATCCCCAAACGGTGTTAAGTGGTGGCAGGGGGAGGAGAAATTTATTAGAGAGAAAATATTTTACCACTTCCATTGATCTTAACCGATTTTGGCCGTGACTTCTCAGCAGAAAAAGTATAGAAATCTAAGATTATCGAGGAATTTGAGAAATAATAAGCCTATAACACACCTCAGATATTGTTCTGCCGTTTGTGCATATTATATTTGCATGAAATATCTTGATTTTTAATCCTATTAAGGTCAAAATCCGACGGGAAAAATGAGTTCATTTTATTTATATAGATAGAAGATAGAAGAAGAAGATAGAAGAAGAAAGAAAGAATAGAAGAGAAGAGAAGATAGATAGAAGAAGAAGAAAAAGAAGATAGAAGAAGAAGATAGAAGATAGAAGAAGAAGAAGAAGAAGAAGATAGAATAGAAGAAGAAGAAGAAGAAGATAGAATAGAAGAAGAAGAAGAAGAAGAAGAAGAAGAATAGAGAAGAAGAGATTACGTTGACATTCACAATTCTTAAAATGAAAATACAATCAAAATAATCGTTTTAAACAATTTGGGACACTAAAAGCGTATATCGGTTTTTATATTAGAATTCTTTTAAAAAGTCATATACAGAAGTGTAAAAAAAAAATTAAATACGGAAAAGAACGATTCGTAAAATTCCGATGCAAACGCTTTTGTTTTTATTTGTATATTTTGAACGTGAAAAAAAACTTAAGACGCCTTTAATCGTGCAATCCGACATTTTCCCTCGTGGGGATTCAACTAAATATGGCCCCCGATTTGAGAAGAAATGGCAGAACATGATATGTGATTTTGTTTGTTTGAATCGACAGTTTTTTCCTCTTTTCTTTTGTGGTAGTAGAGGGGGAGGGGGACGTAGTTGTCAGTGAGGATAACCGACGTAATCTTGTAATTGTCTGTATTTTTGAGATGAGATGTTTTCATTGATTGAGATTGTCGGACTGACTTCCTTATCTTGGTTGTTATAGTCACAACGTTTCGGCCGTTTTGCCCTCCGGCCTTCATCAGGTGTTTTGTATCGAACTAGAGAACCGTTTGTTAAGAGTCTCGAACCCAACCCTTTATTATTATTACGGGGGTACTGTGTTCGGACTCCAGCTAGGCTCTGGGACATAGTTGCTGATTCTCTGTTTTGAATGTTACTTTTCACTGCCTTCGTTCAGGATTGAACTCAGCACCTTTGGGTAACTGTAAACTTTGATACAACGTCTAGGACCACTCGGCCATATGATGAGGAAGTCAGTCCGACAATCTCAATAAACTTCCAGGCCCTTTCAAGATGCGCCATTCAGCCTTCTCCCACCCACGCTCTATGCCCTCCTCTCCCTCCCCGTTTATAAGCTCGCGCAAGATTTAAGCTTACCTTAAGAGGATATCAAACGAGCGATACAATTTCTATCAGGCAGGAAGAGAGAGAGAGAGAGAGAGAGAGAGAGAGAGAGAGAGAGAGAGAGAGAGAGAGAGAGAGAGAGAGAGAAGACACAGGATTCAAGATAGGTCACCAATAATTGCCACAATGATAAAAATCAAAATATTCTGACGATGATGAATTCATTCTTAACGCGAGTTTGACGACAAAACACGACAGACCAACGAAAATGCTACGTTACACATGATAGACCAACGGAAATGCTATTTCAAACTTAAGCGTCACAAACACAATGAAAATGCTATTTTTGAACTTATACGTGACAAAAAAAAATCATATTTTAAATTTAAATGCTCGTCAAATGTTTTAAATCTGTTCGTGAGAGACGAAGGAAAATTCTATTTTATACCTAAGCGTGAAAGATACAGCGTAGAACAATAAAATACTTTTTTTTATCTATTCTATTTTTGTGATACATGAAGACAATGAATTATGAAAAAAATATATATTCTCAGTTTTATTTATTTATTAATATTCGTTTTCTTTATGAAGTCTAGAAAAATAAAACGTATTACAATAGAAAAATGTAAGCATGAAAAGTGATATGATTAAGCTTAAACATAAAAAGTAAATATGTAAGGAGGTGAGCGACGCTTTTTATGACTGGTTTCTATAGCAACCATGTTGCTTCAGCGACTACTGTTGCTACTAATTCACTGCTGTCGCTAAAAGAGAAGTGACAAGTAGAAACAGAGAGAACGAAAGCATGAAAGGGAGATAATTTGGAGGATTTTATTGAAAGCAAACGAGTGTCATACATTGTTATTACATATGTGTTTATGGGGGCAAAAAATAAGGCTGAAATTAAACAAAGAACAAGTGAATATATTGTAAGCCTGGAAAAAATCCTCGATTTCAATAGAAAAAATGCGAGCATGAAAAGTAATATGATTAAGCTTAAACATGGAAAATAAAGGACTAGTTGTTTAAACTGAAAAAGAAAGTGACAACATATTCTAGTAAAAAATATAATAAATTTATAACTTAAAATTTTGCAGCATTAAGAATTGATTCTATAATGTTATTGATTGAATTAAAAACATCTTAACGCTGCCACCATAAGGACTGGTCTATGATCGCGTGAGCGAAGTCAGGTCGTTTTTTTTTTCTTAAATATTTAAACTAGTTATAGAAAGAGCGGTTTTTTTGCGCATGCGTGTTTGGCTAAATTGTCATGAAGGAACGGTTTTTTGCTACCCCTCTCCGTAGAAAAATGCCCAGTTGAGTGTGAAGGAATTAATGTTTTCAGCCAATCTTTCGATATTTGTCGTCAGAAGAGTCGGTCTTCAAAACGATACCGATTTCGTGAAAATCCCTCGCCTCTGTGGAAAGTTTTAGGCAGGCATACAAACATACATACAAACATACATACATTTAAACAAATTTTTGCTCTTTATATTACGGGCTCTGCTTATATTATGTGTTGTTTTTTATCGCTTCTAAGGTGTTTTTTTCATTGTTGATTTTTAGCGAATGTTGTCATATGATGCCATAGCTAAAAGAGACAGTTCAAAACGGAAGGGAGGGATAAAAATTAAAGTAAATATTCCTGGATATATTATCTAATATATATATATATATATATATATATATATATATGTTTGCAGGTTGAACCAAATAACGTATAAGGCAATACAAATGAAGACTCAACAAACAAAGGTAGATCAATAAGAAGTGTATTAGGAAAAGTATATTTACAGTATATTTACATAATGGTTGTCAGGTAAGAGAGTCTTGGCTGGAGAACATATCTGCCCTCGGCTCAGCCTTCGGTGGCTTCTGGTTAACACACACTCAGACCAACCGAGTCTTGTTAATTATGTGTAATATTATCCACATATGTAAATGAGTGGGTGCCACCACACCAATATATATATATATATATATATATATATATATATATATATATATATATATATATATATATATATAGTTCAAACACAGTAGTGTTTGAGTATCTGGTTAAGTGTCAGTTTTAGTCATTTAGAACTGCTTTAAAGCTTCACTGCTCACTCAATTTTCGACCGAGTTTCAAACAATTATTACAGTATATAGATCACATTTTCAGCTATATTGTGAAAAGAATATTTCAATTGTCGTTCAGTAAAACAAAAGTTATGATGAATTTTCTGGTATTCAAAATCGTAAAAATATGTAAGGAGGTGAGCATACATATACACGCACGCTCTCATCCCCACGAACACACAGACACACATACACACACACAAACACACACAAGGAAACACATATGCGCGCGCACTTACACACCCACTCCCAAACACGAACATACACATAAGGACGCACTTATTCTTCTGTATGTATCCCTATGCCTTCAGCCACACCAGAAATGAACTTCCCAGACCCTTCCCCACAAGGTCCTTAAACTTCAAAACTAAAACTTTACCGACACACCAAGCACCCCCTCCCACCTTTCCCCCTTGTTCCCTTCCTCTTTTTTCCGCTCTTCTCGCGTCCCTCCCCTGACATCATTCACTCTTTCATACCATCATAAGGAACATTTCTGTAAAAATCTGAAGAAGCTACAGACGGCCAAAAAAAAAAAACGGCCGAGTAGCTGAAACAATACTGTAACTTAACAGAAATATACGGTAATAAAAAATGAAACGCATATTTGCTCTACAACAGTACTGAGCACTTTCTTCAGTTTTAATTAATTACCATTTCTACTAAATATACTCTTATATATATATATATATATATATATATATATATATAACAATAGATGTATGCATGTGTGTGTATCTGCGCGTCTGTGTGAAAGTATTTAACCGATAAACTCTTAAACTACTGGTCACATAACACTGAAATTAACAGGAAATACTAATCATACACCAACGTTGGTTTATAACAAACAAAATCTTTGTTTGGATGGATGAATAACGCTTAAAAAAATATGTCGACAAGTTGAAATGCGAAATGTTTATTTCAACTTGTCGAGGCATTTCTATTACTTTTGCGCATGCGCAAATTTCATTCATAGCTTGAAGTGGTTTAATTTTGAATTTCTTATCAATCTATAGAAAGCTAAACATTTGGTTTCCATTCCGATGGATGGCACCCAGGTCATTATTTTTTTAATCTTTTGAAATCGGTACTATATATTAGGTACAATATAATATTCAATAGAGAATTGGCTCTGTAATAATAAATACAAAATCTGCATGAATTAAAATATATTTAAGAGTATATTACGACGCCCGCTCCCGCAAGTTGAAGAATACGTCCGACCAATCCTTAAACGTCTTTAAATGTCCGGCTTGTGAGAACATAAAGACAACGTATTTATAGCTTTTGAATTTCAGGATATTTAATCATGGACACCTCGATGCTGAATAGGGTTGCATTATGATCATTGACAAAGTCGCACCCACAGAAGAATGCACAAGTAAAGAGCATTAAAAGTTCGACAAAAACATCCGCAGTCTCAAATATTTGATCTTACGAAAAAAAAAAATAATAAAAATAAAATAAAAAATCGAACATTACTTTTAACAAACGTCGTTAACAAACAATAACTAAAAACTCATCTGGATTTATTTTGAACTAGCGGGGGCACCCGGCCTTGTCCGGTCGTAAAAAACGCGTAAATACATTTTAATTAATGCAGATTTCGTGTTTATTGTCACAGAGCCAATTCTCTATTGATATTATATATATAATCATACAAATTTTGAATCCCCAAACAGTGTTTCATGGTAAACAACTGATGATCCCTTTAAGAACATTGGTATTATTATTTGTTCATGTAAACTATTCAGCGATACGGGAGATTAAATGACTTACTGATATATATATATATATATATATATATATATATATATATATATATATATAGAGAGAGAGAGAGAGAGAGAGAGAGAGAGAATAGAGAGAGAGAGAGAGAGAGAATAAATGACAAAAGGTTATATTCCAAAATTCATGATGTTGAGCATCTTATAATTTATTCCTTTAATTCAGTTGACATATACAATTCTTGAAAGTATCTGTTTCGTAGCGCAAAATCAATCACTTGATTATTATACCAAGCAGTGAATCTATTATGCCCTTAACTCATTAGGAAAAATAGCAACAATCAATCCGTCAAAAGGAATTGGAGTGTGATTTGACATTATTAAAACCCGAAAATTAGAAGAGAAGCTACAAATACCTTTTTATTTTTCCATTACGCCATGTTGAATTTTTATGCTCAACCCAAGATAGGGAGCATTATATATATATATATATATATACATACATATGTATGTATGTATATATATATATATATATATATATATATATATATATATATATATATATATATAGTAAGTTATAAAATATATATGGCGATTAAGCTACACTGAATGTTCCGCGTTTCATCCAGTCTAGGACTCTTCAGGCTTATGCGCGAATTTTGTGGTTGTCTGTCGTTTTTATATATGCATCTTCTATTGAGATTTTAGTTAGTCAATCAGCTTTCTAGTATCCCTTTAAGAACATTGGTATTATATATATATATATATATATATATATATATATATATATATATATATATATATATATAATGCTCCCTGTGTAAACAAATCGAGCAGAGGATGTTAAAAGATCGATAAATTCATTACCCTCACAGCAGCAGCTGTATAGCATAATGGTAAGAAGTCTTGACTGTCATTTGGTCGGTCGGGTTTCGATCCTGGTTTGAGGCAGTTGCCTGTCTAGTCGCACTGATGAGCTGCGAAACAGTATGTATGTGGATGAATATATATATATATATATATATATATATATATATATATATATATATATATATATATATATTTCTGTGGAAATCTACTTTATTTCTTTATAAT
Organism: Euprymna scolopes; assembly: GCF_053919585.1. Lineage (NCBI taxonomy): Eukaryota > Metazoa > Mollusca > Cephalopoda > Sepiida > Sepiolidae > Euprymna > Euprymna scolopes. Next base: position 8,711,321 of record NC_136526.1, read on the forward strand.
ATATACCAATCCGTATTTAAGAAGCTCAATGTAATTATAGAGCAATATATTGAAATTACAAAAGTCTATATTCCAAAGTTCATGATATCAACCGTCTTATAATTTATTCCTTTAATTCAGTTGACATTTACAATTCTTGACGGTATCTGTTTCGTAGCGCAAAATCAATCATTTACTTATTATATCAATTAGTGAATCTATTTTGCCCTTAACTCATCAGAAGAAATAGCAACGAGGAATTCATCAAAAAGAAAATAAAATGCGTTTTGACATGATTAAATTGGAAGAGAAGCTGTAAATACCTTATAATATGTTTCCATTACACCATTTTGAATTTTGCACAGGTAACTGATCTGGTTGCCCTCTATATTTTAAAAGAGTTAGGGGAAAAATAACCAAATATGAGAGTGGGTGGGTTGTATAGAGAAGATGCACATTTTTTTTTATTAATATTGGAAGTAGAAATTTAGGAAGGAGTTGTCAAAGTATATGTAATTTCTTTAAAGATATTAACTTAACAATAACCATAAATAATAATCAATAACTTCATCAAACTTTATACTACACGAGACTACCCGTGACCCGTTGGGTCAGTATGTTATATTAGCTATGGAATTCATGTATGAGCGTGACACTTATGACGTAAAGAAAATAGGTTTTGAAAGTATATTAAAATGAAAAATCACGGACGGATCACTCAAACATGAAAAAAAAAAACTCCCTATTCGTATAAAGTTGCCTATTTTTCCGAATAATCACTCAAAAATCGAAAATTAAACATAATTTTCCTACGAATCAAACGCCGACGAAAGTCATTTAGCAGCAAAAACGCACATGAACCTACCGATGAGAAATATAAGAATGAAAATCCTTCAACCAAGTTATAGAAACTTAAAATCTAAAAAAAAAAAAAATTAATAAAACCTGAAGCAAAAAAATAAAACCTAAATAAATAAAATAAAACTAATATTCAAACAGATTAGTAAATGTGTCAACAAATTCACCGTTCTCACACAACTATTTTGTATCTAAAAACGTAAACAAAAAATAAAAAAAGAAGGAAGGAAGGAAGGAAAAGGGACGGATAGAGATTAGTAGTAGTAGCAGTAGTAGTAGTTGTCTTGACTTTACTACAATTGTCCTTATGTTTGCTTAGTTGTAAGAAAATTGCGACAGTATAGTTGTAATAAAGAATAGTTGCAAAATACCCCCACTCTTTTAATGTCAAATAATAATTTCGATATAATAACGTTAATATTTCAGTGCGCAGGTTAAAATCTGCAAAAGAAGCGATTTGTGTTTATTTGTTTACGTTGTTATGGGTTAATGTTTATGCGCGCATGCGCAAACCGATGTCGTAAACCGGAAAGTGGGTTACATCACTCGTTACAAGGTCATTTGAGTCTTATAATTAAATAGATAAAATAATGTAAAAAACAATTATACCTAGTATATCAAAACGAATGTCCAGATTATCCCAAAACGAATTTAATATTGATTAACAAGAAATCACATTATAATGAAACATTAGTTAGATATAAAGGTGAAATGAAAATAAAATATTAAAGTATAGTATATATATAGTATATATATGTATATATACATATATATACATACACATATATATATAGACACACAGACATGTAAACATACATATATATATTTATATATAGTATAGTATAGTATATATAGTATATATATATGTATATATATATTTATATGTGTATATATATACACACATATATATACATATATATACATATATATACCTATATATATACATATATATAAGGAAGGTAAGTCTAATAAGATAAATAAATCAATAGAAGGCAGACCGGAAACAAAACAAACAGTACATATTTACTAAAATGCATTAAATAAACATGTAAATGTAAAAAGCAGGAAATTCATACTGGATTAAAATGTAATATACAGAGATAGGAATAAGCTATAGTTAAATTAAAACATACATAACTATATAAACAAATAAATGCGGACCTGAAAGAAAAAAAATTTGCCCCGAGGCAGAAAACAAGATGGCTGACGAGAGCTGAACATCATTTACGTGTTACCATTAACGGTTTCCCTTTGTGTTGGGCTTGAAACCGGCGGTACCAATGTTGTTCTGAACTTCTGTATAATTAATAAACACACACACACACACACACACACACACACACACACACATATATATATATATATATATATATATATATATATATATATATATTTAGAATATTTTTAATAACAAGAAAGAATATTACAACGAAGCCCTAGCCAGATCTGGATATAAAGACGAAATAAATCATCAGAGGAAGGTAAAATATAAAAGCCGAAACCATCACATTGTATTTCATACAATATATAGTATACAAAATATTAATTGTAGTAAGAACCATTTTATAGATAATATCAAAACGTCCCATAATAATAACGGTAATATCACTAAAAAGAAAAATAGACGTAGAAATTGCGTTTGGTTTAATCCGCCTTACAGTGCACACATAAAAATAATTTACCGAAAGGATTTTTTCAAATTCTTGACAACATTTTTCCTACTGGAACTAATCTAAGTAAAAATATAAACCGTAAATCATCTTTTTCGACAACGATTAACTTAGTGAAAACTATTATAAGTTCTTACACACACACACACAGACGCATGGACACACACGCACTCACGTGCGTGCACATGCACACACACACACACACACACACACACACACACACACATATATATATATATATATATATATATATATATATATATATGGAACAATCACGTTAATACACCGGTTCTCACTAGATAACCGAAGTTAAGCAACGTTGAGCCTGGCCAGTTACGAGATGGGTGACCATTTGAAAAAGTTAGGTGTTGTATGTACCGTGCCGAATCGTAGAAATTTCGAAGTTGGTATCTGGAGGCGCACAAGTTGACTGGGAGAGATGCGCCCCAAGTCTTCGTTAAGGAAATTCTGATGTAAAAACCCGCGGTCTACTGCATACTCTGTCCTGTGGCAGTTATCTGCACCGACTCAGGTTAACAGTAATATCAAAGAGTGGTTGGTTCTACACAAAGCCTTTACCACTATAAATAAATCATCTGTGTGGATTTTCGAGCAAACTTAATTGTTGTGGCGGAACCTCATACGTCAAAATCGACGGGAGAGTCCATATATAAATATTTGTATATTTTGGCAGCAAGTCATTATTCTTTTCCATTCGTCGAGCGGTCTTTTTCTTATTTCAGCTGACCTTATTGTATTAAATGGCGCCCCAAAATTGTTGTTCAGCCATATTTTGCTCAAGCGCTTTCTATCGGTGCATCCGTTTATCCTCAGAAGCGATTGTTGTTTTTATATTTTTCTTTTTCTTTGGTGCTTGGTGCATTTATAGTTTTTTTTAATTTATTGGTTATAAAAGTGGACGCAGGATGGTTATTAGGGGCGAACTATTTTTATTTTTTATTTCAATTTTCTTATTTTATAGTTTATTTATATAGTTTCTTGTTAATTATCAAATACAGTTAGTATATTTGTCCCGGTGTTAAATGAGATCCGGTTTCAAAAGGGCTGTAGTTTTTTGATAAGTATGGTTTCTAGCAATTGTTGTGATCGTGTGCAATTGTTAAGGTATCGAATTTTAGTATTGTTTGTTAAGATATTTCTAATGGCGGACGACTGTAGGTTTTTATCATAGGTGTTGTTTTATGGCGTTATTGTCAGCTAAATGATAGCGTAGTCATAATAGTATTAACTAACAGTATTTAATAACTAACAAAACAAAAAACAAAAAACAACTATAAATACAGAAAGAGAAAAAGTAGGTAACACTTAATCGGGCCCGGGCGAGAGTTACGAAAGTACGGATAACCTGCACAAGTAGGGCTATGCACAAGACATTCGGTGTGTAGACTATCGTACACTGTACCCTTGAGATGAAAAAAAACAGTAAAAAGAAAGCACTATATATCCCTACATATATAAAATGAAGTCATTTTCCCCCTCTGTTTTTGACCTTAATAGCATTAAAAATCATTATATTTCATGCAAATGTAATATGCACAAGCTGCAGCACAATATCTGAGGCATATTACCTCTCCACTTCCTCGATTATCGTAGATTCCTATATTTTTTCTGCTGAGAGTTAACTTCCAAAATCGGCTAAATCAATGGAAGTAGTGAATTCTTTTCTCTCTAATAAATTCCTCCTTTCTCCACCACCAATTACACTGTTGCGGGATTGTTCACAAGGGACAGTTACGAAGAAACACTGGTTTGAGTTTTCTTGACTTCGTAGTTGCTTAAAAACTCTGGAATGGAATTTTAACATTACTTTTCGTTCTATGCTTTCTACTGGGTGAAACTTAATTTATGTCATTTTTTCCCGCTTTTCGCTGTTTTTTGTTTTTGTTTTTCCGAACACGTTCATCATTTTTTCCCTGAGTTTTGCCTTTTGTTTTTCCGATTTCTTTTTTAAATAAGTTTTACGTTTGTTCGCTGTTTTTTTTTTTTGGTTTTGGTTTCGCTGATTTTTTTAAAGAAGTTTAACATCGTTATTACTTCGCTTATTCTTTACTTTACCCCCCACCTCCCATGAACAAAGCTTTTTTCTTAGAATTGCACGTCTGTGGGATTGTCTTCCGTTTTCCTGCTTTCCAGATGACTACAATATGGTTGTCTTCAAGTCTAACGTAAACAAGTTTTTGGATGAGCCGTTCCACATAAGTTAACAAATTTACCGAATCTCCATTACTAACAAGTACTATATTGTCCAATTGACGACACTCTTAACCCTTATCATCGAATGGTCTTTGGACCTTGATAAGTGGTTATACCTATGCAAAAGGAAACAACAAAATTTGCACTAACTTTAATACTAATAATAAAAACCCAACACTGCGGCCTCTTATCTTTAGAATGAGACTTCCCATTGGTTATGATATAAGGAATTATAGAATGAAACCAGACACAGAATAACCTGTACATGAGGGGATGGGGGCGCTCGATGTCTGTGGCACTCGTGTGCACCTGAGGGATGCCCCGGATACTGCTCGACGATGGATCTCGAAATAGAGTAAAACGCAATGCTGGTGGTGGTGGTTATGATGATGACGACGATGACGACAACGACGACGACGACAACGATGATGATGATAATGATGATGATGATGAATAAAAAAGGAACCTGTTTCCTACTCGCCCACAGAAATTTAAATGTAATGTGAACAGACATCTCGCCGCTGAACTTCACGCACTTCCCTATTAGAAATGTTTGCAAATTATAGCCCCTTTATATTCCAAGTGGCAATACTCTTTATTAGGGAAGAAAAAAAAAGCTAAAAACACAAGAAGAGTTCATGTAATGATGCAATAGGTAATAATTGCACTAATTTTAATAAAAATTGCACTAATTTTAATTAAAAATTGCACTAACTTTAATTAAAAATTGCACTAACTTTAATTAAAAATTGCACTAACTTTAATTAAAAATTGCACTAATTTTAATTAAAAATTGCACTAACTTTAATTAAAAATTGCACTAACTTTAATTAAAAATTGCACTAACTTTAATTAATAATTGCACTAATTTTAATAAAAATTGCACTAACTTTAATTAAAAATTGCACTAACTTTAATTAAAAATTGCACTAACTTTAATTAAAAATTGCACTAATTTTAATAAAAATTGCACTAACTTTAATTAAAAATTGCACTAACTTTAATTAAAAATTGCACTAACTTTAATTAAAAATTGCACTAACTTTAATTAAAAATTGCACTAATTTTAATAAAAATTGCACTAACTTTAATTAAAAATTGCACTAATTTTAATAAAAATTGCACTAACTTTAATTAAAAATTGCACTAATTTTAATAAAAATTGCACTAACTTTAATTAAAAATTGCACTAATTTTAATAAAATTTGCACTAACTTTAATTAAAAATTGCACTAACTTTAATTAAAAATTGCACTAATTTTAATAAAAATTGCACTAACTTTAATTAAAAATTGCACTAACTTTAATTACAAATTGCACTAACTTTAATTAAAAATTGCACTAATTTTAATAAAAATTGCACTAACTTTAATTAAAAATTGCACTAATTTTAATAAAAATTGCACTAACTTTAATTAAAAATTGCACTAATTTTAATAAAATTTGAACTAACTTTAATTAAAAATTGCACTAACTTTAATAAAAATTGCACTAACTTTAATTAAAAATTGCACTAACTTTAATTAAAAATTGCACTAACTTTAATTAAAAATTGCACTAACTTTAATTAAAAATTGCACTTATTTTTATTAAAAATTGCACTAACTTTAATTAAAAATTGCACTAACTTTAATTAAAAATTGCACTAACTGTAATTAAAAATTGCACTAATTTTAATTAAAAATTGCACTAACTTTAATTAAAAATTGCACTTATTTTTATTAAAAATTGTACTAACTTTAATAAAAAATTGCACTAACTTTAATAAAAAAAATTGTACTAACTTTAATAAAAAATTGCACTAACTTTACTAAAAAAAACATACAGCCATTTATTTCTGTGGAACTTTAATCGGGATACTTTTTCGGCACTTACAGAAGATGCCCCCACCCACCCAGCAGCCTCTGAAATCCCCCAGAAAGAGTGGTACTGATATACAGACTATCGCATCATCCCCACAGACTGTCCTCTAATCAAGCCATGCTTTGATGTGGACCTGAAGGATGCCTAGGACAACGGTGAATCTCGAGAGGGAATGAACGCGATGATGATTATGATGATGATGATGATAATGATTAAAAAAAGGGTGAATGTGCGCTGAGGAACAACCCGATAACTTACCTTTTTAAGAAGTTGATTACTCGAAGGTCGAAAATAAGAAAATGCCCTTCGGAATAAACACCTCCCAACCTCCCCATGTTAAGAACGGCTTTCGGACTAAATACCCGTGCACTTTCAAAAACAAAAGGAACATAGACGACCCGTGAATCTTTTTGCTAATCTTTATTGTTTTGCTTGTTTGTTTATTTGTTTGTTTTATTGTTTGTTTGTTTGTTTGTCGCTGTTCACCTTCCTTGTAAAAAAGTGCCCAGTTGAGGGTGGAGGAATTAATGTTTTTAGCCAATTTTTCGATATTTGTCGTCCGAAGGGTCGAGCTTGAAAATGATACCGATCTCTTGAAAATCCGTCGCCTCTGTCGAAACTTTTAGGCAGGCATACAAACAAACATGCATACATACATGGTGATTGTCACTTCTTGACAGAAGAAGACCATCTTCCCCTTAGTTTTTTGTTGATTACTCAATCATTTTCATGTATTTTTGAAAATATTTTTTAAATACATACATACATACATTTAAACAGACATTTATATAATAGAAGCCACTGTGTGTGTGACGTCACGAAAGGGATGATATCAGAGGTGGAAAAATGTCGGGGAGACTATTTAGAACGTTATAGAAGAATCCTCGAATGACGTCATATGTCAACATTTTAATTATCTTGGCTTTCGTGCGATATGATACGCAGTTTGAAGTGAGAATGAGCATGTTTTTGTTGACAAACCTGAAAGAGTAGATTACGTCAAATCTAATCTAAGAACAAAACCTTGAGAACGAACAAATGGAGGAATACTCAGACAGTCACGGGCGTGTTGCTTCTATCTTCCTCTACTATTATATAAACTAGCCTGGGTATATCCCGGCATTGCCCGGATGTGTTTTGAGCAAAAAAAAAAAAAATGCAGTAGTAGGCAGGCAGGCTCGAGCCCGTCACGCAAAAGTGAGAAAAGAAAGTGAAAAAAAAAAAAATTGACGTCTTATCTCTTACTCCATGACGCGACCGAAATTTCGGAACGTTAAAATTAGGCAAAACCAATCGAACCGATATGATGACTTGCAAAAATGTCAGCGAAAAAACACTTCTCACTGTAGAAAAGTGTCCAATTTAGAGTGAAGGAATTAATGTTTTTAGCCAATTTTCGGTATTTGTCGTCCGAAGGGTCGAGCTTCAAAACGATACCGATTTCATGAAAATCCGTCACCTCTGTCGAACTTTTTAGGCATACATACATACATACATACATACATACATACATTTAAACAGACAGGTGAGATTTACATAATAGAAGTCACTGTGTGTGTGTGTGCGCGCGTGTGTGTGTGTGTGTGTGTTTGTGTGTGTGCGTGTGTGTGTGCGTGTGTGTGTGGGGGGGAGTTCCTTCCTCATAGGTTCCGAAACGACTGAGCCTATCTCTAGCAAATTTTACTCAAAAATAATTAACGTGTCTGGCAGTGTTCTTAGACATGTTTTGTACGGAAATTCGTCCAATAAGTATCGAAAATCGAAAAAATCTGATCTTGAAAAATAGTTTTTATCTTATAGATAAATAAGAATAATTTTTTACAGCAGAACATTTTAAGTTGCACCCGTCGGTGTTACGTAAAATATTCCCCTGTAAAAAATCTTCCATGTTATATGTAACAGAAAAAAATACTATGTTTAAGATCGTCAAGCCCAAATATCAGCTGACATGATATTGTAAACAAACACAGACGGAATTTGATGAATGACATTATCATTAATACTGTTTTTTTTTTTTTTTTTTTTTTTTTTTTTTTTTTTCAAATTAGTCCGCATGGACAAATTATTCCTCGTAATATATAATATTACGTTTACTTATTATCTGATATTCCATTGTGGGTCAGTACCTAAGAAAAAAGGGCATCCCCACTAGGCGACAAAGTCTATTTTGTACTCTGTCAAGGCAGGATAAGTTGCTTCTAGCAGAACCTGTCCAGATGTAGCAACAGTACCTCATCCTTGGACGTACTTGGCTCTTATACATTCATACGCTATATGAACCGGAACAAATACATTGAGGACATTGCAAAGACTGCTGCAAAAAAGATGGGTTCCCTCTATCGAACTAGAAGACCACTCACACCTGAGAGTATCCTGTACCTCTACAAGGCCACCATTCGCCCATGCATGGAGTATTGTTGCCACATCTGGGCTGGTGCATCTACCGCTAGTCTCTCCCTCTTGGATAGGACCCAAAGAAGAATCTCCAATCTAATAGGCCCCGCTCCGTCAACTAAGCTCCGACAGAAATCTATTTTGAACTCTGTCAAGGCAGGATAAGTTGCTTTTAGCAGACCCTGCCCAGATGTGGCAACAGTACCCCATCCTTGGACGTACTTGGCTCTTATAAAGGTAGAGAATTGCATCAGCAGTGAGAATGATTCCATAATTTTTTCAGCAGCCTTGGCAGCAGATTTGATGTACGTGTTCCATCTCAGATCAGGAGTAAAGCTCATACCCAGAAGCTTGTTAAAACATGGAGCCTCCCCAACGCAAGAGCCATTCATTTCAATTGATGCCGGACGGAGATCAGAGCGTTGATGATTGAAAGATAGAAGCTTGGTTTTAGATGCATTAAAATTAACCAGACACCTCTTTCCCCATTGCTCCACGTGATCAAGATCAGAGGAGAAAGAATCAGAGAGAACTTAGTCGCTTACGGCCTTTTTTCGTCTGAATATGCTATCCTCCCATGAATTACCTCCTGCTGTCCATAAAAGATGAAGTGTAGTATCAGAACAGATATTACACAGTTGGTGTCTCGTGACAATAACGGACATATGTCAGTTTGAGGTTTCGATCTCGGCAATCAGTCCGGCAGAAACCGCGGCATTTCAGTGACCCTTTATATGGCGGACTTGGGCATTTTCCAGGTCTTGCCTCCTTTCTTTTGGGTGGATTAGTTTATTGCTTACTGCCTGAGGCGTCCCGGCCAGAGAATGCCGACAGGAATTCCCAGGCAATGTTTAAATGGTTAGATCAATCCTTCTTTGGGGGGGCTGGTTTGGCTTTTTCCCCACATTCCGACCTTGTGTGACATCTTCCTCTTCCTATTCCAGTAGCTTCTTTCTCAGGACAGCAAGATCGTGGTACTCCCTCCTGCTCACTGTTTTCCTTCTACCAACAGCCTTGATCTGTTCAAGACTAAGGTCAATAATCATCTCCTGTTTTTGCAATAATCATCATTCGTCCTTGTTACTTTCTTACATCAAGTGGCTTCATGGTTTGTCTCGAGTGATTCCTGTAAAGAAACACTTTTTCGCAATCAACTAGTAATACCCCCCCTTTCCTTTTATACAACACAGACTGCTTGCTGGAACTACTATTGGAACTACTACGTGAATTCCATGAACAAAGCTTCTTTCTTAGAACTGCACGCGTGTGGAACACTGTTCCGTCTGCCTGCTTCCCACCTGACTACAACTTGGATGTCTTCAAGTCCAACGTTAACAAATTCCTAATGAACCGCCCCCTTAAGTAAACACTTCATCAAATCTCCACACTAACGTACTGTACTTGCAATAACACTAATCCCTGAGTGGCTTCCGGGCCTTGATAAGTGGTGACCTCCGTGTAAAAAAAAACTACTAGTAATGCCTTTTCCTTCTAATAGCGTAATACTGCTTGCTGGAACTATTAATACTACCCTTTTACTTCTAACAGCACAAGGTTGCTCGCTGGCTATATATATATAAAAAAGCCAATATGGCGCCTTTATCGGTGGAGGTCAATAATCAAGAAGCCATAACGATACAACAATGTTACCGCAGACCTTTTATTATAATGCACACAACTCCCTTGCGACATGTCGTAACATACTGACAAAAAGTTATTGGCATAGAACGATCAGCTCATATTGAATCCACGATTGGAAGAGGACAGTGTGCTTAAAATGGATAACAGAAAAAAATGACACGGGCGGCAAACGTGACAGAAATATATCCACACACACATCAAGTTTGACTGCAAACAGACATGCAGATTGCGGAGATTGAAGATCACGTCACTTAACATATAGCCGCAAAAATAAAAAACACACAACGACGGCGAAATTTTTCCTTTAAGCCAAAAACCGATGGATGCCTACAACTGCGTCCGCTCCATTCGCATATAAGGACACGCCCACAGGAAATCCCGGCAGTTGGTCTCAGAGCGGCGGCCGCGTCCAGGAGGTGGTTCACCTCTCCGCCAACCGACGGCTATCCCAATACAGAAAGTTTTCTTAACTACTACTACTACTACTACTACTACATGTAGTAAAACGGTCCTTTTCAGGGCCATCTTTCTCAACGAAGCTACTATACATTTTGCGAAATCGACTACTTATTTCTGAAGTTTCCATCACCTCCGTGCAGCTGGCCGCATCTTCGTGCAGCTTTTTAGCACCTTCCCACAGAGTCCAGCACCTTCTTGTAGTTTCCAGCACTCTTCCGTAGCGACGACAGTAAAGTTGCTCCAGTGTGAACACAAGCAGTACTCCAGCTTTAACCCAAGACTGTCGATTGGACGGTATTTTTATCGTCACAACAGTGCAATTGCGTTTTGCCCTCTCTTCTTTGTCATTGTTGCGTCACCTTTTAGTTGTAAGGTCGATTGTCACCAACGGTCGGCCCCGCAACAAAAGTAAATACTGCCAAAAAGTTTTAGGAACCCATTGGTGTAGATTCGTGAAGAAATACCAACGGCCCTATCAGGGTATTTTTTGGCAGACAGATCAGAATTCCCCTGTCGTGGGGGTGGGTGGAGTTTAGGGTTCTTATTGTAAACTAATCCTGTGTCTAATCTTTATGTCTAATTCTTTTATGATGCAAGTTCCGAAAACAGGTTGAAAATTTCATGTTCCTAAAATTACGTAAACTGATGAAGTAGTTTATTTTTTTGCTAGCAGGACCCGTTAACAGGCGTTGCCCGGCGGAAGTCTGCCCCAGCCTCACAAAAAAAAAAAGAAAACAACGGTTGTTGCTGGTGTCCATTGACGTCCCTGAACAATTGCAGACGGTCGTGGCCGAAATGAAATAATCTGGTTTTCACTGGCTATTAGTGCTGGTTTGGGGTCATAACATGCAGGTGCTGTTTGAATTAAAAAAAGAAAAAAATTAAGGAAATGCGTAAATCAGTATTAATTAATAAAAGAACAAAAATGATCCATTGAAATAATAATGAAAAGTAAAAACAGAAATTTTAGAGATTAGGGATTCCCATTGTGTATGAACGGTTTAGAGTGATCGAAATCAGTTTCCGTTTGTTATTCAAGTCTTCCTCTTTTTTCAACTCTTTCACCAATAGTAGTAAATTAACTTCCAGTTTTATGCCGTCTTTTTAACGTGTAAAACAAAACAATCCCCAATATCCCCATGTAAAGAACGGCTTTTGGAGTAGACAACCTTCTTTGGGGGGGATTCCCCTACATTTAACAGTTATAATCGTTATCAGCATACC